>NC_029793.2:36760010-36781950 GCF_000816755.2 Arachis ipaensis | reverse complement strand
AAATTTCGAAAACCAAGGGGAAAATAAATTTGAAAATAAGAATAATTGCTTAATTGAGAAGATTTGAAAAACTCTGTATATGATTTTTGAAAAAGGTTTTGAATTTTGAAAGGATTTGGTTTTAAAATAAAAATCTGAATTTTTAAAAATAATTTTTGAAAATTAAATTTAAAATAAAGAGAAAAGATATTTTTGAATTTAATAAGGAAAGAGAAAAACAATAAAATGACACAAGACTTAAAATTCTTAGATCTAATGCTCCTTATTTTCGAAAATTTGAAAGAGAAACACCAAGGAATACCAAACTTAAAAATTTTAAGATCAAAACACAAGAAAAACTCAAGAACACCTTGAAGATTCACAAGAACACGAAGAACAAAAAGTCAAAGACTCAAAGGACTCAAGAACATAAAAAAAAAAAGAACACCAAACTTAAAATTTTTAGAAAACCAAAAATTAATTTTCGAAAACTAAAGAAAAGTTAACAAGAGAACACCAAACTTAAAGTTTGGCACAAGATTTATTCAAAGAAAAATTATTTCTGAAAAAGTTTTAAAAAGAAGATAGCCAATTACCAAGAACATAAGCACAACGCTCTAGCCAATTGAGCTATAGATTTAACGTGTTTTAATAAGGTATTTAATAAATAAATTTTTTTTATTTTTTTTGGATACTAATAATTCGAAAATGCACAAGAAAAACAAGAAAAATCACAAAACAAGAAAAACTAAAGATCAAACAAGGAAAATAAACAAGAACAACTTGAAGATTAAGAAAGAACAATGAACACAAATTCAAAAATTTAAAAGAAAATAAAAACATGCAATTGACACCAAACTTAAAATATGAAACTAAACTCAAACAGAAAAACTCAATTATCAGTTTATAAAATTTTCAAAAAATTTAAAAAAAGAAAATAAGGATTTTAAAAAAAATTCAATCAAAAACAATAATAGAAGACTCTAAACCAAAAAGAAAAATTTTTCCTAATCTAAGCAACAAAATAAACCGTCAGTTGTCCAAACTCGAAAAATCCCCGGCAACTGCACCAAAAACTTGGTGCACAAAATTGTAAATCACACCTTGTACCACTAACCAGCAAGTGCACTGGGTCGTCCAAGTAATACCTTACGTGAGTAAGGGTCGATCCCACGGAGATTGTCGGCTTGAAGCAAGCTATGGTTATTTTGTAATTCTTAGTCAGGAAATCAATGATAAGAGTGATTATATTTATGAAGAGTAAAAAGCATAAATTAAATAGTACTTGTTATGCAGTAATGGAGAATATGTTGGAGTTTTGGAGATGCTTTGTCTTCTGAATCTCTGCTTTCCCCCTGTCTTCTTCTTCACGCACGCAAGGTTCCTCCTATGGCAAGCTGTGTGTTGGTGGATCACCGTCGTCAATGGCTACCATCCGTCCTCTCAGTGAAAATGGTCCAGGTGCGCTGTCATCGCACGGCTAATCATCTGTCGGTTCTCACTCATGCTGGAATAGGATCCAGTGATCCTTTTGCGTCTGTCACTACGCCCAACCCTTGTGAGTTTGAAGCTCGTCACAGTCATTCAATCCCTGAATCCTACTCACCTGTTTCTGGCGTTTAACGCCAGAATGCAACATGAAACTGGCGTTGAACGCCAGTTTATGTCATTTATTTTTTAGAAAAGTATGGACTATTATATATTTCTCGAAAGCCCTGGATGTCTAATTTCCAACGTAATTGAGAGCACGCCATTTGGACTCCTGTAGCTCCAAAAAATTCAGTTCGAGTGCAGGGAGGTCAGAATCCAACAGCATCTGCAGTCCTTTTTTAGCCTGAATCACATTTTTGCTCAGCTCCCTCAATTTCAGCCAGAAAATATCTGAAATCACAGAAAAACACACAAACTCATAGTAAAGTCCAGAAATATGAATTTTGCCTAGAAACTAATAAAAATATACTAAAAACTAACTAAAACATACTAAAAACTACATGAAATTAACCCCAAAAAGCGTATAAAATATCCACTCATCATGCAGCTCCCAGGGAAGCGTTCAGTTAACTAAACCAACTGAGCGCTCAAGGTCTTGGCCAGATTTGCTTTGTGTATGGCTCCAGGGTAGCGTTCAGTTATATTACTTAATTGAGCGCTACACATGCTTCCTTGGCCTTCCAATGTTGCGTGACAAAGCCCATTCTTCCTTGTAGCATTGGCCTTGCATAGCGCTAAGTTAACAAAGTTAACTGAGCACCCCATTTGCTTGCCTAAGGCTCCAACTTCGAGCCTTCTAAGGCCACCTTGGCTCCTTAATTGATGAAACTAGCGCTCAGTTGAAGGAGTTAACTCAGCGCCTCATGCCTTGAGGACAAGCTCCTAATTCGAACCCTGGCTGATGCAATTAGGTGCCAATTTTCCTTGGCAAAGTGGTAGCGCTTCCTCATAGCTTCCTGGGTGCTTGGTTCGAGCCTTGAAGGTTGCATTTTGGCAATTTTCTTTGTGAAGAGTGGCGCTTCCCTTATGCCTCATGTGCAAGGTTCGATCCTTGGCTCCCCCATTTCGCTTGCTTGTGCTTTGATTTCTTTCATGGGGGGGGGGGCACGAAAAAAGTGGAAAAGTTAACTGAGCACTAGTGCTTTCTTCAATTCTCTTGGGCGTTCAGTTATGTGTTTCAACTTGGCGCTAGTGCTTCCTTGGCCTTGTTTGGTTTGATGTTGGGCTATGGCCTTGCTTCCTTGGTCATGCTTCCACTGGCTCTCAGTTAGGTAATTGAACTGAGCGCCCTTGCCCCCTTTGGTGCGCCACACTTTTGTACCTTGGGTCACGCTTTCCAAAGCATGGCCAAAGGTCCAAAGCGTGCTTTAACTTCAAAAGCGTGCTAAAAATTCCTTTTTTCACCATTTCTTCACCTACAGGTAATCAAAACAACTAATCAAAGTATCACCAGATTCACAAGGTTTATAATTCATTCAAAATTTAATTAATTCTAGCTTAAACCTTATGATTTAGTTTCAAATAAAGGATGGTTGATTGATTTAACAAAACCATGCAAAACCACTCCAAATTACTTACTTCTAATGCAAGAAAGTGCATAAAAACTAATGAAACAAGTGAAAATGCTTGAAAAGCTAGCATAAGATGACTTATCATCAATGGGATTTCCAGTTCTTATACCTTGCAATAGTTTTCATGATAATTAATTTACTTTATTGCTAATTTATTTTCCTGTTCCCTATTTTAAAAACCTAAAATTATACCTTTTCCATAACCAATAATAAATCATACTTCCCTGCAATTTCTTGAGAGACGACCCGAGGTTTGAATACTTCGGTTATAAATTTTATTGGGTTTTGTTACTTGTGACAACCAAATTTTTGTACAAAAGGATTCTCTGTTGGTTTAGAAACTATACTTACAACGCGATTATTTTTATAAAATTCTTTACTAGAAAGAATCCAGTTCATCATCCATAAATAGGCAACTGTCATAAGGGAATGCTAAATCTAATATCATATCTTTCATGCTTCTCAACTCTCTCTAACTCTCCAACGAATCAGAGTCAGAGTCATAAACAAGACCATCACCAGTTATTCTGTCTCAGCAATTCTATATCAATACATCATATCCTCACCTGGAGCAAGTGAATTCCATTCACTGCGTCTACCCAGGGAGCTCAAATTATCTCATTCAATAATCATCATCAATTCATCTTATCAAGAACAGCCCTCAGCGTCCACCGACACCAGCATGAGGGACCTCTCAATTGTACAAACACAAGCAATACAGGCAAGTAATACACAATTAAAGTACAAGTAGAACAAGTAGCACATAATCAGGTAACATAGCATATATGATATAGCAATCCAAAACAAATAGGCAAACCCAAACAATTCAAACATATGCAAATGATGTATGCCAGCCCTATGGCTGATGATATCATCTGTCGGTTATCAAGACAACCCGACGTGTCCGGTAGCTAACCCGGGCACAGTCTCTCTGTTGCGTATTAATATCATTAGAGGGAATATGTGCCCTGTCACCATTAGAGGGTATCTGCGTCCTGTCGCCATTAAAGGGTATATGCGCCCTGTCGCCATTAGAGGGTATCTGCGTCCTGTCGCCATTAGAGGGTATATGCACCCTGTCGCCATTAGAGGGTATCTGCGCCCTGTCGCCATTACAACCAGAGAGAAAACACAAGCATACTCACATTCAACATTTTCCATCATTATTAATTTACCACATTCATTCATAATCACTGTTCATTATTACCAATTCTCAAACAATGACCCGGAGCAAGCGGGACAAACCACGACTCTTGCTACTACCCAGGAATTACAATTTCTGACTCGGAGCAAGTGGGACGGACCACAACGCTTGTGTCCACCCGGGGAGCCTCTATACTAACCAACCTGGAGCAAGTGGGGCGCAACCACAACCCTTGCATCTACCCAGGAGGTACGTTCTCTTATGCCCAGGAGGAACCAAGGAGGCGATTCTAACCTCCCACCATCTCGCTGGGGGCGATTTTACAATACCAGGAGGAACAAGGAAGGGGATCCTCACCTTCCCTCATCTCTCTGGGGTCGCACTTTCGAGAAAGAGAGATCAAGATAAAATAATCATTCAAAGTCATATTTTCATTTTCAGCCATGAATCAATATTTATCATAGCCATCCGGCTCATAACATAACCCGTAACCAGCCAATAATCATTATTAAATACAGCCCTTCGGCTCACGGCATACACCGCACTCCCATCATCACCATAAACAACTCATACATTCATCATTACTCATTATTCATCATTGATTCCCACTTTAATTCATCCACAAGTTACCACATGTCCTAGTTTCTTTTCATTATTAGGCATACTATAAGTATTTAGGACAAAAAGGGTGAGAATGGAGCCTTAGAAGTCTGAAATTTGGCTTTAAAAACTCAAAATCAGCTTTGGGGTGAAAACTGGGTCATGCGTGTGTGTCATCCACGCGCACGCGTGGGAGGCAGCAACATACAGCGACGCGTACGCATCCACCACGCCAACGCGTGGGTGGGGAAAAACTAAGAGACGCCTGCGCGTCAGCCACGCGTACGCGTGGGTGCGTTTTGTTCCCCAGGCACAGAACCAGCACAACTCAGGCACAACTCTCGTGAATTTTGGCTGGACAACTGATTTAGCTCATCGACGTGTACGCGTCGGCCAGGCGCACGCGTGGATAGCGAATTTTTAGAAACGACGCATGCGCGTCGGCCACGCATACGTGTGGGTGAGCGTTCTGCCAAAAATTTTACTAAGTTAAAAAGCTGCAGAATTTCATTTTTAAACATCATCTTCCACCACACATAACTTCTTCTACAAAATTCCTTTTTCAACCATTTTTGAACTGTTGGAAAGATCTTTGAATAAGCTTTCATAAAAATCCATTTTTAAAGAATTCCGAACTCCGTGGACCGAGTTACGGACTGCCAAAATTGGTCAAAAATTAGTTTTTACCCCAAAACTAGAAATCACCAATTTTTCTAATGTTCACAAGCCAAATTCATTTTCACTCATCCAAATGACCACAACCCAACTAAATTCACATAATTATACTCAACCAAACCAAACCTACCTCCTCTACACAATTTCATCTAAAACTATTAAACTCCACACCTCAATTCCTCAAACCTTATTATTCAATAACCAAACCAATTATTCACACATTCAATATCTAAATCCATCCAATATCTTATATCATCACATAATATACATATCAACTTATCTTCCTTAACTCTTTCCAGCCTCCTGCCCAAAATTCATGGCCTCCGGCCCAAATTCACAATTTAAATGCATAGTCCACAAACCAATATTCATTATTCAATTTATCAAATTCTCAACACACCATACATACAATTCACACAATTCTCAACCCAATCATTAATTTACATTACATATCAACTATGCATATTAATACCAACCATTCACACAATCCAAACTTAATCCTAGGGGCATCTAGCCTAGGAATTCTCATCACATCACACGGTACTTAAATGAAACTTAAACCGTACCTATTGTAGCCAAAATAATTGAGCTTTTTCTTGAGAGTCTCCACCAACCCTTAGCTCCAAGCCTCACTAAGGCTCCACAAGCAACACCAACCTCCCAATTGTGCACCAAAATCACCAAATACACTAACATAACCAATTTCACATACATACATCAACCTAGGGTTCATAAAATTGATAAATCATAAGGGATTGAGTACTTATTACCTCAGCCCATATGAAATAGGGATAGAACTCACTTAGAATCCTTGTTAGAGTATCCCTAAACAACCAAAATTACAAGATTTTAACACTAACTACCAAAAAATATATAATAGTGGGAAATTTTGAAAACTAGGCAGAGATAAATGGAATACTCACCACAAAACTTAGATAGAATTGTAAAGGATGAGAAGAATGACGCGTGGCCACAAACAGCTCGTCAATCGGAGCTTCGTAGCTCAAGTTATGGTGATTTGAAGTTTGGAAGGGTAGGTTTCCTTCCTCTCTTCTCTCTATCCACCCCACACCCCTTCTTTTAAGATAAATGAGCTGAAATGCTCATAACTAATGTTTATATATGTTGGGTCTTGGGCCCACTTGGGCCCGATTCACTTATTTTTGTTCGTTGGCCCAATTTTGGGCAAAAACCTTTAAGATTAGGGTTTTAAATCGCATTTTAAATATTTCTACCTTTCCTAATTATAAATCCTAATTTCTTAACCTTATTTACTTATAATCACTTTTCTCAGCTGCAGTACTAGACAGATCTTAGCCAGTACTACTGGTCAAATTTCCAGTGCACGTTTTTACGCAGAAAGCTATGTTTTCCGACTCAAAAAAATTTACTGAGTCCAAATATCATATTTAAATTATCAAATTCCGATTGCTAAGTTTTTTAACCATATTCGCTCCTATTTAATTATTTATTTAATTAATTACGGTTTGACCGAGTTTTACAACTTGAGTTATTAATGTTCAAATTGATTGATAATTTAGAAATATTAATTAATCTTGTTTTATTAACCCTAATCTTTTACTAATTTAATTAGTAAGTTAATTAGAACTTGTAGATTAAGATTAATTAAGCCTAATTGATTTTTTTTAATTTGTAGAGATTGACTAATTAGATTTGCTCTTTGTAATTAGTAAGTTCATTGCCTTAATTGTTCTTAGTCTAATTTCTCTTGCCATTTAAATATCACTCGCTCTTAATTTTTTACTATTTAATTCTCATTAATTACAATCAGAACTCCCAATTTTTTCATAGACAATGCTTGAACACTACATTATGATTCTTAAGGAAAATGACCTGGAATTAAAATTTCGATTATTGTTTTAAATTATGATATTTTTAGCTAAATTTTGATAATATTAATTGTCAATTTAAAGCTAAAACAAATCTTGAGCTTTTAACTTGTGAATTTTTGTAAATTAGTACATAGCACTCATCATAACACCAACAGCCTCAGCATGACTCAAATAGCCTTTGCCTCACCAACCTAAACACCTTTAATTTATATAACTTCTTTCTTCCATAATTGTATATTACTTTCATTGTTCAAAAGTCATCAAAACATACCTTTGCATTTCAGAAAATATGATACATATTTAAGAGGGCATTTTTGTCATGTAAAGATAAGGGGTAAAATGGTACTCTTGTCATGTTTAAAGATCTAAATTCTAGAAGAATTATACAATGCTGGTCTTGAATATCAAGGAGATCAAGATTTCGTCTCAAAAATAGTGGTGCTAAAATGGCAACAACACATAAGGTGTATTGGACTAAGTGAGGACAGTAAGAAGCCCAAGAATGGCTTTCAAGTTCATTAGGAAGACATAAATTCAAATTTAATTTGTTAGAATTAAATTTGAATTTTTGTTAGGGTTATCAAAAGATTTGATTTGGTTTTGTTTTATTTAGTAGTAATTTTAGATATTTTAAATTTAAATCAAATCTGATCTAATTCAATAAGATTACATATGATTTAAATTGGTTATCCTACTTTTAAAATTTTAAATTTAAATCTAATCTAATCTAACAAGATCAAATTTGATTTAAATTAGTTATATTATTTTTTTAAATTAGTTATCATATATCTTTAGGATTTTAAATTTGAACCAAATCTGATCTAATCCAATAAGATCAAATTTGATTTAAATTAGTTATCTTATTTTTAAGAGATTTAAATTAAATTATCTTATCTTATCTTTTAAGCTAATCTGTTAGGGGTCTATTTAAATATTTTTGTGAGATAATTTACTCAATTTTTGATGAATAAATTTGGTGGATGATAATATGCACGTTTTTTCATTATGTAATTAAATGAGGTGAGTGATTTGCTTCACTTGTTACTTGAAGAAATTTTAAAGATTCAACCTAAGGTAATTCTTTAGTGTTAAGAACAGGTTATTTGAAGGTCTAGTAGGAAAAACCCTTCCAGTGACCTAGGTTGCTAAGAACAGGTTTCTTAGAGGTTTAGTAGAAAAACTGTTATCTATCTTTTTATGTTTTCGCTGCATCTTTTCTTATCCCTTTTGTATTTTGTCCGTGTCTTTTCTTATCCTTTCGTTCTTTGTTCTAATTTTATTATCAACTGATATCAGTTATAGGTCGTAGGTGAATTCTTATCTACAATTCTTATTTAGTCTGTTTATTTTTTTTCTTCAATTTCTACAAATTTAGTTTAGAGTCCAGAAAAAAAAACTCAAAAATTTTTATTTAATTTTTATTTCTGCAATTACTATATCTTAAAGTTAGAGTTTGCAAAAAAAAAAAGAGTCGCAAAAAAATTGCAAAAAAAAATTATTATACAATTTTCAATATTCTTTTTCAAGGTTTTTTAATAAAGAAAAACATAGATTTTCTTAGCTTTGCTTTAGATTTCCAGAATTACTTTGGATTCTAATTAGGATTCAAATTTTTCTAGTTTTTGTCACCTTAGTATCACTCATTATTTTCTTTCTTTTGTCACATACTTTGGTTATCTTTTTGTCAAATTGAAAGTCTATATCATTCAGATTATCTTAATTTGGTGTCTCTATTCTTTGTTTTCTAAAATGCAACTTGTTAAAGTAATCCAAGAATAAAAAAAGGTAAGAGTAGTGAGCTCAAAAGAGGGTAAAAACCACAAATTAAGTGTAAACACAAGTATCCTAATCCGAGTGATACACGTGAGAAGAGCGTTGTGAAATCTTTTTTTTAATCATTTTTTCATGTTTCTATATCAGAAACAATGAGGATTGAGGATTGTAACAGTAATGATAAAAGAATATCACATGCAAGAAAGTTTTTAAGTTACAAATTCCTACATTTAAAGGGAGGAATGATCTTGAAGCTTATTTCGAATGGAAAAGGAAGGTAAAGTCAATTTTTGCACATTACATTCTTTCAGAGGAAAAGAAGGTCCGACTGGTAGAAGACAAATTTTTTGACGATGCTCGTATATGGTGGAATGAGTTTGGATGATCTAGAAAAAGGTACAGAAAAAGGCCAATATGCAGTTGGGAGGAGATCAAGAAAATTATGAGGAACCGGTTTGTGCCATCATCATACCACAATAAATTTTTGAAAAATTTTGTATGTTTAAACAAGGTTCACAATCAGTAAAAGAGTATCACAAGGAGTTTCTATATTTGATGGATAAGGCTAATATTATAAGGAGTCCTGAGGTTCTTATGGGATGATTTTTTATTGGATTAAATAAAAAAATTACAGATAAGATCGAACTTCACCATTATCCAATAATGGAGGATTTAGTCTATTTGGCCATTGAAGTGGAGAAGCATCATCAATTTATGGCAACTTGATTTTCTTTGGACTCCAATTCTATATGGGGATCTATAGGAGAAAAGTTTGAAGATAAGACAAAATCCAAAGTTCCTAATTTCAAAAAGAATCTTATAAATCGACATAAGAAGAAAAGTTCTTCTAAGCTTATATTTAATTCTTCTTTAAAGCCAATGATAAAAGAATTTGTTGAGTATGTTGTATAAAGAGATATGTACTTAGAGGATCCAAAGGTGCATAATTTCTCAAATGGGTCCTTAGATTGTGAGAAATTTGAAAAATAAGCGAGCAAAAAAACTAAAAAAGAGAGTAAGTATTTGAGTGAAACGAATCAATGTTTGATTAAAAGCGAGAGTTTTGAGAGAAAAGAAGAGAATAGTAAGAGAGAAGAGTCAATGAGAGAAAAAGAAACTAAGAACAATAAACACACTTATAAGAGAAATCTAAAAAGTTTTAGCTTAGACAATAGTGCATTAGTATCATTGAATTCCAAAGAGTATTTAATTTCTCATATATCTAACCATGAAATTTTTAGTATTTTCAACTTGTCAAGGTTTTGCATATTTACTGGTCAATTATGGAGGCATTAATATGGATAAAAAGGAAGAAAGACAACTAATTCCAAACTTTAAATAAGGTAATGAGAATGTGATTGCTAATAAATTATCCATAAGGTATGATTTAATCACAATTCTTACTCCTAAATTCTTAGTATTTGATTATATGAAGTGTTTTCATATAACTAAATCTGATTTTTTGTTCTATATCTATTGCTTGTGGGAATATTGATTTAAAGTGCCATTGTGGAATAAAAAGAATCACTAATATGTTATTTATATATTTTTGTTGGCCTCACAGATGTAGGAGTGTTAATGGAATTTATTCTGATTTTTATTGCATGTAAGAAAGTTGAATCTTGTAAAACCCGGTTAATTAATATATAATTAACCCATAAATTAGAATTTATTCTAGAAAATTATAAAATGAAATTTTATAGTTTCATGTGATAGAGAAAATTAAAACAAAAATTTTGACACTAATTTTAAAGAATTTGGCCCAAGATTGGGCCGAACCGAGCCAACCGGACCCATATTGGGCCCTTGGCTCAACCCAAACTCATTAAACACAAAGAGCTCAGATCCGCAACGGATTAGTCCTTAACCTATCGGGTTGGGGGATACTGTTTGGGTAAACCAAGAAAAAAAAAAAAGAGCTCAGCTCTTCTTCCCCCTTCCCATATGCAAAACACACTGGGAAACATTGAAGGGTGGAGGAAGGAGAGAGCAAACCCTTAGTCAACATTCAAATCATCATAACTTTTGATCCGAAGCTCCGATTGATGAGCCATTTGTGGCCACGCGTCGGGCTTGTCAAGCTCTTCAATTATATTCAAACAAAACTGTAAGTAACTTGTGTTTGCCTAACTCTATTTCTGCTGGTATGCTAAATTCGGGTTTAGGATTTGAGGAACTTAATTCCTTGATGATTTTCATATTTTAGGGGTTCACTAGCCTTGATTCCTTGTGGGTGTTGCTCAAGGATCTGTAGTTTGAGGTAAGGAATCACTAACCCTTGTGATTTACTAGATTACATAAGCCCTAGATTGATGCATGTATGATATTGGTTATGCTAGAGTTGTTGGGTGAGATTTTGGTACTCTTGGAAGCTTGACATTGGTTTGTGAAACTCTTGGTGAAGCTCGGAGCTAGTGCTTGGTAGATAATTTGCAAGGAAGGACCAAATTATTGTGAATACAAGAGGTACGATTTAGGTTTCATTTAAGTACCGTGTGATATGATATGAATTCCTAGGTTAGGTGCCCCTAGGATTAAGCTTGAATGGTATGATTGATTGGTATGGTATGTGAAATGAATAATATTGATATAGGATAAGGATTGTGGAATTTTGCACAGTTGTTGTGTGGTTTGAAATTGATATTAAATAGTGAATTATGTGGTTATGAGTTTATTTGATGAAATATTGGGCCAGAGGCTGTGAATTTGGGCCGGAGGCCGAAAAGAGGTAAGAACGGTAAGTGATGGTTGATGATGCATGTGATTTGTATATGATGATATTGATTTATATCTATGGTAGTGGATGAAATGGAGTATTGTTGGAACTTGAGATATGGAATGATGTTTGACATGGTATGTTGCTTGAAGTTGAATTATAGTATTTCAGATTCATGAAAGTGGGGAAATTGGTGGATTGTGGATTGAATAAGAAATTTGAAAAAATATGAGTTGAGAAGGCTTGATGTTGAATTTGGTAAGTTTTGGGTTGGTTTTAAATGGATTTGGAATTGAAACGTTTTGAAAGTTGAGGTTTGGCAAAATTCTGCATAATTTGATTTTCTGGCAACAGTTTCGGACGTTTTTTGGAAACGATCTAACCATCACAATTGAATGGAATTAAAGTTTCTTGAATCTCTGTGATGTGTAGATAAATCTTGAAAAATTTGGTTAAATTTTAACGGTTGGATTAGGAGATATAAATTTTTGAAGTTTGTTACTTTAAAACTGATTTTCTGCTGCTACATAATCAAACCAGTAACTTTCCAAGCTTATATCTCCCAATCCTGACCATAATTTTGAGTGGGACCAAAACGACATTGAGACTTGGACTATTTTCTTGTTTGTGTACAAATTTTAGACTATTATAAATTTTTTAGAAGGAGTTGTGCTTGTTTTAAAAATAGAGCTCTTAACTATTTTGACAGCAAAACTAGTTTTTGAAAGCAAACTTGTAATCAGTATAACTCTCTCCCGAAAAATGCTTTTTCTATGAGACTTTGACTGATTTAAATATCTATAATTATAGTTTATTTCTGGAAAATTTCAGATACATCAAGTGAAAATATGATTTTTGGTGGATTTTCTAAGAACAGGGTAGCTTGTTGTCTTGGTGCAGAGCTTTCAAACTTGAAATCAGTTTTTGCAAGAGAAAATGCTTTTCTTTTTTATTTTATTCAACTAAAATATTTCAAATGGGTTCGAATCTATAGGATACTTCCATTTTGAGTCTAGAGATGTAGAATTAGGCTTGTAATCTTCTGTGGACAGATTTTTGGATAAAATAAAGTGTGCGAAAATGATGATGAAGTTATGAATGATGACAAAATTGATAATCAATGATTGATGGAGAATGAATGAATGAATGAATGTAGTAAATGAATCATGAATGGAAAATGTTCGATATGAGTATGCTTGTATTTTCTCTTTGGTTGTAAGGGTGACAGGGCACCGATACCCTCTAATGGTGACAGGGCATGGATGCCCTCTAATAGTAACAGGGCACGGATACCCTCTAATGGTGATAGGGCACACATACCCTCTAATGGTGACAGGGCACAGATTCCCTATAATGGTGACAGGCACAGATACCCTCTAATGGTGACAGGGCACATATACCCTCTAATGGTGATAGGGCACGTATTTCTTCTAATGATATTAATGCGCAACAGAGAGACTGTGTCCGGGTTAGCTACTGGACATGTCAGGTTGGCTTGATAACCGACAGATGAGACTCATCAGCCATACGATAGACATACATCATCTGCATATGTTTGAATTGTTTGGGTTTGTTTAATTGCTTTGGTTTGCCTAATTGTACATGTTTCATGATTATTTGCTAATTGACTTACTTGCCTTACTTGTGTATTACTTGTTTGTATTGTTTGTGTTTGATTCGGTTCTTGGGTTAGTCAGATTGGGAAATGATGAAGTATAAAGGGAATTGGATTAGAATAAAATCTCCTATGATAGTTGCCAATTTATGGATTAGTGAGAATTTAGGATGGATATGGCGAGATAAGAAGATTAAGATGCTTAGTGAATTTATATTATAGTGCATTGTATTTATTTGGCACTTTTACCGTACTGGGAACCCATGAGTCGGGGGTTCTCATTCCGTATATATATTCTATTTTTCAGATGCACGTCCTGGTGCTCAGTAGTGAGTTGGATTCATCTGGATGACGGCGAAGTCTATCCTATTCTATTTTGTGCTTTTAGATCTCTTCCCTTATTTTTGTAAAACCAATCATGATGTATGTATGCATTCTTTTAAAACTTGCCTATAAAGGCTTTGATGTATTTTTGGAGAGATAACAATTTTCTGTTATCAACTATTTTAACTCTGTAACCCTAGTCAACCTAAACTTCGCGGTTCGCGACTAGTGGCTAGTATACTTATATTTATGTCTATTCTATTTCTTCCTTATATGCCTTAGCTATTTCATCCGTTAGCCGAACGCATTGAATTTTCTTATGCTTCGATACATGAGTGTTACGACTTCGCGATTTTATTTTACTCCTTTTTCAGGCTTCTCATTTAATATTTTCTTTCAACGTGTATATATATATATATAAAATTACGTATTATAATCCACCTTGAGAGTCGTACCATCTTAATATCATTGACTTATAACTCGAGCATAAAGATCTGAATATTAGGGTGTTACAAATCTCAAGCTTTTTTGAATATGTTGTGCATTCCTTTGCTTATTCCTACTCATAGATGGATTGATATTACTATGAATTTTTTACTTGGTTTTCCTATGGTTAGAAAATGTACGTATATCATTAGTTTTTCAATGGATAGATTTAATATGATGATATTTCTAGTTGCAAGTCAAAATATTAAAGATTCCACACACATTACTAGGTTGTTTCTCAGAGAGTTTGTTTATGTGCTAATTTATGGTAGTTGTTTGGATGAGCATATCTTGCATGTTAAGCCTATTTTGAATAACTCTGTGTGAGACACTGAGCATCCACATAATTCTTATATTTATAACTTTGTTGGGTGTTATCTTTGTAAATCTCTAAATGTTTTTAAGTCTTTGATTATTTTGAAATTATTATTTTTACCATTGAGTAATGGTGTTACTTTAGATGGTGAAAGTATTGTTAAAAAGATTGAACCTACATACATGAGGGACATAGCCACAATTTAGTGGGTAGAGAAGAGCCATCAAACCATGGTATTTGAACCTGAAGATTGGGTTTGGATTCCTTGAAGGGAAGAAGAGCTTCTCATTCAGAGAAAAATAACACTTGTTGTTAGAGAAGATAGTCCATTCCAAGTGTTGAGATTATCAAGGATAATTCCAATAAGAATAATTTTTTTGGTAGGTATTATAGTCCAATTGTGTTTCGTATCTCTGATTTTTTTTTTCTTTTGATATATATGCATATTTGGAACAATGAAACTCTCTCTTAGGAAAATCAACACTTTGGGGCAACCATGGCATTGCAAATTTTAAATGCTTTGATGCAAAAGTTGCATGAAGAATTATATTTTGGAACATGGTTTTGAGTTAAGAACACAAGCTTGTGAGATTTGAGCCTAATAGTGTGGTTACATCTTATAACCACTTATTTTTCCTTCTTGTGTGCAGTATTCTCTCTCTATGATTGTGGCCTTTGATTTGTTTGATTCTTTATGTCCATTATTTGGTGCATTCGTGCATTTATATGATTGAGGCCATCATTTCATTAGCTCACTTACCCAAACGGCCATACCTTCTATCCTCCGTTGTTAGCCAAATTTGAGCCTACGATTAACCCACTTTGTTCTTAATTTAGCACATTACAAGCCTTAAAGCGGAAAACAATGAAAGTCCTTATTTGGATCTTTGATTAGCTTAGGCTAGTGTGTGTGAGTATCATTCAAGTGTGGGGACCTTGGGGCATTAGGTGAATAGAAGGGTATTTTGTATTATTATTGGAATATTGGGAATTGGGTACATACTCATGAATTGATCAAATGTAAAACCTCGTGCATTGACGCTCTTGTATATAAAAATTTGAGAAAAACAAAAGAACAAAAGAAAAAGAAGAACAATATGGAAAAGAAAAAAAAAAGGAAAAAAAATAGAAAAAAAAGAAGAAAAAAAAAAGATAAAGAGAAAAAGAATATATATAATGAATAAGGGACAACATGCCCCAAAGTGAAGCTCAAGAGGAATCAATGCATAAGTATTGTGAAACGAAAAGGTCATAGTTGCATGCATATAAGTAGGTTGCACTTCATGAGTCCTATACTTTTGTGATCCCTCGGTCTTCCGTGCTTCTTTGCATTTCTCTAAGCATGAGGACATGCTAGAATCTAAGTGTGGGGAGGTTGACAAACCCCAATTCGAGGATCGATCTTGTGATGATTTCAGGGGTTTTATCAATGATTCCACACACTTTCCATATGAAAATACAAGATTTTGCATTCCTTCCCAAGTTTTGCCTCATGAATGAAAACATGCTTGCTTTGCACTAAAATAGATACATTTCTAATCTTCTCTTGATGCCATTCGATGCCGTGACTTGTGTGTTAAGTGGTTCCAGGATATAGAGCAGAAATGGACCGAAAGAGAGAAAGAAGACGGGTACGAAGAAAGGAAGCATGAGGATTAAGCCTTGGGAATTTTCGCATAGGCGCGTGCGCGTAAGTGGTTCCAGGATATAGAGCAGAAATGGACCGAAAGAGAGAAAGAAGACGGGTACGAAGAAAGGAAGCATGAGGATTAAGCCTTGGGAATTTTCGCATAGGCGCGTGCGCGCACCTGGCGCGCCCGCGCGGATACGGCTACGTGGAGCCGAAGCCAAGAGCCGGCTTGAGAAGCGGCTAAGCCAGGATCTTCATGGGCGCGCACGCGTACATCACGCCTCCGCGCACATTGCAAGACGTCTCAACGGCGCGTGCGCGTGCCTTGCGCGTGCGCGCCGATTTGCGAACATGATTTTTTAAAGAAGTCACGTGACTTAGGCGTGGAGGCAGTTGAGGATTCCACTCTTAGAGAAGCACCTTGGCGGGAAAAGCTTAAGAAGACAAAAGGAACAAGGGTTAAGGACACTTTTAGTTCATTTCTTCTAGATCTAGATTTTTTTTCCCTTTTTTTGGAGAGAAGAGAGAGTTAGTTACACTTTTTGGGAGAAGAAGAGGGAGATTCCAAGCTTCACTAGGGTTCATCCTCTTCTAATTTCTGAATTTTCAATGACTTGTTGGTGAGATCTACTACAATTCTCATTCCATTTTGTTCATGACATAGATTTTCTTCTCCAATTTCAAGTAGTAGATGCAATTGATCAATTCTCATAGATCTAGAATTCAACTTTGTAATTTTGGATTTCATCTCTATTTTGGATTTTCATTGCTACTCCTTGAGATATGTTGTTAGATCTTTGTGTTGCAATACTTTCAATTTGACTTTTCTTCTCATTTTACTATGCCTTTCCTTCTTGCTCATCACATGTTCGATAAAATGACAACACTAGCTATGGAGTAGAATTCTCACACTTGGCATAGGGTTTGGTCTTTGGAAGAAGTTGAATAGTGTATCAATAGTTGGTTTGGAATTAGGGATTGCTAGTTGGCTTGGAGTGCACTAAAGCTAGATTCCCATAAGGTGAAGCTAGGACTTGTGACTCAAGTTAATTACTTTCATTTGACCTTCCTCTATACCTAGGGGATAACTAAATGGAGCAAGGCCTAATTGTTGTCAACATTGAATGGACTATAAGGATAGGATTTCCGATAGGATTTCCGACGCCAACCCTAAGCCAAGTCTTTTGATAATTGATTGTTTGTTTCTCATTGCTTTGCTAAAACCTTCAAAGAATTCCAACAAAGATTACCTCCTTTATCAAATAATGATTTAGTAAGCTTTGTTGGAATTCTTTGAAGGTTTTAGCAAAGCAATGAGAAACAAACAATCAATTATCAAAAGACTTGGCTTAGGGTTGGCGTCGGAAATCCTATCCTTATAGTCCATTCAATGTTGACAACAATTAGGCCTTGCTCCATTTAGTTATCCCCTAGGTATAGAGGAAGGTCAAATGAAAGTAATTAACTTGAGTCACAAGTCCTAGCTTCACCTTATGGGAATCTAGCTTTAGTGCACTCCAAGCCAACTAGCAATCCCTAATTCCAAACCAACTATTGATACACTATTCAACTTCTTCCAAAGACCAAACCCTATGCCAAGTGTGAGAATTCTACTCCATAGCTAGTGTTGTCATTTTATCGAACATGTGATGAGCAAGAAGGAAAGGCATAGTAAAATGAGAAGAAAAGTCAAATTGAAAGTATTGCAACACAAAGATCTAACAACAAGTCTCAAAGAGTAGCAATGAAAATCCAAAATAGAGATGAAATCCAAAATTACAAAGTTAAATTCTAGATCTATGAGAATTGATCAATTATTCAAGGGCGAATCTTTTTGAAAAGGAAGAGAATGATACGTGTTCAGAGGACATTTTTATTATTTTAGAGATAAGGGGCTGAATGATAATCTTATCATGTTCAGAATTTGAATTTTAGAAGAATTATATAATGCCGGGATTGGATATCAAGGAGATCAAGAGTTTATCTCAAAAATAATGGTGCAAAAGTGGCAGCAACACATAAGACCTATTAGGCTAAGCAAAGACAGCAAGAAACCCAAGAACAGCCTTCAAATTCATTGGAAAGACATAAATTCGAATTTAGTTTGTTAGAATTAAATTTGAATTGTTGTTTGGGTTATCAAAAGATTTGATTTGGTTTTATTTTATTTAATACTATTTTTAGGTTTTTTAAATTTAAATTAAATTTGATTTAATCCAATAAGATCACATATGATTTAAATTGGTTATCATGTCTTTAAGATTTTACATTTAAATCAAATCTGATCTAATCTAATCCAACAAGATCAAATCTTATTTAAATTAGTTATCTTATATTTAGGAGATTTAAATTAAGTTATCTTATCTTATATTTTAGGGTAATCTATTAGAAGTCTATTTAAATACTTTTTGTGAGATAATTTACACAATTTTTAATAAATAAATTTTATGAATGCTAATATACATGCTATTTTATTCTGTGATTGAGTGAGTGAGTAATTTGTTTTGCTTGTTGTATGAAAAAATTTGAAGAATCCAACTTATAGTAATTTTTTAGTGTTAGTTCTTTTAATTTTCATTCCTCTTATTTAGGTTGTCAAGGTTAGGTTATTTGAAGATCTAGTAAAAAAAAATTCTTCCAATAACCTAAGTTGCTAAGAACATGTTTCTTAAAAGTCTAATAAAAAATTTTTTATCTATCTTTTTATATTTTTATTGCATCTTTTTTTATCTCTTTTGTATTCTATCGTGCGGTGTCTTTTCTTATTCTTTTGTTCTTCCTCTATGTTTTCTTGTGAAATAACTTCATCCACGCCGTAATAAGCACCATCACATGCAGATATGTTAGATTCAATAGAATTTACTTTTTTTTTTCTTTTGTACCGAGAATTTTTATCATTGGCTTAATCATGTCAAAGAAAAAAAAGATAAAAATAAAATAAAATCATAGCAATTAGACCAAACAGAATGCTAAAAAAATAGGCTTTTTTATTTAAATAAATTATTTGGCCTACTATAGTACCTGATTCCCCTAAATGATTTTTTTGAACGTGAATCCCCTAAACTATGTAATATATAAATTGTCCTAGACTCGTGTATTTTAATCAATATATAAATCAATGTACCCTGGGACGATTTATGCATGAATTGCATAGTTGAATAAGGCATAAATCGTCCCAGCCCACTGTGTATTAGAAATAACATGTAAATCGTCCTAGGCTGATATGATTTATGCGTTTCAAGCTAAAACCCTCTACCCTGGCACGATTTACGTGCTTCTTCCTAATCCTCTACCCCTAGCACGATTTACATGCAAATTCCAACCCCACAATACCCTGTCACGATTTATGTGCAAACCTAACCCCCACCAACCCAGCACGATTTACGTGCATATATACACCCCTCAACAGCCTAGAACGATTCATGTGTTAACCCCCAACCTTACTTACCTTTCCACGAGTAATGTCTCATTCGTGAGACCCCATTACCGGTGAGGAGGTTAGTGGAGGGGAGGAGAGCTATGGCCAAAAATTGAAGGAAGGGTGTAGTCGGCGGCGGTGGAGGGTTGGTTAGGCGGTGGAGGGTTGGTTAGGCGGCGAAGGGGTGGGCTCCGGTGGACGGCATTGACGGTGGCCCACGGCGGAGGATTGAGGTGCTAAGGGCGGCGGTTGAAGGTTAGGTTGGTGGCGGTTGAAGGCTGGTTTGGTGGCGTTGGGGGGCGGTGCAAGATGGCGAGGAACGAAGGTGACATGTACCGATTGAACGGCATCACGCACGTGGCAGGTTTTATCGACGAAGAGGTTAGTGGTTAATTTGGTTTACAACTGATATAGTCAATGACGTTGATGTGTTTAGTTATAAGAATGTGATTCTTTTGAAAAAAAATGCTTGTTGTGTTAGAAATTTGTGAAACGTTAAGGTTAACATGCTTAGGATAGGTTAGGTTCATGTTTGGTTTAGGGGTGAGGTTGATTTTTGATACATGTTTTTAGTTGTTGTGCGATGTTGAGTTGTGATTGTGCTTGTTATTCTGTTATCAGCCAACCCGGTGTGTACGGACTATCCGTAGGCAACAAAAGATGATATTGCATGACCGTATTATGCCTTACCTAGATAGCGCTGGGTTGCTGCATGTTGCTAGGCTGAATGATTATTGGTTTAAGCTGGATGAGCCACCGATTAGTGCCTTTGTTGAGCAATGGCATCCAGAGACTCACACTTTCCACATGCCATTTGGGGAGTGCACTGTTACTTTACAGGATATGGCATATCAATTCGGCCTCCCTATTGATGGATTTCCAGTTAGTGGTTGTCTCAGTGACTTTGAGCAATTGATGGAGGATGGAAAGCCTGTGTGGCAGTGGTTTGAAGAGTTGTTCGGTGAACTTCCTCCTGTGGACTGTATCGATGAGTTCACCGTGTCGTATGGCTGGTTCCAAAACAGGTTCAGAGTCATGCCGACTGATGCTACGGAGCCCACGGTACAGGTCTATGCTCGTGGTTACATCATGATGTTGTTGTCCATGATGCTTTTTGGTGACAAGTCTGGGGCCAGAGTTCACTTACGCTGGCTCCCGTATGTTGCGGATCTCGATGAACTCGGAAAGTATAGCTGGGGTTCGGCCACGTTATGTTGGTTATATAGGTGTCTCTGCAGAGTTGCCAATCGGAATGTAAAAAACTTAGCTGGGACACTAGCATTGCTGCAGTCCTGGATATTCTGGAGGTTCCCCACATTTAGGCCGAGAGGGTTTGATGTCATTCTCTGGCCGCTTGCATCAAGGTGAGTATAATGCTTATTATTTAGGTTGATATACTTTAACTCCAAACATAATGTTTATTATTAATGCTTGAATCACTTTTACCGTATGTTTAATGGTGCCGACGTTGAATCTTGCAGGTGGGGTAGATATATGCCGTCATCAGATGAGAAGAGTCCTCGGGTCATTGCTACCCGACACAGATTGGACAGGTTGAGAGTAGATGAAGTAAGTATAACCTCCCATTACTTTTGTTCATGTTTCACGTTTTATATGGTTAAGTGTATTCATCACGTACTGTCTTTTGACATAACGATCCTACATGTTACAGTTTATTTGGATGCCTACTCGGCACTAGAGGTTATTCAAGTTGTCCATCCTGATATCCTTAGACCTGAGCACACGCATTTATGGAAGTCGACAACTGCATTGATTTACTTTTCCTCCATCGAGTGGCACCATGTTGACCGAGTCCTTTCCCAGCTTGGAGGAGTTCAACACGTATCTAAACCAGCCATCAACATTGATTTTTTGTTATCGAAGGATGGTCAAGGACCTACCCACTGGTTTCCTGAGGTCTTTGCCACATGGCATGAGTGTTGGGATCAGAGGCATCAGAGCGTGCTGACGTTTCAGTTGGTACCAGATCCACGACCCTCGGTTGAGTATCTTGATTGGTGGTATAGGGTAGCCTGTAGATTTCTGTCGCATGATCGGGATTTAGTTGACCCTCGCCAGGCTGGGATCCCTGCAGATGCTCCAGTTCGGGGTCATATCGTTGTGCCCGCTAGACAGCAGGGACCAAACTTCGCGTGAGCGGGTTGGCACGCGATATAGCCAGCCTAGGGGCCAGCGAGGCAACGATGCCTTGGAGTTGGATGAGACACAGGGTGGCGATGAAGACCATGGGGGGAGTCAGAATCATCAAGCTGGCTGGGGACACGGCGGGGGGGATCCGGCTGGGGTTGGGGTGGTGGTGGTGGATGGTCTGGTCGAGGGGGTGGTGCA
>NC_029793.2:36750609-36759973 GCF_000816755.2 Arachis ipaensis | reverse complement strand
GTCTAGTCGGGGGGGTGGTGTAGGTGGGTCTGGATGGGGTTGTGGTTCGCTACCTAGTGGGTTTGGAGGTGGGGGTTTCAGAGGGGGTTGAGACCTCAATACTGTTCTCTGACTTCTGCAGTCCGAACCAGATGGAGCAGGTATTTGGTGCGGGGAGTGATTTTTTTGCTGAAATACGGGAGTTTGCTAGCACAGATGGTGATTATAGGCCTCAGTTTGAGGGAGGGGTAGTGGATCTTAACGTTGATCTGAATGAATCGCCGACTACTTATCAGGGAGGTCCGTTTGCCATGGGTGGTACTCTGGCATCTGCCGTCCAGGGACAGACACACACAGCTGCCTGACCAGCCCGATCGTGCTTCTGGGATGAAGGTTCAGCCACCAGAGACATATGTACCGGTCACTTAAAGGAGGAAGCACATCATCAGGCCAGCCAAGTGTAGCACCGGGTCACATATGTGTTAGATAGTGGGGTATTGCTATGTTATTGTTATGGTATTCATCTAGTACTTTTGACTTTTGTTGATGTTATGTTGTTATTTAGTACTGTTGTCGTTTCATTATTGTTATGTTGTTATTTAGCGCTGTTGCCGTTTCGTTATTGTTATGTTATTATCTAGTACTATTGTAATATTAATGGACTATTTTGAAAGATTGGTAGCTATTTTGTTATCATGTTATTCGCATGAGTAGTGTCTGATGTTATTATACGTGTTGCCCAAAATGTGAGGCCATTGAAGTAGATGCATCAAAGTAAACAAAAGTGAAATTTAAACCGACTTAAACGAGGTCATTAACAACAAATGAAGTGAACAATAAAGAACAACATTAAATGCAAATTGTAAAGTATGACATCAAGCAACAAACTAACTATCATAAGGCAAATAACATAACATAAACTATAATGGTACTTGAGGGTCTATGCATTGCTCCCTTCATGAGGACCGGATGCACCTGCGCGAAGGGGACACTGTCTCCTAGTATGACCTGGAACCCTACACATACCACATCTCTTCACAAGTGACCCCACCGGTAAGTTCCGTGTACCCTTCAGGACGGTATTGATATACTCAGATATGTTGGTTGTCATGTGACCGTACCGGCGCCCACCATCCCGATCTTGGGTCCACAGCGCTAACCCAATCCGGTTACACCACTCAACCATAGCCGGGTCTTCGGACCTCAAGATCTCCATGTAATATTCATGCTCCTGTTCAGACTTTGCATAGGCTACATTCACCATAATCTTCCGTGCATCCTTGGATTTAAAGTTAAGCACAAAATTAGCAGCTATGTGCCTAGCACAATATGCACGATAGGCGGCCGGTGGGAGCCACCCACCGTCTTCTGCAACTAACGTGGCCTTGATTGCATTGTGGCAGTCAGATATAACTAGAATGCCCGGCTGCGGCACATGTTGGCAAAGGTGAGTAAGGAAGAACTTCCATGAATCCGTGTTCTCACCCTCGACTAGTCCAAACGCAACTGGGAGTATGTTCGAGTTTCCATCTTGTGCAATCGCCATGAGTAACGTACCGCCATACTTGCCATACAGATGGGTACCATCAATGGATATCAGTGGCTTGCAATACTTGAATGCATCAATGCATGGCGGAAATGTCCAAAACAATCGATGAAAAAACACCCTCGACTCATCAACCGTATTACCAGACCTTACAGGTGAAGTACGCCATACTGCAATACTGCCCGGTATGTACATCTAAACCCCGATTATCCACCTCGGAATTATGTTGTAAGATTCCTCCCAATCACCATAAATATGTGCAATCGCCTTCTGCTTAGCCATCCACACCTTCCGGTAGCTGGGTTTGAAACCATATGTCGTTGAGACCACATTCTGCAGTACTTTCACCGAGATTGTTGCATCCACCCTGACCAATGATAGAATTAATGCACAGATCACATGATAATCAAGCTACCTATGGTCGGTGGACAACTCGGTTGCAAGACATGCGTGAGGCCCATTGTACTTCCGGACTTCCCAGTATCCCTTCCAATGCCATATAGTCACGCGTATCAGCCAATTACACCCATTCTCAAATTGGACGCACTTCTCGTGATACTTCAACTGGTCCGACTTAAACACCATATACTGAACACCACGGCGGATATTATAATTCTTCACCATCGACACTGCCTCCTCCTTACTCTGGAACCGCTGCCCGACCTCAAACTCCTCTGTCCCATGCATATCGTGCTCGTCTCTGTGAATAGTTGACATTTGTCGACCTAAAAATGCTGGTTGATTCATCGCCTCAAGATCCAATGTAGAGAAGTGTGGAGGGTACTGTTGTGTCTGAGAACTTGTTTGGCCTTGCGATCTCCCAACTGGTCTTGTGTCATCCTCACCGTCAGATTCATCACCAATAATGGGTGGTTCCGAATCTGAATCATCATCGCCAATGGCCTCAGCAAGTGGATCCCTATCTCTGATCTCCATGAACATAGTTGCACCATCCAATACCGGTCCCTCTCTGATTGCCGCTGCAAGCTCCCTGAAGGTTCGCACATCACCCAAGCAATCTCCATCTTCAGCATGAACAGCCAGATCGGCTGCAAATGAAGGAGATGAAACGTGGGCGGTGATGTCGTGACAGATTGGAATGGCACTTGAAGCACCATCTACCCCGACGGTGGGCAGATTTGGAGCAGATCCACCGGAGCTACCCTCCACATCAGCCATTTTCGCGAACAACTCCATAGCCCCCAAATCTGGAAATCTCGATTGACTGTGAAATATAACATGAATGTCGTTATAGCCTAGCATCTCATATTTTCCAAACTTCACATAACCTTGCCTGAGTGAGATATGGATCCTAAAGAACATCTGCTTCACAAGCTTTTTACTGCACTTCCCTAACTTCTGTAATATGCTATTTCGTAAATCATCTAAACTCGTTGATGGATTTATGAACACTCCAACCTGTTTCTTGCTACTGAACGTTACACCCTCACTTGTGTTTTCATCAATCTTTCCCCGATGATGAACTAACAAGAACACACTCTCAGCCATCTTTTCGCAACCCTCAGCTGAAATATGGCTCGACACAGATGCTCCTCCTGTATTTATAGGCTCTTCCAACACATAAATCATTTCATGGTATCGGGTATTGTATTTATGCATGTAAATCGTTCCACACTAACGTGTCTTATCATAGTAACACATAACTCGTCCTAAGGTATTGAGGGATAAAATTTTGCACATAAATTGTGATAGGGTATTGCGGGATTGGGATTTGCACGTAAATCGTGCTAGGGGGTAGAAGGTTAGGAAGCAGCACGTAAATCGTGCCAGGGTAGAGGGTTTTAGGTTGAAACGCATAAATCATATCAGCCTAGGACAATTTACATATTATTTCTAATACATAGTGGGTTGGGACGATTTATGCCTTATTCAACTATGAAATTCATGCATAAATTGTCCCAGGATACAATGATTTATATATTGATTAAAACACACGAGCCTAGGATGATTTATATATTATATGGTTTAGGGAATTCACGTTCAAGAAAACCATTTAGGGGAATCAGGTAATATAGTAGGCCAAATAATTTATTTAAATAAAAAAGCCTAAAAAATAAACAATTTATACTTTTAAATAAGCATATTAGAGACCAATTAAGTTAAATCAATTTATGCTTAGAAAAACGAACACATTAGCACTAATAACAAATCAAACCGAATGAAATGGATAAGAGCAAACAGAAAATAATCCCCATAAACAAGAAAGAGCCTTGCTTAATCAGCTTCAGTCCTCCACTAATTCTTTCTTATGCAAACTGTGTTGGATGAACTGTCACATTATCCTTTGAAAGCACCATCTCAGCATCGTCTCGCTCATGAGGCGAGATCTACTTAGCACTAACACATTGCAGCATAACTCTAGTAGAACCCTAATCAAATTATATATATTAAAAAATTTATCAAAACTCAGTTAAATTTGTGATTAGAATGATACAAATAAAAAATCAATTTGATAGTGAAGCATTCAATTGAATTGTACAAACCCAATTGAAATACAATCGAATTGAAATCGAAAAAATTATGAAGTGAAGCGGTGTAATCGGCATGTCGGATAAATCATGAAGCTTTGATTCTAGCATCATGAAGATGAAAATAGGAAGTGAACTAACATATGAAATAAACACAATCAACTAAAATAAAATCCAATCTGATTCTCAAAAAATATACGCCTACAACTAACAAGCATTTAGGTCATAGGTACAAGCCAAGTTGAGTTTGGAAGATCGAAATATGATAAACAATTATTAAGAATTAGTAGCAACACATACCGCAAAAAAAAAAAAGAAGAAGACAAGATGGATCTCCAAAGACGAAGATTGGAATCGAAAAAGAAGTAGCTCACCTTTCGCCAGAGATGGAAGAGAAGAAATGAAGAAATCGGAAGAAAAAGAGTAATCGAGTAAAAAATCAAAAGTTTCAAAAAACCTAAAATATGCCAGCGAATGGTTCACGTTTACTAGAAAGCGGCGACGGCGAGCAACAAGCAAGTGGCAACGGCGAGCGACAAGCAAGCAGCGACAAGATTGAAGACAACAGAGAGAGTGTGTGACTATGTTTATGAAAAAGCTACAGGGTGGTGTATGTGATACTGGTTCTAGAAACAATGGAGTTTAGGGTAGAAACAGAGACTTTGGGAGAAGAAGAGGAAGAAATAGCGACCGATTTAACGACCGATTAATTTATAATATTATGATTTAATGATCAATTAAGTTTGTCCAAATATTTTGTTCGTCATTAAATCGGTCACTAATCAATAAAAATAGCAACCGATTTAGTAACTAACTACTTTAAACCTGGATTTTATAGTTGATTGCTAAATCGGTCGCTATATTAATTCTTAGCAACTAATTTTGCGATCAATTTCCTAGCGACCAGTTTAGTGACCGACTATTTTTTAGACTATTTTCATGTTGGTAGCAAAACCGATCACTAAATTAAAATATCAACCAACGGCCCCAATGCCTAAGTATTTTGTTTTGGTTGCTATGTAAAAAAGTAGCGACCGATTTTAGCAACCAACTAGGACGACTTTGTTATCGGTTGCTAAATCGGTCACTAATTTTTTTTTAGCGACTGATTTAGTGACCAATAATGGGTGGTCGTTGAATTTCATTTAGCGACCAATTTTTTTTGTCCTAAAAAATTTTGATTGGTTATAAAATTGGTTACTAATAGTAATCAATTTTGTAGATCACTAAAATAAGTCACTATTTTAAAACTTTCTTGAAGTATACCAAAAGTATGTTAAGATATATAAAAGTTGGAAGCTTGGAGTATGGAGGCAACTATGACTGTGTAAGGTACTAGAGAGACGAAGATGCTTAAAGCAAGAAAAGGGTGAGTCCGTTAGAGAAGATGAAGTGTAGAAATACAAAAAGTGTAAGGAAAGTGGATGCTTGGGCTTTTATAAGCGTAACTTAGAAGATGGAACATGAGAGATAGAGGGAGCACAAAGAGATTGATTAGACATGGGGAACGTGCACGCATTTAATAGGGTAGTGATAATAATGATAGTTATTTACTCAAGGAGTGAGAGAAATATAAATTTATTTCGCCTACGTCAAAGGATCGATCATACTTCTTTGAGAAAAATCTCAACAATAACAATGATCTTAGGGGGTGGGGGGCAATTTTTCGGTCAACATTAATTGTGTCGAGGACAGAGAATCGATTAAGGGAGTTCAATGGTTAGCATCGACAAGAAGTAAGTCGATCGAAAAGGTTGAGAACGAAGCTTGCAAAATGGTTATTAAGTTTGTGATCGGTAGGAACAGTTACTATCCAGAGTATATGAAGGTCGACACATGATAAGATTTGATTGGTTGAAGATGTCTATAAATATAGTGACAAATGATGGACAAAAAGTTGAAAATTTCACTCAAAAACCACACTTATTATTGTCTCACATATCTCAGTAACTTTCTGCAATTTTATCTAATCTAGTTTTCTGTGTAGGTTTCCTTCCACATGTTCTTTATATTCATTATAATTATGTGTTCTTTATTTTCTGCAAAGTCATCTTTTTTAGTTTTGTTTTATCAAATTCTTCTTTGTTGTAACTTGTAATCTTTATTCTGAATTTTTGTAGAATTTTTCTGTATTTGTAAATACTTTGAAATTTTGTAAAGTGTTTTTAACTTTATTTTATTAAGTAAAATTCGTTTATTCTCTTATGCATATTTTTTATTTTACAAAACTTCTTTTTCATTGACAAAATAAAGATTTAATACACGTAAAACTGATACTTATAAAAGGAGTAGATTTTGTTCTTATAATATAAATTTCAAACCATCTTAAATATTTGTAATGATCAAATGTGTCTTATAAATTTCGATTACTAAATATCTGCATAACATATATATATATGAATGAACTATTATTTTTACTTATGAATGTTTAAAACAATAATAAATTTATCCAAGAAAAAAAAGAAATTAACTTTATTGACATATGTAAAAATGCACAAATAATTAAATCTAATGACGGTAATTCATTAGCAAAAAATAAGTTTCCAAAGAAAAGAAAAAGACATCATATTTTCATCCAAAAATTTTTAAAGAATAATGTTAAAAAGTTAGTATATTTTGTGATTTGTAATTATTAATTAATTATTATTAATATTTTTAAAATTATATTTAATAATATAAAATTACATATTTTTTTAATAATTAAATATTAGACTAAATTTTATTAAAAATGTTGGCTGTCAGACATTCTCTTATTCAAATGTAAGGCATAAGTCACCAAAAAAAAAATGTAAGGCATCATAATCTCTCTCTTTCTTGCATCGATCTTTCTCTCTCATTCGTGTCTGTCCATTGTGCTCTTCATCCTGAAATCAAAGACTTTTAAATCTCACACAATTAAACACGAGAAACACACCTTTAATTTCTCGCCTCCGTAGCTCTCTCTCCCGTGTCCAACGCCAAACTGCACGTCGTAAACGCAACTTAGACACACGATAACAAAACAGAGAAAAAAGGAAAAAATTAAAAGGAAAAAGACAAAAAAAAAAAAAGAAAAGAAGAAGAAAGAAAGACGCATTAATAAATAAACAAAACGAAACATTGTTTGCGCTTTCGTTGCTTCGCTTCATTTGCTACGATTTTTGGATTTTTTTAATTATTTATTTGTGGAGAATTATGGGTCTTGGGATGAAATATGACGAAGAAAGCAAGGTGGTTGACGATGGAGGAGAGGGTGGCGGTGGTGGAGCTAATTCGTTTGATTCTGTCTCATGTTCAATTTGCCTTGACGCTGTTATCGATAATGGGGATCGATCGTTGGCTAAGCTTAAATGTGGCCATCAATTTCATCTTGGTGAGTTAATTCATTTCTAAATGTATGCATATGGTTTCTTAGCTAGAAAAATTGAGATCTAAAATTATAGATATAATGCAATTTTGATGTAGAAGAAGAAATATCAACTATGCCTATGCATGACTTTGATTATTAATGATACGCTCGTAGGAGCTAGTCGCTATCCTTTTAAAACTCAGGTGTAATTCTTATATACACATTAAGGAACGGAGTAATGCTGCCTCTATATTAATTTATTACTAAAATATAGTTAAAGAAAAAAAAAAGATATAATTTGAAAAAAAAAATGATAAAAAGTAAAATTACTGGTTGTCAAAAAATTAAAATAAAAAGTAAATAATGTGTACTTTAGAAGGATTAAAATCTCTCTGAAGTGAGATGATTTTTTAGGTTGTAGGACCCTCTTACCTTTTGCTGTGGATGTGTTTTGATTATATGATCATGGCTAGGCTAAACAACACAACTTTTCTATAAATGTCTTTCTCTTTCGAAGCATTAAATACAATTGGATATTTTCGTTCAGATTTGTTAGACTTAATGTTTAATGGGATGAATTCTTGCATGTGTGTTGTCACTAGGCTGGTTTGTTTTTAAGAATAGAATAAGACAAAATATTGAGAATAAGATAAAAAGAGCAGAAATATAAAATTTTGTGTTCTTGTATTCTGTTTAGTGATAAACAAAAATAAATTATAAAAATTTAATTTATTTTTATTTTTTCATCAAAAAAATTTGAGAAAAAAATATAATAATAAAAGATATAATTATGAAAAATTAACAAGAATAATAAAAGAAAAAATAAAAAATAAGTTGTGTCATTTGTTAGTGTCTTTGTGTCTTTTCTGTCAAGATGGACACAAAATACACTAATTCAGTGTCTTTGGATATAATATATCTATATCTCATCTGTCAAACACGATTTTATATCTTTGTGTTCCTGTCTCTATGTCCCGTCCCCGTAAACAAACGCAGCCTATAAATACATGCAGATTGTGTTGTTTATCGTTTTTCGGCAAGGAACTTAGGAAGTACATTATTAGGGTCAGTAATGTCATAAAGACAAGAACAAGATACAAAAAAGAGGGTATAATTATGATTATGATAGGGACAATAAGTTTCAAATTGAGCAAGAACTTTTTTTTTGTTTCTCAGTAAAGCAACTACAGTTGTAGAGCTAAAACCTCAAACGAGGTTATGGTCCAACGATAGTTTAAAAAAGAGTTAAGTATGATTTTGGTCCTTAAAATTTAGGCTAAAAATTTTATTCGTCCTCAATATCTTTTTTGTATTAGAATTCGTCCCTAACATCCATTTTGATTTTAAAATTGTCCTTTGGACAATTATACCCTCACCCCACCTATCACAATCTCCTCAAAACGATGTCATCCCACCTTCGCCTCACTCTATCACTATCTCACTCCCCTGACTTTTTTCCCTCTCCCTCTCGCCCCCACTCTGCTTCTCCTATTCCTTCACGCGCTCCCTATGAGCTCCGATCGAGATGGGACAACGATAAAAACCTGCTGCTGAGCTTCCAGTGAACCAACCAGTGGTAACGGTGGTGGATTCCCTCCCCGCCATTGCCCAACTCTCCCTTTCTCCTCTTTCTTCCTCTATCTCTGCCTAATTTTTCTTTCTTTGTTTGTTTCAAAAAAGAAAATATGAATGTTGTATTCTTGTTGTTGCTATTGAGGGTTAACCAAACCTATAAAAAGATCCATTAAGCGGTGATAGGTGATAATGGAGGGAATGAAGTCGTAATTAGCTTGGATCAAAGAAAGGGCACAAGCCCAAGTTCGGTACGGGGTTCAAGAAGGAAAGAGGCGGGAGAGGAGAACGTTGAAAGTGCAGTGGTAAGGGAGGAAGCCGGGGGAAATGAAGAGGAAGAAGGTGTTGTAGGCTTCATCAAAACGGTGGGCATCGCAGAGAAAGTGGATGATAGTGGCAAGGTTGCAATTGTGGAAGGTTGCTGGAGGGTGAAAGGCGAAGGCGGAGAGG
>NC_029793.2:36745665-36750059 GCF_000816755.2 Arachis ipaensis | reverse complement strand
GGTGAGGAGGGAGACGGAGGTGCGACCGGGGAGGTCAGACGAGGCTGGGGAGAAGAGGAGGGAGGTGAATTGGAAGAAGTTAGGAAAGGGGGAGAGGGGCAGTAAATTTGAGAACTGATGATGGTGAGTGTAAATAAGTAGGAGGGTATTTTTGCCCAAAAATTAGAGATATGACGATTTTAAAATTAAGTTAGACCTTAGGAACAAATTCGATTGCAAAAAAAGTTGGGACAAATAAAATTTTTGGCCTAAATCTTAGGGACCAAAATTATACTTAACCCTTCAAGAAATTACAACAACATAAAAAACACAAGTTAGTATTTAAATTCGTACCAAAAGTTGCATTTGCATCTTGATCTGGTCCTCAAATTTCCAATCTATTCAATTTATCCCCGCAACTTTGCATCCGCTACTCACGTTAATTTCTAATCTTGTTTTTGTCACAGAATTGTTAACGACATGCTAAGATGGACTAATGACAGCCATGTTAAACTATCTAAGAGCTATCTGATGTGACAATTGAAATTTTTTATCTCAATTTGTTTCCTAAGAAGTCCTTAAGTGAAGTTATGGTTATAGTTTCAAAGATTTCATTAGGAAAAAATTAAGATAAAAAAATTTTAATTGACACATCAAATAATTATTACTCATTAGAAAGTTCAGCGTGGTAATCGTCAGTTCATTTCAGCATGACATTAACAGTTTTATGACAAAAATAAAGTTAGGGACTAACATGAGTTACGAATACTAAGTCCAAATTGAATATTCAACTCAAACATAAAACAGAGGCTCATAAAGCTTATGACACATAGATTCGATTGCTCCCTCCACTTCAACTTAGACAACATCATTCCATACTCATGATAACGTGACTGACCATTCAACACCACCAGTCCACCACAGCATCGACACCTCATTTTTCTCTTTCATTCGACCTTTGAATTTCATATTATCAATATGCACTTTTAAGGTATACTATACCACGCTCAAGCCAACCTTCGGCATGCCAGCCGAGGAAGTCCTCACTACCTCAAACAAAAACACTAAGTGGGTGAGGAAATAGGTCAAATAATGCCATTGAATCATATAATGTATTATGTTTATAGTAAGAAAGTTTATATATAAATCTTTTTTATCATTTTGTGTATAGTCTTTTTGGATTTCTATCTTTCACCATTTGTTTACATGTTCAAATTATCTTTAGGTGAAATTCTACCGTCTTTTTAATAATATGCGCTACACTAACTTTTTTTTTATATCTTTATTTCTTATTTTGTTCATACACATTTGGCCGCACTAAACTTATGCCTATGCTCATTTTTTATCGTCTAATATTTTATTTTATATAACATAGTTGGTCTAATAATAATACAGTTTAACTATTCTCTCACTTTAAGCAACTCATTTAAATTCTATCTTTTACATCTTCATTGTCTCAAATATTTCCGACATTATTACAAACCTAAAATAGTCACTAATCATCAGTCTCTCCCTTTCCTTAATTATAATTCATAAATTTTGAATCTCACAAATGGTAATTTAACTTTACTTCTAGTCAAACATTTATTAGAGCATACCTTTTTGTTATTGAAAATGACCCCATTTCTTGTAATCCATAGCGCCCACAACGCGCATAAAAACTATGTTCCATTTCTTTTCGCTATCTTCCTTTGCAACACTGGCACAAAAGAGGTAATAACAAAAATTTTAAATTTATCATATTTTCATATCAATGTATTCTCACTCCCACTTCCTAGATTCTTAGATAATAAAACACAATGCAATTCATTAAACTTGTGGCCACTTATGGCTTTCATGTCTGGATGGATACTTGTTTGAGGCCTTGATATGTGAATAGTGTTGTTTAATTGTATACATAGGTTGCGCAATGAGACAATGTTCGCTACCATCGATGATGTCAATCACATGTTCTATGAACTCCTTTTGCATGATTGTTGTTGGATTACGAAAAAGATCACATAAGTGATCGAGGGTTGTATTTCCTACCGATTCAAACAACATGAAAATTCACGTGCAGTTATTTTTTTTAAAATTGATAATTAAAAATTATTAGATGATAATTTAATTAAATTTATCAAATTATCTAATAATTTTTAACTATTAACTTTATATAAAAACAAATTGAATTTGAATCTTCACTTCCAAACAATCGCACTAATATAATTATTTTTTGGATTAATAATATAATTTTTATTTTTATCCAAACCTAAGTGCAAGTGCGCATCTTGGGTTTACAACCCATGGCCTTAACTGCTTTTTTTCGTATTACTGAACATAGGAGGTCCGAAAGGCCGAAAAGAAAACAAACAAAACTAAACTAGTGACCGAAAGCTCCATAAATATCAAGAAAGTACTTCCATGAGACATGATAGCGGCAAAATTAGTGAAATTTAACGGGGTATTTTTTAAGACAATTATAAAGAATAAATAGTTAAATTTGTCTACGAAAGATTATCTATTTTTTAAATTGATTTTCGAAAAAATTTTTTAATTAAATTTATCCTTCAAAATTTTTAAATTGGTCTATTAGTCTTTTTATCACTTTCATTACTCATGGCGTTAGAATTTGCTACATACACTTGATAGTAATAATTGACTACTAAATATAATAAGTTTATCAAATTAGATTAAATCATCTTTAAATTGATGAATTTTAATGCTTCAAAGTCCTCTTCAATATGGAATTGATTTAATCTAATTGTATAAATTTATTATATTAACAACCAATTAAGACTATTAGGTGATATAATGATCAATGTGTCACTTAATGTCTTACATCAATAAATTTTGACGCCATCAGCAACAAAAACAACAAAAGAACTAGTGATTAACTTAAAATGTTTAAAAAAAAAATTGATTAAAAAAATTTTTCGTAAATTAATTTAAAGATTGAGTCAAGAACGAAATTTGATAATTCACTCTAATTACAAGTGTTAGAAGGACAAAAAATATAGTTTTTAACGTTTAAGTATATATATCAAGTAGTCATCATTACAACTTGGACCTATATGACCTTTAAAAATTCTCCATTTACCGAAGCTATATATGTTAACGAAGCTATTCAATGTTGGGAATATGTGACGGGAAAATGTAAAATTTGGAGTATATACTAGTTTTGTAACCTATAGGATTAATATCATGTATGTTTAATGTCAATACTTCTTGTTTTAATTTTCTTATGTAAAAGCTAATAGCTCTATTGGCATGGCATCTTATCTTACGCTTATGGATACTATCTTTTTATCATTCAGATTGCATTGGTTCAGCATTCAATATGAAAGGAACAATGCAATGCCCTAATTGTCGAAAGATTGAGAAAGGTCAATGGCTTTATGCTAATGGTGGCCGGTCATATCATGATTACAGTATGGATGATTGGACCCATGATGAGGACCTTTATGACCTTAGCTACTCTGAAATGGTAATTGTTTTGTTTGATTCAATGTTTTTTTCCATTTATGAGTTTATCACTTGAGAAAGGGAAAAAAAAAATTATAGACAAGGTGAAAAGAAAACTTACACGTAGAAGCAGGATTTTTATTTTTGATATGCCAATTAAGTTTGTGTAATGCGAAAAAATGAGACTTTGGCTGTGTAATTCATAAATATGGGATTTACAATGGTGTTTATAAAAATTAGTAAAATCGATTTGAAAGAAATGGTTAATAACGATTTCGGAAAAGAGAGAAGGTGAAAAAAAAATCAGGAACAGTTAGATTATTGATCAATGACTAGGATCAATGTCTAAATCTAGGACTATCAATTTTATGGTGTCAGATATTTCAAAAAAAAATTTGGCCTATTTAAAATCGTTAGTCACATTTTTTGTCCCTTTCTAAAATCGTCAATCACGATTTTTTGTGACAATGACAACTTCCATATAAGTGCATTACATCAAATTAGTGTAATATCATCATATTACAGTCCTCCTTTTATAATATCCAAAAAAAATTGCCCAAAAAACAATGTTATATAATTGATAAAATTTATTATTTTTTATCATTATTTAACCCACTCTAAATACGAAAGATTAAATTTTAAATTCTAATTCTTAAATCTTAAATTTAAATAGTATAAAAATAATGTTAATTACTGTTAATAAAATGTATCGGTCCTTGAAAGTTTGTCTCTTTCAAAAACCTACATTAATATCTTTCGGTGTATAATATTTAGTTAGAAATTCAACGCTAGCATTACTTCATTATATGGATGGAAGTTCAGGTAATCATTTTACTACATTTTCTTTCTGGGTGATTCTAATATCTTTGCAGTCCTTTGGAGTTCATTGGTGCCCATTTGGCAACTTGGCGAGACTTCCATCATCTTTCGAGTAAGCCTAACATAATAAGATATACCTACAAACTATTCTTTAT
>NC_029793.2:36734236-36745593 GCF_000816755.2 Arachis ipaensis | reverse complement strand
CAGGGACGGAGAATTTTCATCAAGTGCATGTAATATCCCTTTTCCAGTTTTCTTTATTTTAGAACACCTCTAGATTTGACACTGAATATGCCATGTTTAACGGAATAATAATGAGATGCAGATCATGATATACTGGGAGGACAACATGCTGTATATGCTGAGCATCATAACACAGTTGTAAATTCTGTTAATCATCCTTGCCCATATATTGCATATTTTGGAGCAATACATCCATCTTCCTCCAACTCAGGTGGAAATGTTTCAGAGATTTCCACCTTCAGTCATTGGAATGGTTCATCTGTGCATAGCGACATGCCCACTTCCTACACATATCCTACATTGGATCTTCATTATCATAGTTGGGAACAACATTCCCCTCCTTTCTCTACATACACTAGTCGTCTAGTTGCCGGTGATCGCCGGTCGATATCTCCACGGACTCAAAGGCCATCCAGGGGTGGCTCAGATGTACCAAGATCAAGTTCTTATATGCATCCTCCTGGGGGTCACAGGTAACTACTTTAGATTTGGCGTCTATGTATTCCTAGTCTTTTTCTCAGTTGAATACTTGAATTTATGAAATAGTTTAAAGTTGGTTTAGTATATTGGGAGGAGCAAAATAGAAATAAACAGTTTTATACGAAAACAATTTCACGTGAAATTATGAATGTACTCCTCTTTAGTCTNNNAACTCTTGAAATTTATTCAAATATATAGCATAATTAATAAGTAGTTACTTTAACGAAGATTTCATTATTGTTATATTGTTATCATGTGAAGATATTTCATTTTAACTATTGGATAATAAATTGTAGAATTTGATTTTTATATGTTATAAAAATGTTATTTTTATTTAAAATATAGCTAAACAAATAAGTCATCATAAAAAGATGTTTTTGGTATTTTCATTGGAGTAGTTGCCATTACATTCTCAACTGAAACTTTACTAGAGCCAAACTATATTCTTATATTCATGATATTAAACAAATTTTAGTTATATACAATAAATAATGATTCTTATTATATTTTGCTGCTTTTTTTCTGCAGTTCTTCTGGTTCTGTGAGCTCAGTTACTTCCTCAATGCTACCTCCTTATCCTGGTAGCAACGCTCGATCCCGTGATAGAGTTCAAGCGCTTCAAGCTTACTATCAATCACCAAATTCAACTACAACGCGAACACACGTTCCTTCTGGATCCCGAAGATCTGGTAATCATAGTGGATCACCTCAAATTGCACCGGACCAAAGCGGTTTCTTTTTTGTCCCATCAAGTTCTTCAGGTCGTAGTAGTTTTCCAGAAGATGCATGTCTCCCAAGTCGCTACCATGCTTGGGAACGAGAGCACATATCTTCTTTAAGCATTGTTGATAGAGATTCAGCCTGGAGACAATACCGCCAAACTGTTGGTAGGTCAGAACGCTCTAGCAACTATCGATTAAGGCATGGATCCGAAAGAATGCATTCCCATAATCGATGATATATTCCTCTTCACTGTGAACCAAGCATCCATTAGATAGTTTTCCTGGTTACTACGTGGCAGCGTGATGGAAATAAGATAGTCAGAAAAATCAGGTGTTATTTGGAGGAAATAGTGAGTAGAAAGAACATTATCAGTTGGCAAGGGATAAATGAAGTTTGATGGAAGTAGCTACAGGCCTACCGTTGTATCTGTAAGACTGTAATGGTCGACTATGTTATGTTTCTCATGGGATGTTTTATTTTTGAGAATTTGAGTAATTTTATATCTGCTGCGTGGCAGTGATCAAATTGTTGTGCAGTGCTAATGACTGAACCAGGGTAACCTTGAAGTTCACAGGAGGGTTTAGGAAATGTTTGATTTTTTTTTTTTTAGTGCTATATGTGTTACAAAACACACCAATTATCATCACAGACAATTATTTCTATTCTATTTTTACTTCTGCCACATATATCTGCATTCATAATTTTTTAATGATAAAATGGTTGCTTAATTAGGGTTCAAAATCAAATTCCTTTTAGCATGAACTAAAGCCAAAGTAAAATTTGAAAAGTTAATGTCAAAGACATTGTTTAGGGTCGGAATTCCAAAGATGTTTAAAAATTTTTTTAACTATAAGAGATACAAGGGATGATTGTCATATGTTATAAATTTGATTTGCATGCACTTCTAGCTAGCGGACTCTAGCTAGCGGACTCTATTATGTTGTCAAGTCAACTAATAATAAGAATTAACAAAAAAATAAATTGTTTAAAATCTACTCGACGATTAATCCTAGATATACTTAATTGACTATAATTTTGTACAGTATACTAATTAAACTACTCCGCAGTTTAATTATGGATTTTTAAAACACAAACATCTATGAATGTGAGGGATAACATGACTGTCTGCAAGAAACCAATTGGGTGGAAAACAGGCAAGAGAGTTAAAACCCTTTATAAAACCAAGAACAATAAAAATAATTTAATTTTAATATATTGTCAGTGTTAAAATAATTTTACACGTGTATTCAATTACCACACCAGTAAAAATAATTATCTTTCATCTGTAAATGATCATTTAAAAAATTGGATATGATTGCACGACGATGTAAAATACTTTACTCTCAGTGCATCAAAATTAAACTCAAATAAAAATACGGTAAACATTATTGTTGATAAAATTTAGTGTTTCCTGCCAAAGATTTATACTAAGATAAATTTTGTTGAGCCAAACATCTACTGAAAATACAAAAAAAAAAAAGAGCAGCAGCATATATTCTAAATAAAATTTAATAGTCAAATATAAATACAATTCTGCAAACAATTTACGTGAAGAGCAGACTCGTTAGAACTGATGAGAGAAAATCAAGCACGAACACCATCAATAGGCAATAACTAACCACATCCAATATCGGTGTCGCTGGACAGAATGTAACATACATGCCCCATCCATAGTTTAATATTTCATATCAATTTGCTATAATCTACCAAATATAAACTCCTCATGACAACTTTAAAATTCAAGTACATAATAAGATAGAGCTACAATGGTATGTATCCTAGGTCTCACTTGTCAAATTAAAATTGTAGTATAGAAAATACAGAGTCAATGGCAAGTCTCCAAAGCAAACTCAACAGAATGGCTGCATTCATCAGATCTCACCTATCAATGGGATCTATTGTCAGAAATCAATAATATTAAGAAAGAGTTCCAGATATGTACATATAACACTTTCTTAAACAAGCCACATCAAATGATTACAAGTTGGAGGCAATAAACTTACTGGGGTCGGGTGAGACTATTACATGCTCCTTGGACTTTGGCTACGACTGTAAGGTCGAGGCTGCATAATACATAAAACCATGGCATCAAATTAATATTGCAGAATGAGTTCATCTTTACATAAAGTTTCCAGCACATTCAATTCCTAACAGCCTTGTTTACTTCTTTGTTATTGCTTGAAAAAAAAATTAAAAATAACATCATCATCAACAAAGGCTTATCCCAATAGGTGGGATTGATCGAACGACACCATTACTGCATTACATCCTACCATGTATCATATTTCTAATGAGGTCGTTCACACATAGATTTCTTTTGATCACATCACATATGGTCCTTTTTAGCTCTTCCTCTCCCTCTTGGCATTTGTCTACCTTCCATTTCACCCACCTTTTTTGTCTTTTTTTCAAGCTTTATTGTGACATAGATCAAATACGATATTGCTTGCAGCCATGCAAATCTAAAGAAAACATAAAAATAACCTAGACTCTGCTCTGCTTTTCTAAATAAAAGAGTAATACTGGCTAGATAGCACTTACAGATGAATAAGGAGATCTGGATCTTGAGACAGATCTGCAAAATTTTAGAATGAACAAAACTCAAATCAGTATGCAGAATGATCCACAGAAGGAGTTCCATCCACGAGAGCAATATTCCACATCAAGGTTACCAAACCACAAGGAAGAAATCAATCTACCACAAATCTTGCACGGGATCCAAGTGAATAAGAACCCAATTCATCGCACGTCTATAGTCTCAACAATTGCCAAACAATCTATTGTCAGCAGCACGACACCTTCAACCAATTATACCCAACATTTTAACCAAAACAAACCCAACACAGGACAATAAAAGGAATCCTAGCAGACGAATATGGCTGACCCCAGAACTTAAACCAGAGACTATGTTGTAATTTTCGAATTGTAACTCTGCTGGTTTGAAATGGTCGGTAACAATAGCACTTAGTTCATGGTAATCCACCTTTTAGATTGCAACTCATCCATCTATAGGCATCCAGCCAACAATTGCAGACTGTGCCTTAAATCAATATACCATTACTGTTACCGTTAGTCGCAGCATTAAGGTGTTCCACAGGTGCTCATCAATTAAACAATATTACCTTGGACCAAAAGTTGCAGGCGTTTTGAGCACCACATACCCTCAGGTCCTAACACGAAGTTCCCAGGTCACCAGAAAAGGCCACATCTAGAAAACAAGAGCCAAGCCTAATGAACATTGAGTAAATTATTGGCAAAAGCTGACAATCCACTTTACCAATGCCCCATCCACCTTTCCACGTATGAGGAATTATGCTTAATTGCTGATACTTCTAGGGCACAGCAATTCGCTATATGATAACAACAAAGTAAACACAAAATTTGGCTTTGTGAGAACAGCAAAGTAGACAGCATACCAAAAAGTTGTCTTTGAAAACACAAGAAAACTTTAAGGAAAGAAGACACTCCCTTCAAGTTGCAAAAATAGGGAAACAGAAAACATGCATTCAGTTTGACTTTTGAGAAACAAATAGGAATTTCTAGAAACGCAACATAAACATGCAAACCATCCATGAAATAAAATGAATGACATCTCTCAAGGTCATTGAAAATTGGTGGTCTTAATTAAACATGAAATAAAGGGATGATGTCATTTCCATATAACAGCAGAGGCTTAAAAGACTTTCCATCTCCACCTAGAATTCTAGACACAACGCATTTGAAAAGTCAAATAGCACAAAAATTCCACATAATCAAGAACCTTGTCTAATGAATCAAACTATTACACCAAAATCATCTATATAAAGCGGTGTAAGAAGCGACGAGAAACTCCTAAAAATTGCAGAGTACATTTTGGGCTAAGAAATAACTAATGAGGTAAACAAACCCGACTTGAAATCAGCCAACGGTTATCATTGTCACTAAATTGACTAACAACAATAATTTCTCTATTATCTGGGCCTCAAAATAGGTTGGTATTACCAAATCACCACACAAGCTGCTCCAAGTAAACTGATTACTTGATAATTATAATCCACTATCTCTACTACTCCAAACACAGTAATCTAAGTGAGAACTTGAAGACAATATGACATAAAACTCTTTGCTTGTATCAACAAGGCTTTCACATCTACTAACAGACAATAGAGATAATGTGCAGTTTGTGCACCTAATCTAAAAGCTTGACTGGGGTTTCGCTTGTCCAACATAGTAGAGATTGCTAGCATTACTGGCTTTGGCAAAAAGTTGGCACTAGTTCACTTATTTTACATGAATAAAGATGTATTTAAACATGAATCAACAATAACATACAAAATTTTAGGGGAAAACAATCTTGGATGAAAAGCATTAATAAATATCACATAATTAACCAGAAGCAATTTTACATTCCTGATAGTGCATGATATCTGGAGTATGCAGAATATGGTGTCTGCCACTCCACCTGTCTTATTATTTGGATATCTCCCAACAGATTCACCAGCAGTGACAGATCAGAGAATTTAGTCAACGGGAACAAAAGTAAGAGATTTTGATCCTCTAAAATGATAATAAATATAAAATGAGAAGTGAAGAAGCTCACTGAAACTATCTAAGCGTGTCTAGTCACTATATTTTAATTTTAACTCCTCAATTCACTTATTTTACTACAAAATAAATATAAGTATAATGAGAAGGCTCACATAATATACGTACTAAATTTCAAAAATGAGTTTCTTATTTTCATATGCTGCTTTCTATTATTAACACAATTATCAAATGTCTTCTCCCTCAAGGGTATATTAACAAAAAATTATTCAATCATTCAATTCCTAAAATTATTCAATCATTCAATTCCTATTTGATTATAGAACAAGCTCCTAAGAATTTCCATAGCATAAAAAGTTCTGGGTGTTCATTTGCTAATAAAAGGGTGCTCTACTGCTCTTGCTGGTGTAATTTGATACACTTCAAAATTAAAAGAATTTTAAGATCTCAAATCATATATTACTTAAGAATCATATAAATTGAACTATATAATTAGAGTGTAAGACTCTTTTATACTGTTGGTTTTTATTTTGTTCTTAAAGAGGATCTAATTTAGTAAAATCTTTTATCTTAGTGAAGAATCAAACTCAACAAAATAGTTTTGTCTCGAGATAAAATAAAATCAGTATGAGTGGCTTTGAGGGCAGGTTTTCTACGATTTTGGTGGTGTAGCCCAACATTGATGTATGTCGGGTCATTTCATCCCTGATCCCCAAATAAAATATAGAGTAAAGTGACAAATAAACCCCTGAAGATGTACATTTCAAACAGATTAGTTCCTAAAAAAAAAGTACCAAAAAAATCCTCTAGGATAACAAGCGTGGAAAAGTTAGTTCAAATTAAGACCTTCTACTCTAATCATAGGGGCTAATTTGAAGGTAGTGTGTCCACATCTGCTATTCTGGAAGACTTTATTGGTACTTTTTTTTTTTCCTTTAAAGACTAATATGTCCGAAATGTAAATCCTCAAGAGTTTATTTGTCACTTTACTCTAAAATATAAGCCAGATGGAGAAGGCAAAAAGATTTTCACCATTGAATTTTATACATCATCTAGAATTTCGAATCACCATAGATATAGAACACGTTCTACAGTCTCGGTTCCCAGATGATAACAATAATTTTAAGTGACATTCAACATTTATTTTTCTTTTACCAAGTTTATCCTTTATACATATTATTGTATTATTTATAGAATATAGAATATTTCTCTTTATATATGAGTTTTTTATTATTATTTATTATTTATACTTTTTATTAATTTTTGTTTGATATTATATATTTTTATAATAGTACTTTTTATGCATTATATTTATTATTATTTTTTTATAATATAATTTATTGATCCCATTAGATAAAATAAATTAAACAAAAAAATTAACTATAAATAATAATAATAATAAAAAATTATAGCATACTAAAAAAGAGTATTAAAAGTACTAAAAAAAATACGAATAATGCTACACATCTAAAATATTTTTTAAGAGTACTAAAAATATACTATATAAAAACATATAAGAAAAAATATTAAAAAAATTAAACATGTATAAAAAAAATAACATTATAATTTAATGTCATGTCCTTTTTAGTAATTATTTATCTAAAAGTGATTTTAACTAATATTATCCAAACTATTTATTTTATCAAAATCAAGTTTGGTATAGAGTTGTCAAACATAAATCATATTGACACAAACATATTTCTACCCAAAAATCAATTATATAAAATCACTTCCATTCAAATTCCAGTTTGACCAACCACAGTCCAAACACACACTTAGTCATTCTAATGATGACACACATAAACTAACAAGGAGATTTTAACTTATCCTAGACAGATGCATACATATCTCACAAAATCATACCAGAAAGCACTAAACTGCACACAGAATAAGGCTAGGTAGAAACTGACCTTGAGCGAGATAACGAACGCCGAGAATGCTTTGGTTTTGGAGACCAACTGCAAATATGAACAATTTGTCAATTCTTTGAATTACCAAAATTATACTTATTATTCTTCACCAATGCAACCAACGTGAACCTTCTGCTCCTGTCACTATAGCTAGGGCTTTGACTATAGCTTCGACTTCGCGACACATATGGACTGCGGCTGAGGCTTCTCGAATAGCTCCTCCTTGAATCACGACTGGGGCTTCTAGAATAACTCCGGCGATCATATTCTCTGACCTGGAACAAATAGCAATTTGCTTTATATCATATAACAAGAAGTCTTTTTTTTCCCTCTTTGAGCATGTGTAGAATAACTAAATAACAGGTATTTTCTCGTTCATAATCACAAATGCATTCAAATAAATCATTGTTATCCAGGATTCATAGAAATCCGAACTGACCAGACTGTGACTGTATCAAAAGAAACTACAAAATATACCAAAAAATAAATAAATAAGTAAATTCCAAAATCATAAATAGTATGCAGGATGTAACACATAATATCCACCCACCCGTATGTATGACCGAGAAAAGGCATTTCTGAATTCCGAGTCATCAAGCTTCCTTATCTGTAAGAAAGTACCAGTAATAGTTAAAAATATTAATATCATGAAAAATCCAGCTCATGAAAAATATTACATGACAAGGGTTTACAACACTTACAGCATATTTCATGTCATCATAATTTGTATAATCCACTATCCCAGTCATACCTACAAGTATACCAACATTAATGAATCATGTGAAAATTGGAACAAAAAGACTAGCTCAAAAAAGCCTAGGAAGTTAATCTGAGAGTTGCAATGAAGAGACAATTGGCAATTTTTCCTAGACTGACTTCCCCCTAAAATAAGTTATTCACCCAGCCACCTACATCAGTATCACCATTTGAAATTACTAGAAAACATAACCAACTCAAATAGCCAATATCATTGGGCTAGCTTATTCTGTTCAAATAAAGATTGATATGATGCTTGGCGAAATCTCAGATGACAGATTATTGTTGTATACAAACCAATATGAAGTTATAAAGTATATACGTGCTTGCCTAGCCTGATTCAATATTATTATGTTGACTATTTAGCCCTTACAAGCCCATCCAACTAACAATCCCAACAACTTCTTGAATAACCCGAATACTAGTTTTACCAAAGACAACTTTATATCTCACCCCTCAATGCCTAAGATCTAAATCTTCTTGTATCATTACCCTTCCTCATTAATTTTGCAAGGAAAAAAAATGCAGGGCATAAAGGAATTTCCTCATTCTACTTGAACTTAACATCTAGGCAGTGGATATGTGTGTGCTGTGCACTGAGCACCCTTCAGCAATCAGCATTAACCATTTTGAAATCAAATGATATGAAACTTAAGCCAATTTCTATTTTAATAAGCTTACCACCACGCTCACGGAAGACTTGAGAAAAACACACATCACCAGCTCTTCGCATATGATCCTAACCATGTAAAACGACAATCAGCAAACATTAAAAATACCATCAATCCCCTGCATGCTAAAACTCTAGCATATCTCAAGTGTTTGTAGTGAAGAATCGGTCCATACTTTCAGGTCTTGCCATGAAGCAGAAGGGGGTAATCCTGTTACAAGAACTACACAAACACAAAATAAAAAACAACGAAAAAAGGAAGAAAAAGAGAAAAAGTCAACAAAAGAAGAGTTTCTTTCCATGGAAAATAAGAAAATAAAGAAAGAAAAAACTAAGAATAAACTAGTATAGAGAGATACATAGCTATAAAAAATTCAATGAAGAAATAATGCATACCACGATAATCGGAACGCCTGGAAACTCCACGGCTACTGCTACTACCACTATAGCTACTATAGCGGTCTACTGATGATGTATGACCCCGTCCACCGTGTGCAAGTTCAACCTACAGTAACAAATAAAGGTCAAAAGTTCATAATAATTGAAGATATTGTTCCAAGTAACTCCAAAGGACAAGAAAAGTAAGAAAAAATGCACTGACCCGTAACCGAAAACCATCAAAGTTGTAACCATCTCTATAGTAAATGGCATCTTCAGCATCACGGATATCCTCAAACTGCAAAATATAATGTTCAATACACAATGTAAAAAAGTGATCTAGACCCTGAGGAAAATACTGCCTCATATCCTTACAACATGAAATTCAGACACACCTCCACAAAGGCATAACCTGGTGGTCTCGGAGGAATCTTCAGATCAATGTCAACAATAGGACCAAACTGCAATTAGAGGACAAACAAAACAATTAAGGATCATCAGCAACAAATTCCAGATGTACTTGTCCACAATGACATTCCAAAACAAACTTTGTGTTCCCCATTACCATGGCTGGAAGAAAAAAAAAAATTGGAATGAGACTTCAAAGCTCAACTGAAAATTTCAATTGACCAAGTCAAATATAGATCTTCACTATTGATTAGATTCTCTTGTAAGTTTTATATAAGGATCAATCTTGCCATCAATGGTGAAAACCAAGACTTGATATAGTCAAGTGGAATCTCCAATTGAGATGATCCATTCCACGAAACAATGCATAATAATTGATAGAATTAAGGATTCTTCACTGCTTAATTCAGCCTTTTTTATCCCCTAAAATATACTCCGGAAATGAAACCATATCTCGTCCAAATGCTAAACTAAACAAAAAGTGACGATCAATGTTTAAAGACTTCCAAAATTATTTAACATAACCGTGAAGATAACCTGAATTTATATATGTTTTTGGACATATAATAAAAACAATAATAGATAACAACAAATAAATAAAAGTACCTTGTAGAAAAGATCCTCTACTTCCCTCAAGCGAACATCGCCAGGAAGATTGCCAACATAAATTGTGCGACTAGACCGTCTAGCCATTTTTCTTCGCCCGAAGCACTGTTTAACTCACTTAGTCATTTTTCGTCATAAATCTCCAAACAAACTAATAATTAACACTAATCATCATCATAATAATAACAATCATAAGTTGATAAAGTACTGATCAGGGAAATTGAAATGAAATCAAGCGTGGTTAAAATAACAATTAAGACCTTTTCACTCCGAGCCTTCCCAGACGATAATCCATTTAACGTAGTTTAAACCTTAACATATGGTTTCCAAAAAAAAAAATGCAATACTAGAATGAAATCCTGTGTGTATTAGGAATTTTAAAGAAGAAGAATTTGACACTGATGAAGGAAATGGCAATGAACAGTGTTGAGGATTCGAGAGAGAAGACAAAGAAGCGTACCTGAAATGAGAAGAAGCTGAGAGAAGCTTATGGAAGGTGAAGGTTAAAGTGAGAGAGAAACAGAGACAGATAGAGAAAATATATTTATTGAGCAAAATCAGAGCACGGAGAACTGGACAAGTGTTGAGGCGACACGTGCATGGCCTTACATGGTGCTCAAGAACTCAACCATGAAATCTACGCCGTTCAAGGCCAATGAATTTTCATACGTGTCTTCAGCAGATGACACTGACCGGTAGTTTTCCAATATAGAAGCTAGACTAATTATCCAAATAGGTCTCAAAAATTTTAAAAGTGAATATTTTATTTTAATTTTTAAATAAATTAATATATAGGTTAATTTTAAAATTTTATTTTGGTAGATAAATCGATCTTTAATTTATTTTTTGATAGAATAATTATC
>NC_029793.2:36732883-36734068 GCF_000816755.2 Arachis ipaensis | reverse complement strand
TAAGCTAAAATATTGATCTGTATTTAAAGAATTTTTTATTTGTCTACAAAAAGTACAAAGAAAAAAATAATTATGTATTTTTTTTGAATTTATAGATTTAACTGTAAAAAAATATTTAAATAGATCTAAAGTAATTTTTAAATTTGTACCGAGTAAAAATTTTTTACAATTTCTCGTATATTACCTTATCAATAAATTCTTGAGCCTCCAAAAACTATAAAATTTAGAAACTAATAAATATACTATATGCCAATATCAATTTTATTAAATTTGAATGACGATTTAAGAGAGAAAAAGAATAAAGCCTGTAAAATTGAAATGTTTTTGTTTCGCATTGGATTTCTTACACATGTTTAACAAAAGAAGTCATTAATCCCTCTCTATATCTTCAAATCTATTTCTAACTAATATAACCTCTTTTTGTGTGATATCTATTATTTATTCTAATTTTACAACTAAAATATGCTACATGTCACTTTTTTATTGTAATTGGAATCAAATTTTTTTCTCCAAAATTAAAGAATTTTTCTCTCCTTCTTACTAATTTTACAACTAAAATGTGTCATATATTACTCTCTCGTTGTAATTTAAATAAAATTTTTCCTTTCAAAATTAAAGAATTCTTCTCTTCTCTATACTAATTTTATAACCAAAATGTGCTACATGTCACTCCCTCATTGCAATTGAAATCAAATCTTTCCCTCCAAAATTAAAGAGTTCTCCCCTCCTCCATCTTTCTTTCTCTATCTCTCTCATTTGTTCAACCACTCTATCTATTTTATATATCATTATTAATATTAATATCAATGACTAATTACTAATTTGACAATCAAAATGTACAACATGACATTCTTTAATTGCTTTAAAATTAAAATTGAAATATTAAAATTGAAATTGAAATATATCTATATTATGTATCATTATCATATATTATTATCTAATTTAATAATCAAATGTGTCACATGATACTCTCTTATTAAAATTGAGCGAAAATATTATTTTTCAAAATTAATAAATTCCCTTCCTAAATTCTCTCATCTACCTCTCTCCATTTTTTTTATTTCTCTCTACCATTTTTACTCTATATATAATTTATATTTTATATTAGTAATTTGACAAATCAAAATATGTCATCCGATATCTTTTTACAATTAAAATAAAATTTTTTCTTCCAAAATTAACAAA
>NC_029793.2:36731734-36732616 GCF_000816755.2 Arachis ipaensis | reverse complement strand
ATTTTTACTCTATATATAATTTATATTTTATATTAGTAATTTGACAAATTAAAATATGTCATCCGATACTTTTTTACAATTAAAATAAATTTTTTTCTTCCAAAATTAACAAACTCTCTCTCTCTCACTCTCATTCTTCATTTTTTTCTTTTGCTCTCTTTTCTCTCATTCTCTATTTTTTCTACCTTTTTATTCTACAGAAAATAAAATAATATAATTCAAATAAAAAATATTATTATTATTATTAGAGTAAAGTATCATTTTTATCCCCAACGTTTGGGGTAAATCCTATATGTGTCTCTAACGTTTAAATCGTCCTATTTGTATCCCTAACGTTTGTAAAAGTGATTCAATGTTATCCTACCGTCAATTACACATCATGAGCGGTTTAGTTTAAGTTTTAAAAATCTCTTCTTGAAGTTAGAATACAAATATCTGTGATAGAATCGATGATCTACTCTGAAAAATAGCTCATCAAATGTTGAAACTAATTCCTACAACATTTACATAATTCACTTTTCTAGGGACATAATTGAATCTAAACACAAATAATGGGTATAATATTAAAATCGAACACATCCAAGTGAGAATAATTTAAAAATATAATCTGATTTGTTAGTATAATTGATAGTAGGATAATATTGAATCACTTTTATAAACGTTAAGGATACAAATAGGACGATTTAAACGTTAGGGACACAAATAGAACTTACCACAAACGTTGGGGACAAAAACGATACTTTACTCTTATTATTATATACATATTTTTTTAGTTTTTTATTTAATTTTAAATTTTTACCGCTTATCTTTTTAATCTATATACTTTTTTTTCTCTTCTTTCAAATATTTATTACATATAATTTGGAGAGAATACTAATGTTA
>NC_029793.2:36730825-36731434 GCF_000816755.2 Arachis ipaensis | reverse complement strand
ATCTAATAATAGGTACGTATAATGTTATTTTTTACTAACATGAGTTAGTTTCGCTCTTATAAGTTTGTTGCTGAAAAAGAAAAAAAAAATTAATTTACTATCTATCACTAGTATAAAATTGTTTTTCATAACTTAATTCGATATGCGTTACATAATTTCCGTTGCTATATCTCAAGATCAATCTATTAATCTTTCAGGTCAAAATTTTTTTCTTTATATAATAAAGAGAAAAGGACAAATAGATTCCTGACATTTTGTCCTACGGATATTTTTGTCTCTGACCATTGAAAAATATTTTTAAGTTCCTGACCTTCACAAAACTTAGACGGATCAGTCCCTCCATCTAAATGCTTCCGTCAGGGACTGATCCGTCCAAATGTCTCCGTCAAGGACTGATCCGTCCAAGTTTTGTGAAGGTCAGGGACTTAAAAGTATTTTTTAATGGTCAGAGACGAAAATATCCACGGAACAAAAGGTCAGAGACCTATTTATCTTTTTCTCTATAATAAAAGATAGAAGGAGATAGATAATAAGTATATATTTATAACATTTAATTACAATAATTACATTATCTTTTATTTTTTGGATTAGTATTTTTTTAATCATCTT
>NC_029793.2:36729189-36730776 GCF_000816755.2 Arachis ipaensis | reverse complement strand
ATATAAAAACTGAATTATACCAAAAAATAATTACACATATATATTAAGAACATAAATTACATATGATAAAGGTAACAAACTTGTTTTTAAAATCATGTTTTTTTGTGATTTTTAAACTTTTTTTCATCTATTTTTTTTATTTGACTAAAATTTTTATAATTGGGTGAGAAACACTTCAAGATAAAGTAACATATAATTGGCTATAATCAAAAACATGTTTAGGGAGATAGATCCCTATTTTAAAAATAGTTTGTCATTATAATTTATTTATTGTTATTCAAAATTCAACCTTATAAGAAATTGCTTTCTGATAAGTATAAAGAGCAGTTTTGAATTTTCAGTTGTTTTATGTTTTTTATCTATGGCAAAAATGCTCTTTCTCCACAATGATGGCCGATTAAAACTTCTACATCCAACATGTTTTGAAAAGTTTCACAACATAATAACCTTGTACATCGCATGAGCCAACCTTAGTTTCTATGTTTCTCAGTAACATAAAAAATGCACATTTTTTTTTTACCTTCAATACATGAGGTGGCAACTCACTTGTGAAAATTGAGTTAAGATATTTTTGTTGATACAAATTATTAATATATCCTTCTACCTCATCAAATGATACTAAATTTTCTTCTTCTCCTGAAAATTGATTGATAATTATATCATTAAACTGTTACAAATCATAATTTTTAGGTGTCAATATTACTCTTTCTACCATGTAAGAAGTATCTCACCTATGAGATTGTAAGTTTGGAAATATTTCTTCTATTAACTTGTGTAATGATGTTTTACCTTTTCATGGAATTGTTATATTTTCTTATATACGTACCAAGTCTTCATGTATGGTAAACTCAATTTCATCACTAATGTGCATAAGATACTTAATAAAATCATGATCATTAAGGGATCGCATATTTTATCGCAAGCGGAGAATTTGAGTGAAAGCCACAAATGAGACTTAACTATAGAAGTTGAAATTATTTGTGACTTACTACCTTTCGGTATGACAGACAGTACTTAGCATGAATTTTCTCCCATCACCATCACTTTATCTCTAAATGGCATATCATTTGCTAATATGTCTTTCAAAGTATGGTCTAATGATTTTAAAGATTCTTTATTTGCCATCGGTGCTTCATCCTAAATTATTGTTGTTGTTTATCTAATCAGCTTTGCAATATTAGATTGTTTGTTTAGCTTATGTTGCAAATGGAAGATGGCTTTGCATTAATTAGGATCTTAAATCTAGATGAACTGTTTGACCCCCAAGCAATAATGTTGCAGTTGTAACGACCCACTTTTGGTATGTCATGATCATACTAGAAGTCGAGCGCTACCAATTTAATTTCCTTAAATTTAGCTATTATTTATTATATGAGATTGATTCGTTGTTAAAACGTAGTTATTTTGCGGGATATATATATTTTTTTGAAAACATTTGGTTTAACAATAAGAACATACACAGATAAAATCATAAATAATAATATAGATAATGCAGTTATAAGCAATCACACACACACATATATACATCTCGTATCAGTTAACAGTACTTAGTCATCCAGCCCTTAGCAGCATATAGATCTCAATTAA
>NC_029793.2:36701491-36728547 GCF_000816755.2 Arachis ipaensis | reverse complement strand
GTCCTAACTTGTCCAGGAAGTCTCTAAGGTGGCACCCAAGCTAACTTAGACTCTGTCCACCTAATCCTTTTAGACTACAAAAGCGAGCAAACATACGTTCTAGGTCTTCAAAACTCGAGTCAGATTGAATGTTATCAAAAGTCAAATTATCATCCGTTACTCCTTTTGCATGGTCATACGTCATTATTAGGCAGTCCACTGGCGTTCCATCATGTAGTCATGTTAGAATGAACATGTATAGATGACCCAAATTAAAGTCCAAGATAAACGGAATGTAGACGGTAGCTAGTCACATAACATGTACAAATAGAAACGAGGATCGCCCTAGATTCAGAAGAATACCCAGAATGGAATCCTCGTGTGAAACGATCGCTAGCAGGCCATGGACAAAAACTCCCGTCTCCATCTGTGGAAAAAAGATTGGAGTAAGAACTTAGGGGTTCTTAATAAGGTGGAGTTGTTTGTTAAGTTTCTTAATTCTTTGTTATTACTAGACAACAGTATAAAGCAAAGAATACAAGACAATAACACACAGAAAATATAGAGAATAGAATACAAAAAAGAAAGCATACATTCATACAACAAGCATAATAAAAAATATGCGCAACCAAGTACGATGCATGTCTGTCCTATACAGGACACGAGTTCACGTGTCAGTTTATACCATACAACTTGACATTACCTAAGAATTAGTCCTATATATGGTTTTCCAATTGCATCAATGCGTGCATACGTGTCGATGTGGTTAAGATACTATTCTTCATGACAACAGGCAATCGTCACAAAGATTGATGCCATAATATACGTATAATGGGAAACAGTGATCTTCAATCTGTGGGAGTCCCCGAGATCATTAATTAATCAATTCGTAGGATTTTCCAAAATCAATAATCATTCAGTTTGTGGGTACTCCCCGCATTTAACCAATCAACAGTCCGTAGATTTTTCCAAGATCAATGATCATTCAATCCGTGAGTACTCTCTGCATTTAGCATTTAATCAATCCACACCCTGAGCAAGCGGGACAGAACTCTCATCCTTGCCAATTGACTACTTAATCATTCAGTTTTCCGTTGTCATAAGATATTTTATTCTTTCTTTAATTCTTTTAACATCTTACTAAATCATAGTACTCTTCTCATACCTCTCCATATGTGTTTTATACAGAAGATTATGAGATTCTGAGCTTTAAAATTATCTTTCTAAAACTTTTAGAAAAAATTATCATTTTGTTCCTAATCTTTCCATTTTCTTCCTCTACTATTATTAATAAAATAATAATATCTTAATATTTTATTATTAAAACTCATTTAATAATATTTTATCTTTAAATTTTTAGAAAATTACAAATTGGCCCAAAACTTTTAACTATTTATATTTTGACCTTAAAATTTTTAATAATTATATTTTTGTCCCAACATTCTTACATAATTATCAAAATATCCTTACATATTTTTATAATGACTAAAATACCTCCACACTTTTTATAAAATTTTCATTTTGTCCCTGATTTTTCATTAATATCCAAAATATCCCTAAACTTGTAAAATTACCTTTTTATCCTTAATCTTTTAACTAATTACTATCATATCCTCCAAGTGACTCAACTGCTGGTGTCTTGAACACCAAGAAACCAAACAACCTTCATGATTTCTTCATGATTTTTTATTTGATCTTTAGCAAGTTTTTCAAATTTTTCGATAACCAATTTTTCTTAACTTTCAATATCATTTTCTAGCCACCAAACCACCTCAAATTCATCAAGATTCAAGCTTGGAGTTGGAATAGTTCAGTTTTCATGCTCTTCCATGAAACCAAATTGTCAAGCATATAAATCATCAAAGTTTCATAAAAAATCAAACATATAAACATCCAATTTCAAGTATCAAACATCAGTTCAACATTCACACATCAAGAACACAATTAACCGTTTATAATTTAGCCAAACCTTATCTCTTGTTGTAGCCCTAAAAAACAATTACACTTGGGAGGTTTCTAGCTCACTTTTTCACCTAGTTTTCAATCAAAACAAACTTTAAAACCATGATGCACACAAAAACTAAACCTACTTCAGAATATTAGAAAGGATTCCCTCATCTCTCTCTTGCTGAAATTGAAGATTACTTGGTTCATAAGGCACCTAGACAAGAGATGTAAAGAGAAAATATCAAAAACAACAAGTTAAACATGGCTCTTCATGGATGAAACTTTCATGAGGAAAGAACAACCACTATACCTTGATTTACTCCATGAAAATTGGTATGGGTGTGTAGAGAAAAAAAAGAGAAAAACACTTTAATCGGTTTAGATTTTTTGTGGGAGTTTTAGATTTCAAGAAAACTGAGTTTGAAGGCTAAGTGTTCATGAAAGTTTTCATAATTTTCTTTCATGAGTTTTGGCCAAGGAGGAAGAAGAAGGAAGCTGGTGGTGTTAAATGAAGATGAGGCCGTGGCATTATGGTGCTTAGTCACCTAGTTTGTTAGTTAAAATATCTTTTAGGAGATCATTACTAAAGCTAGATGTATTAGAACAAAGTAATAGTACATCTTGAGATAAACATATGAATTACTAGTATAAATGACACTAATAATATGATAATCATGAGGATAGAAGATTTATGATGAAGCATTATCATATCTAAGTTCATTAGAGAGTGCCGGTAGATTTTAGACCCGGTTATTATATTATTATTTATTTTTTTCTGCATATTTAAAATTAGCTCGTTAAGCGGAGTCTAACCGTATACTCAGATTTTTGAAATTTCTAATTGAAGTGGCTTGAAAATGCAATTTTTCGCTAGTTTAGTAGCTAATGACATGACGAGGTGCTTGATGATACAGTGCATGTGCAGTAGAAGTGCCTGCTTCACTGAACGTTCCAGAAAATTTCGTTTCACTGAAAACTATGTCATTACATTCTACTCTCCTTAACAAAAAATTTTGCCCTCAAAATTTAACGTACACAAAAGAAGTTGTAGTAACATCTATCACAAATAAATTTATAGTGTAGTACTCACCTCGAGTGAAAGAACTGGGTCTATTGGTATTTCCAGTAGTCATGGTAAACACTCTTCCTTGGTGTTGGGAACCAGAAGACTCATCTGCCATCTTCTTTCGGCAGTCTCTTACCAGATGCCTTTCCTTTTGCAGTAATAACATGATTTTGTACCGTATCGATAGGGACTACTACCATGGTCTTTTCTACACCTTGAGCATACCGAAATGCCCCGAGTTTGCTGAGGTCGGCCTCTTTCTTATCCCGGATTATAGTTATTATTGTTGCTATTGTTACAAGTGAGAAAGTCACCATCCCGTTGATTTTTATTTTGGCATTGAAACTGACCAATGGCTTTAAAGTTGTCACCTTGAGGGGGTAAATCCTAAATAAAGTCTATTCTTAAGGCCTCCCTACGTTTTTCTCGAGCTATCGCCAGTTTCTTCGAACATTCTTTCACCAGTTGACTTTTATTCACTAATTCAGCAAAGTTCCTTATCTCTAGCGGAACAACAGAATTTATCAGTTTTTCTCGGTGTCTCCCTTCAAGCTTCAGATACTTTCATTCCTCAAAGTTCGCTGGGTTCCCTTGACAAATCTTGGAGAAACAACACAAGTCATCAAATTTCTGAGTATATTCAATAACCGACACACTTTCCTCCCTCAACTGCATTAGTTCCATCTCTTTGGCATCACACACTGTCTTAGGGAAATATTTCTTATAGAATTCTTCCTTAAAAAATTTCCAAGGAATCTCACCTTCATCCTGTTGCAGCAGTCGCTGTATCTCTTGCCACTAGTACTCAGCCTTTCTTTCTAGCATGTAAGTTGCAAACTTCACATGCTGTTCTTCTGAAACATGTTGTGCCCGCAATGATCGCTCAGTGCCTCGGAACTAGTTGTCAGCTTTAATTGCAACAATAGTCCCCTTGAACTTTGATGGATTCACTTTCAAAAAAGTAGCAAGGGGCATAGGTCTATCAGGATGCACCAACTCATCATCCCATTCACGTTATTCTCTCCATTCCTGTTACCATTCCTCGCTCCGTGATGATCAACTGCACTAGCAGCAACAATCGCTGCCTCACGCACAGCTTCAGCCATAGTGTTCATTATGTCCATAAAGGTTTCTCTTCCATCGTCTGGTCGCCACTGGGAGTTGCTCCCCGAGCGCTCTGCCTCCGTGAACTCATCGTGGTCCTGTTCACACAAAACAAATATTATTAAGGTGATCAATTTTAATACTTTAAGTTAAGTGTGAACATTCTCAAAATGAATAAACAAAGACGATCATGCAACACATATCACAGGGATATCCTATCAGCATAAGACACACAATAGAGCATCCAGGGAAGCATAATTCAGTCCACTCCTGATGAGCAAAAATTTAAACTCACAGATACTGTCAAGTGCACCGGATCACTCAAGTAATCCCACGATGAGTGGATATCATTTTCACGAGGATTAAAGGCTTGAGCAAGCAAATATCATATTAAATACCTAATTAGATTAAAAGAACTTGGATTGAAGAGGGTAAGATTGAGTCTTGCTGAGACCTTTAGAATTTGAATGCTTGCGGACAGAGAACTTGAGTGTTGATTTGAGAAAAGACAGTGATGGTGAGAGCCAAGGGTTTCGGAGATGTTTATGCACTTAGAGAAATCAAATCTTGTGGTACTTATCTTGACGTATGCAATGATCTTTCATGATAAATCTTTAGTAACTGATTTCCAATTCTTTGGTTCTTCAGTTTCTCAATAAATCAATTAGTTGCCAGTTAATTAATTAAAGAGATTAAGCATAAAAACCAAGATTGTGAGAACCGGACCGGCCAATAAATCGGTAAGGCTACTAATTTACTGGTTCATTGGTTCGATCGGAGTTCAACTGGTTTAATTAAATATTAAATAAAATTATTAAAAAACCTATATATAATTTCAAATATATAAATTCAACCTATAATCTTTCATCAATAGAGCTGAGATGCTTTGAGTTTCATACTTTTCTAAGACCAAAAGAAATAACTTGATAATTAATTACTTATTAATTCCAAGAACTCCTCCAATGACTCCCAATAGTATTGCTACTAGTATGTCGCCGGCACTGTATGTTACCTTGGAAGAACCAACATCATACATTATCAGACCACCTTCTCCGAATAAGCCGCATTTCCTGGTGGCGCAAAGCTGAATTGCAGCTGTTAAAACAATAGCAACTACTGTTGTGGTGAAAAATGTCCTTCACCAAAGAGCACTCCTCCACCTAAAGAAAAAGAAAGAAAATGATGAGTTTTCAGGCTATGCTATGTAACATCTTTGTTTGCTACTCTTTTTACACATTGATGATCAAAGCAACGTAAACTCTTGCATCTAGTTAACATCTTATTGAGAATGTTAGAAAAATTGGATTGGTAAGTAAGTTTTTCTTTCACTCAATATCAAATTTACAAGCTATAGATAGTATGAGATTGAGAGAGTAAGAATGAATAGTCTAAGCAGAAATAGATAGATACCATGAAGTTGCCTCTTCAAGGGCAAAGAGGACACCACCTACCGATGCGCAAAAGGCAGCAGCAGCACCATCAGCCACACCACAGATCATAATCAACAAATTATTCCAAAATCATAATAATAAAAAGGTTTAATTACTCTGTTGGTCTCTATAGTTTCACAAAATTTTCAATTAGGTCCCTGCACCAAATTTTTTTTCAATTAGGTCCCTCTTAGTAGTAATTGGCTTCATTATATAGGGACCCAACTAAAAAAAAAATTGGTGCAGGGAGTCAAATAAAAGGAAAAAAAGTGTAGGGACTCAATTGAAAAACAAATTTGGTGTAGGGACCTAATTAAAAGGAAAAAAAAGTATAAGGACCTAATTGAAATTTTCGCAAAATTATAGGAACCAATAGAGTAATTAAACCTAATAAAAAAATAACAACTCAGAATTATTATAATCAACAAAAACAAAATAAAAAAAACAAAAACAGCAACTCACAATCGTTACAATTAACAAAATAAAAAAAGAATGCAATAGCAACAAAAGTTCTGTCCTGGCAATCCTATAACATTCCTTGAAAATAAGGTTATGCTCATAGTGGAGTTCCTACGTGGCGTTTTTCATATTGCTCTGGCTTTGTCCGCCACAGTCTAGTGATATTTTGAATTTTGAATTCAAAATAAATTTGGAGAAAAAAAATCATTCCCATTATTTACGTTCTCTCTCCATTAGGTATCTCCCCTTTTCTCTCTTCATACTCTTCTTTGATCTTTTTTCTTCTTCTTCATCTTTAGTTCCTCCTCTTTTTTCACTTCATCTTCTCCGTTCACTTTAGTTCCTCTTCTTATTCTTCTTATTGTTCTAATCTAAGTTGGAAGTGGATATTATAGAGTTTGTGATAGAGCGGATGTGGAGGATTTGACGCTGTTCGTGATGGCTCCAAGCTTCAGGGGATTTGTCGTTGTTGAGGCAACCCAATCCGGGGTGGTTGATTTATGGTAGTGGTTGCGGTGGTTGCTATTTTGGTGGTGGATGATGGTATGGTTTTGGTGGTGGTCGCAGCCAATGCAAGGGATGTCGTCTTTGTCGCTGATGCTGTGGTGATGGATACAGAGGACAAAGCAGCGGGAGAATGCTGGTCAGTAAATAAAGTTCTCTGTGGCTGGGATATCGGGAATCCAACACTCTAACATTGAAAGGAAGATCATGAAACTGATTTTAAAAAGGTATTTTATTGTCTTAGTGAATTCTTAATTCTTTTGGTATTTTTGTCAATTATTACAAAAGACTGAATGTTTCACCTTTCACTCATTTAAACTATAAAGCAGTCTAACATTGTTACACCTTGCACCCTCGAAGAGATAAATTCAATTTCTCAAAAATTTTAGTGGAAGAATAGAACCATCAAGATAATAAATTGATCCTCTTTTATTTTCAGTTACAGTTGATATGTATATTGAGGATAATTTATCCTTAAAATTTTAACAGTAATTTTTATTTATGAAAATTGAAATCTGAATTCCTACACATTCATTTTTCTTTTATGAAAATATCATGATGGCCCTACTGCTAGGTTCTAAAGATATTGGGAAAACTATGTTGCTTTCTAATATTTGCAGAAAAAGTTGACTGTGATTTGTTTTGAATTTTTCTCCTATATAATTAGTTATTATCTCTAACGTGTGTAAATATTAGTTTGTTCGAATTGGTAGCTATTTTGAGAGGTAGAAAATATTTTTATTGAGTTATCTGTGATTTTATGAGCAGTGTTTATTGTATTCATGAACTAAATGAATTTATTGCTGGAGAGAATCGTTTGATTTTGTAATGAGGGAGCAACAATCTATTTTAATTTTGTAACTATGTTACTAACAATTTATATATACATATTTGTTGGTTTATTTGTTCTTGATTTATTGATAAAACTTATATATTTGCAATATGAATACAAGTTATTTTTGTCACCGTTTCTTTTCACATGATTATATTATGCATTCTATCATAGTTTTTTCTTGATGTACATGTATATTTAAATACCCAACTTTTCGTTAATATTTTAATAATTGTCAACAATTTTGTTTTGTTCAATTTTGGTAAGCAAATAGCATAATCAACATTGTTTCTCATTTTTTAAGCATGCTATATTTCAGTGAAACAACCTCAAAATTAACAGTTGGGATATGGTAATCCAACACTCTAACATTGAAATGAAGATCTTAAAACTGATTTTAAAAAGATATTTTATTATCTATGTGAATTTTTAATGCTTTTTTTTCTTTTTTTTTTTTGTCAATTATTGCAAAAGACTGAATGTTTCACCTTTCACTCATTTAAACTATAAAGCATTTTGAGATAGTTACACCTTGCACCCTCCAAGAGATAAATTCAAATTCTGAAAAAATTACAGTGGAATAATTGAACCATCAAGGTAATAAATTGATCCTCTTTTATTTTCAGTTACATTTGATGTGTATAATGATGACCATTTATCCTTTAATATTTTAACAGTAATCTTGATTTATGAAAATTGAAATCTGAATCACTACACATTCATTTTTCTTTTATGAAAATATCAGGATGGCCCTCCTACTAAGTTCTAAAGATATTGGAAAAATTATATTGCTTTCTAATATTTGCAGAGAAACTTGACTATGATTTTTTTTTTATTTTTTCTCCTATATAATTAGTTATTACCTCTAACGTGTGTAAATATTAGTTTGTCCGAATTGGTAGCTATTTTGAGAGGTAGAAAATATTTTTATTGAGTTATCTATGATATTATGAGCAGTGTTTATTGTACTCATGAACTAAATGAATTTATTGCTGGAGAGAATCCTTTGATTTTGTAATGATGGAGCAACAATCTGTTGTAATTTTGTAACTATATGACGGGCAAAAAATTGCCGATTAAGAAATTTATAATAAGAACAGCGTTGCAAGTACAGTTCTTAACCGATGAAAACTCCGCTTATCAATTTAAAAAGAGTTGTCACAATTTAAGAATAAAATACTGGGAGTAGAATTCCCAGGTTGTCTCCCAACGAGTTGACAAAAGAGTGCTATTTTATTGGTTGGGAATTTTCTGAGAAATTTTAGAGTTGGAGAACAGAAAATAAATGATTATAAATTAAAGCAATAAAAATTAACAAGATGTTTTCTGTAATTGAAATAAAGAAGCCTTGACCAGGAAAAGATCAATCGGAAGTTCTATCCTTGTTGAATTTTTCCAAGTGTAATAATAAGAGGTTGTTGTTTTTACTTAGTTAACCTTTACCGAATAAAGGAAAGTCAACTAATTAAGCCAACTCTAATTCACAAGTCCTAATCCTCTCTTATGGAAGGATTAGCGTTAGTGATTAGAGAGTTAGCCAACAACTTCCAATTGCAATTTAACACTTGAGTATTCCAATTCAAGGGTCTCCTACTAATCAACCCCAAGGTCAAGTTAAGAGCCTACTCCATTGACATGGATGCCAATTTTGTAGACATGTAAAGGGAAAAGAGAAGAGACATGGTAACTAAAATTAAATTAATAAAAGCTAATTTTGAAATAATAAATTAAGGAAAGATGATGCTCAAGCCAACAATGAAATTAAATGTAAAAATACTTCTTGCATTAATAAATTCCAAAATCAAAGATATCCATATGTAACTCTGAACAGGGTAAATGGGTGATAAAAGAGTAAGGAAATAAGGAAACAAACTAGAATGATAGAAACTTCAACGGAGGTAGTGACTCTTCTCAACATCCAAATCAAAAGCACAAAACTAGAAATCTATGAATATGAAGAACCCTAGAGGAAGTAGTATTTTTCTCTCAGATTCAAAACTAAAAACTAAAAACTGTGTAAAAGTGAATGTGTGTTGAGTCTCTGCTTGTCACCTGGCTCTAGTATGTGTTTCTGAGCTGAAAACTGGGTCCAAACTCAGCCCAAAATTGCCCCCAGCGTCTTCTACGATTTCTGCACGTGGCGCACGTCAAGCGTACGCGTCGATGGTCCTCTTCGCGTGTCACCCGTATGCGTCGCCATGCAATTTCGCTTGTCACGCGTACGCGTCAGGTACGCGTACGCGTCGCTGTGAAAAGCTTCAAGTCACGTGCACGCGTGAGTCATGCGTGCGCGTCGATCCTCGCTGGTTGTCTCCTTTATTTCTTGTGTTCCTTCCATTTTTTTGCAAGCTTCCTCTCCATCCTCTAAGCCATTCCTGCCCTATATAGCCTGAAAACACTTAACTCACAGATAACGGCATCGAATGGTATATAGAGGATTAAAGATACACAATTTAAAGGCTTAGGAAGCAAGTTTTCAATAATAGAACAAAATTGGGAAGGATTTGTAAAATCATGCAAATAGTATGAATAAGTATGCAAAGAATTGATAAAAACTACTCAAATTAGCACAAGATAAACCATAAAATAGTGGTTTATCACTATACTGCTAACAATTTATATATACATATTTATTGGTTCATTTATTCTTGATTTATTGATATAACTTATATATCTGCAATATAAATACAAGTTATTTATGTCCCAGTTTCTTTTCACATGATTATATTATGCATTCTATCATAGTTATCTATGTGAATTTTTAATGCTTTTTTTCTTTTTTTTGTCAATTATTGCAAAAGACTGAATGTTTCACCTTTCACTCATTTAAACTATAAAGCAGTCTAACATTGTTACACCTTGCATCCTCCAAGAGATAAATTCAATTTCTCAAAAATTTTAGTGGAAGAATAGAACCATCAAGATAATAAATTGATCCTCTTTTATTTTCAGCTACAATTGATATGTATACTGCGGATAATTTATCCTTTAATTTTTAACAGTAATTTTTATTTATGAAAACTGAAATCTGAATCCCTACACATTCATTTTTCTTTTATGAAAATATCAGGATGGCCCTACTGCCAAGTTCTAAAGATATTGGAAAAACTATGTTGCTTTCTAATATTTGCAGAAAAAGTTGACTGTGATTTGTTTTGATTTTTTCTCCTATATAATTAGTTATTACCTCTAACGTGTGTAAATATTAGTTTGTCCGAATTGGTAGCTATTTTGAGAGGTAGAAAATATTTTTATTGAGTTATCTGTTATATTATGAGCAGTGTTTATTGTACTCATGAATTCAATGAATTTATTACTGGAGAGAATTCTTTGATTTCGTAATGATGGAGCAACAATCTATTGTAATTTTGTAACTATACTGCTAACAATTTATATATACATATTTATTGGTTTATTTATTCTTGATTTATTGATATAACTTATATATCTGCAATATAAATACAAGTTATTTATGTCCCAGTTTCTTTTCACTTAATTATATTATGCATTATATCATAGTTTTTTTAATTGATGTGCATGTATATTTAAATACCCACCTTTCCATCAATATTTTAATAATTGTCAACAATTTTGTTTTGTTCAATTTTGGTAAGAAAATAGCATAATCAACATTGTTTCTCATTTTTTAAGCATGCTGTTTTTCAGTTAGCTCATACAATTGTAAAGTTAAATAGTTAATACATTTTCTATTCAACAATCATACTCTTAAAATTGCAATAACATTATTTAAACCTGTATCCAATTGTTTTCTACATTCCCGTGCATAGCATGGGCTAATTCCTGGATTTATCTGATAGTCAAATCTTTTAGTTAATTGGTTTAATAATGATCCATAGAGAGATTGACCAATTTAAAACACAAATTATACAATTCATTTATAATTGATTTGTGTATAGACAATTTCATTACCAACTTCTTTTATGATTAGTATAATTGATGTTGTTGTTTCAATGGTATTTTTAGTCTATTGGATTCTTTAGATATTTATGAACTTATTTTTAGATATTTCTATTATTTGACAATTTTGTTCACAATTTTAGTTAACAATTATTCTATAATAATGTGTTTATTATAATTTATTGGCATTCGTAATCTTAACTTATATGTTGTTGCAAAATTTTCAAGAGTAAAGTTAGATGACTTTATTCTTATAATTCAATTTAAACAAGATGCCCATTTTTAATAAAATTAGATAACTTTGTCCATCTTTTTATTGCAAGACTTCATTCAATGATAATACTTACATATCACATATTTGTTTTTGTATGTGCCGTGCCTTAACTTTTTTTCCCGAAGCAACACAGAACCTGGCACCTACACGTTTGCATAGGAAGTTATGATTCCATTTCACAATTTCTAATCAATAATTGTTTGTTGCTTAAGTTCATTATTATATTACTGACATTTTTATGCTTTATTTCTTTGACTTTTTTCCTTGGCCAAACCTACAAATTATCCCATTTGGTTACTATTACACGCAAGTTATTATAAAGCTGAACCCAAACAGATATATCCAAATAATTAATCATTTCATGGTTTGTGAAATGAGTTATCTACAATGAATAGTTGTATGTATATATAATCAATGAAATCTATTCCTTCTTATAACCTACTCTCATTTGCCACTTCCCATTAACAATGCTTTCCTCCACGTTTAATGATCAGGGCCGTTTCTTCTACATGGAAATTAACCCCGATATGGTTAGTTATGAATCGTTATATCATTGCTTTTCTTTCGATTGTTTCATTTAGTTTATTATTTGTTTTTCCCTCTCATTTAAATTCTCATTATTTACTTTCCATATTAATTTCAGGATATCGGTGAAATCCCATCTATCTTCTTCAAGAAGTACAAAGATTTTTACCTAATGAATTAGTGTTCTATGACTTAGCTGGTAATGAGATTGAAGTTGCCATCGAGAAGGGTCACCGAACTGGCATTATTGTTAGTGGCTACAACAACTTTGCATTGTTATATGATTTGAAAGAAGGTGGTTGGTTGCAAGTTTACTACGTTGGTATGGATAAGTTTCTCACCATCGAAGTAAAAGACCATAACATGGTTGAAAAGCAGCCCTGTTTTCCCCCTGTGAAGCTTCCTCTGGACATAAAACCTTCAGTTGTTGTTGAGGAAGTTATAGACCTTTGTGACGAATCTTTACAAGATAACCATTTTTTTGAACCATTGTTAAAGTCTCCAACTCCCTCATCATGTAAGAAAATCTCTAATGATTGGCTAAACAAATCACCTACTGCAGAATTTCAATTTGGTCAGTTTTTTTACCTACAGAATCTATTCAATGATATTAATGTTGTTCAACCCAGCATGGATTTTAAATTACTCGACACCTTCAATGATTATACTGATCCATGCTTCGACCCTATTCTATATCAATCTGATCCTGATCCTATCAAACAAGTTCTTTCACTAACTGAATGTACTTCACCTAAGAATAACACCTCTAATCATTATGAAAGTCAGACTTTTGGTTTTCCTATAAGTATGTTTGATACTTCTCAACTCAATCTTAATACAAGTATTTCTGAGAAAGACCAGTCCATACGTTTATCGCCCGTTTTATCCAATTACTCTATTGAAGTAATATCTCAACCCGGTTCTCCTAATAATTGACAAGTATATTCAATTGAGAAATCCGTGTCTGATTATCAGGCAACACATTATTTAATGGTAAAGTTTCTTTTCCTTAGTTTTGCCGTTTGCTATTATTTGTTTCATGGTTAAAATTATTTACTCCATTTCCTCTTAATTCTATTCAGTTGTTGCCTTCAAAATTTGCTTCTGTGGCATTCCCTTCCAGACTTTCATTTGTCAATGTACGACAACCAACTGGACCATCGTTCATAATGGGTCTTCAATGGAGGGGTTCTACTTCATCGGAGGTATTTCTTGCTCGAGGATGGCGTAGATTCTGCCTTCAACATGGAATAGTGCAAAGGAGTGTGGTCAAGTTTACCGTCCCTGTTGATGATGAGAAATCCATGACTTTAGAAGTTTTGAGAATTTAGTATTTATTAGGAGTTTTATTCGCCATATTACCGTGTTGATCCTTTTGGTTACTAATTATAATATAGATTTCTTTATAATATCTTTATTGGATCTTCTATTTATATATGTAATGGATCTAATATATTTGATCATAGTGATTTTCAAATTTTCATATTTTGAGTTGCATGGTTTCAATGATATAAATTTATGTTTTTAAATCCGTCTCTGTTATTTGATTGATGTCAACACATATTACAATTTACTGTAATCCAATCCAGGATCATGACGAAAAACTTCCCATTGCACTGTTGCTTCTTATTCATGCATGTAATCTAATTTAATGTTATAATAAAAATAAAAGTGCTAGAACATAAGATAAAAGAGGTGGCCATTTCAGCTAATATTAATAGTTTCACTCCACACAACATAATTACTAATGAGCAAGTTAAATAAGTTGTAATTTTTTTTCACACGAATTTTGTAGAGTATAGATTTTATATTAGATACATATTGAAATTAGTGGAAAATCAACAAATTAAAGCTTAATCTGATAAGAGTAACTAGGTGTACTTTAATTTAGAAGCATTCTTTTGTTCTTCTCCGTACAAGGACATGAACTTGAACATGGTGTTGAATTGTTGATATATATATATATAAAGTCACTTTCGTGAAGGGTGTGAAGGGTAAGGGAGTGGGTTACACTTTGTTTTCGACTAAAAATTGCACTGTTGCTTGGATTAATCACTTACCCCCTTTTATCTCATCTCAATCTCACATTAGGTCATATAGGTGTGTGTTAGGTTCACTGATCACTTCCATTCTCATTCTTTTTCATACCTATTAACACCAAAAAGTAAACTAAAATTTTTTAAATAACAATCCTATATATTCAGTAAATATTATTATTTTTTATTAGTATTTAAATAATAATAATTTGTATTTATATTTATAAAAATTTTATACATAAAAAATATATAATTTATATTTATATTTATTAAAATTGTACATATATAAATTAATATAATTTTTAAAATTTTTATATATAAATTAATAAAATTTATTTATTAAAGATAATATAATATTTATATTAATCTATACGGTTAACTTTTCCTCTTTTCTTAGTCTCTCTTCTTCCCCATGACATATAATCCATCTCAATAATTGCATCACTAATCAAGCAGTGCCTAAAGTTTCTTTCTTTTCTTGCTTCTCTAGCAACATAATTTAGAAAAGTTTAATGGTGGGAGCTCCCAAATTAATAACCTTATTGGAGAAGTGTTCAACTTTGAAACAAGCAAATGAGATCCATGCTCACTATAATTCACCAACTATTATGGCATTATTTTTTTATGTGAACTTAGTTACATCTGGCACTTATAATTTCATGTGCAACCTTTTTCTTTGACAATGTCAATTTCGTTACACTAAGTTACATTGATATGTCCTATTTTTCTTGCAGCAAGTTATCATACCTGTTTACAACAATCAATAACCTAATAAACTAATATTTTTTAAAAATGCATTGATTTCTTTTACAAGACTTTAGTTATTATTCTTCATGTTATATATATGAAACTTATTCCATCTGTTCTACCACACCAAGAACTCTACTCATCCCTTCCCTAACCGAATAAACCTTATATCTTTTCCTATTCTCCTTAACTAATTTTAAGCAATGTCCTCACATTTCAAATTAATCAAGGATATTGAGGCTGCTAATGAAAGCCAAAACTATATGTTAAAAGTAAGAATTATGAAGCTATAGACGATCTCTCCCAAAGAACAGAAATTTCAAAAGTCCATGTTGGAGATGGCAGCAATGGATGAAGTGGTAATGTTATTTTTTGCAAGATATTCTACTAATAAAACTAATTTAATTACTGTGCTGCTTCAACTTAATTTTAAATTAGCTTATATGTGTAGGGTGATCGTATCCAATGCTCAATTAGGAGTCCTCACAGAAGGTTTTTTGAAGGTGATTTATCTGAAGGTAAGATTTACATGGTATCAAATTCTCAGTTGCTTTAAATGATCAGAAATATAAACCAGCAAATCATTCGCACCGGATTTATTTCAAGAGAGAAACTCAGCTTAGGGTTGTACTAGATATCAACCTCTGGTGCGCAAAAATTGTGATTACACTTTGATTATGTAAAATTCATCGCTCTTTCTTTCCCTGGTAATGGCGCCAAAAACATGATGCCAATACCATGGTTCACAACTTCGCACAACTAACCAGCAAGTGCACTGGGTCGTCCAAGTAATACCTTACGTGAGTAAGGGTCGAATCCCACGGAGATTGTTGGTATGAAGCAAGCTATGGTCACCTTGTAAATCTCAGTCAGGCGGATATCAAATGGTTATGTAGTTTTCAAAAATAATTAATAAAATAGGGATAGAAATACTTATGTAAATCATTGGTGAGAATTTCAGATAAGTGAATAGAGATGCTTTCGTTCCTCTGAACCTCTGCTTTCCTACTGTCTTCATCCAATCAGTCTTACTCCTTTCCATGGCTGGCTTTATGTAGCATCACCATTGTCAATGGCTACTTTCGGTCTTCTCTCGGGAAAATGATCCAAATGCCCTGTCACGGCACGGTTAATCGTCTGGAGGCATCACCCTTGTCAATGGTCACATCCTATCCTCTCAGTGAAAGTGGTCAACGCACCCTGTCACGGCACGGCTATTCATCTGTCGGTTCTCGATCATGCTGGAATAGGATTTACTATCCTTTTGCGTCTGTCACTACGCCCAGCAATCGCGAGTTTGAAGCTCGTCACAGTCATTCAATCATTGAATCCTACTCGGAATATCACAGACAAGGTTTAGACTTTCCGGATTCTCTTGAATGCCGCCATCATTCTAGCTTACACCACGAAGATCCCAATATCTCGGACTCGGTCCCCTGTATTTGTAATCTAAGAGATACTCGTTCAATCGAAGGTAGAACGGAAGTGGTTGTCAGGCACGTGTTCATAAGGAATGATGATGATTGTCACGTTCATCACATTCAGGTTGAAGTGCGAATGAATATCTTAGAAGCGAAATAAGATGAATTGAATAGAAAAACAGTAGTACTTTGCATTAATCTTTGAGGAACAGCAGAGCTCCACACCTTAATCTATGGAGTGTAGAAACTCTACCATTGAAAATACATAAGTGATAATGGAGTTCATTGGTCTCGGCCCTAGAGGGGAACCGGAGTAACCAAGACTGTGAATACAATGATAAAAAGTTCTATTTATAATAAACTAGTCACTAGGGTTTACAGAAGTAAGTAATTGATGCATAAATCCACTTCCGGGGCCCGCTAGGTGTGTTCTTGGGCTGAGCTTAAGTGTTACACGTGTAGAGGTCATTCCTGGAGTTGAACGCCAGTTTTGGTACCAGTTTGGGCGTTGAACTCCACTTTGCAACTTGTTTCTGGCGCTGGACGCCAGAATTGGGCAGAGAGCTGGCGTTGAACGCCAGTTTGCGTCGTCTAAACCTAAGCAAAGTATGGACTATTATATATTGCTGGAAAGCCCTGGATGTCTAATTTCCAACGCAATTGGAAGCGCGCCATTTTGAGTTCTGTAGCTCCAGAAAATCCATTTTGAGTGCAGGGAGGTCAGAATCCAACAGCATCAGCAGTCCTTCTTCAACCTCTGAATCTGATTTTTGCTCAAGTCCATCAATTTCAGCCAGAAAATATCTGAAATCACAGAAAAACACACAAACTCATAGTAAAGTCCAGAAATGTGAATTTAACATAAAAACTAATGAAAACATCCCTAAAAGTAACTAGATCCTACTAAAAACATACTAAAAACAATGCCAAAAAGCGTATAAATTATCCGCTCATCACAACACCAAACTTAAATTATTGCTTGTCCCCAAGCAACTGAGAATCAAATAGGATAAAAGAAGAGAATATACTATAAATTCTAAACTATCAATGAAACATAGCTTCAATCATATGAGTGGGACTTATAACTTTTTGCCTCTTGAATAGTTTTGGCATCTCACTTTATCCATTGAAGTTCAGAATGATTGGCTTCTATAGGAACTTAGAGTTTAGATAGTGTTATTGAATCTCCTAGTTCAGTATGATGATTCTTGAACACAGCTTCTTTATGAGTCTTGGCCGTGGCCCTAAGCACTTTATTTTCCAGTATTACCACCGGATACATAAATGCCACAGACACATAATTGGGTGAACCTTTTCAGATTGTGACTCAGCTTTGCTAAAGTTCCCAATTAGAGGTGTCCAGGGTTCTTAAGCACACTCTTTTTTTTGCTTTGGACCTTGACTTTAACCGCTCAGTCTCAAGTTTTCACTTGACACCTACACGCCACAAGCACATGGTTAGGGACAGCTTGGTTTAGCCGCTTAGACCAGGATTTTATTCCTTTAGGCCCTCCTATCCACTGATGCTCAAAGCCTTGAGATTCTTTTTATTTGCCCTTGCCTTTTGGTTTTAAGGGTTATTGGCTTTTTCTGCTTGCTTTTTCTTTTTTTTTTTTCTATTTTTTTCGCCTATTTTTTTTTCTGCAAGCTTTGTTTTTGCTGCTTTTTCTTGCTTCAAGAATCATTTTTATGATTTTTCAGATTATCAAATAACATGTTTCCTAGTCATCATTCTTTCAAGAGCCAACATATTTAACATTCTTAAACAATAACTTCAAAGGACATATGCACTGTTCAAGCATTCATTCAGAAAACAAGAAGCATTGTCACCACATCAATATAATTAAGCGAAGTTCAAGGATAAATTCGAAACTCATGTACTTCTTGTTCTTTTGAATTAAAACATTTTTCATTTAAGAGAGGTGATGGATTCATAGGACATTCATAACTTTAAGACATAGTTACTAATTACTAATGATCATGTAATGAAGACACAAACATAGATAAGCACATAACATAGAAAACGAAAAAAAGAAGAAATAAGAACAAGGAATGAATCCACCTTAGTGATGGTGGCATTTCCTTCTTGAGGAACCAATGATGTCCTTGAGCTCTTCTATGTCTCTTCCTTGTCTTTGTTGTTCCTCCCTCATTGCTTTTTGGTCTTCTCTAATTTCATGAAGGATGATGGAGTGCTCTTGCTGTTCCACCCTTAGTTGTCCCATATTGGAACTCAATTCTCCTAGGGAGGTGTTTATTTGCTCCCAATAGTTTTGTGGAGGAAAATGCATTTGAGGCATCTCCGGGATCTCATGGTGATGAGCTTCATACGCCTCTTGAGCTCCATGAATGGGCTCTCTTGCTTGCTCCATCTTTTTCTTAGTGATGGGCTTGTCCTCTTTAATGAGGATATCTCCCTCTATGTCAACCCCAGCCGAATTGCATAGGTGGAAAATGAGGTGAGAAAAGGCTAATCTTGCCATAGTGGAGGACTTGTCAGCCACCTTGTAGAGTTCTTGAGGTATAATCTCATGAACTTCCACCTCTTCTCTAATCTTTTGCTCACCTTCGAGCAAGAGAAGAAAGAATAGATGATGATGAAGAAGAAATGGAGGAGGGGGAGAAGGGGTTGTGTTTCGGCCAAGAAGGGTATAGAGGGTTGTGTTGTGTGAAAATGAGGGAGAATGGAAGGCTTTATATAGGGAAGGGAGGGGGGTGAGGTTTCGGCCATATAGGGTGGGTGTGGGTGGGAAAGTGATTTTGAATTTTGAAGGTAGGTGGAGTTTATGAGGTAGGTTTATGGGGAAGAGTGGATGGATGTGAGTGGTGAAGAGGTGATGGGGAAGAGAGATTGAGGTGATTGGTGAAGGGTTTTGGGGAAGAGTGTTTATGGGATTGTGTGAAAGAGGGGTGAGAAGAAGTGAGTGGAGGTAGGTGGGGATCCTGTGGGGTCCACAGATCCTGAGATGATCCTGTGGGGTCCACAGATCCTGAGGTGTTCAAGGATTTACAACCTTGCACCAAAGTAGGCATGTAAAATGCCCTTGCACACAACTCTGGGCGTTCAGCGCCAGGTTGGTGCCTATTTTGGGCGTTCAACGCCCATTTGTTGCCCATTTCTGGCGTTGAACGCCAGAACCATGTTTGTTCTGGGCGTTCAGTGCCAGCTCCTCTCCAGGGTGCAATTCTGGCGTTCAGCACCCAGATGATGCCCATTTTGGGCGTTCAGCGCCCAGATACTGCCCATTTTGGGCGTTCAGCGCCAGAACCATGCTCTGTTCTGGCGTTGAACGCCGGGCAGATGCTTCCTCCAGGGTGTGATTTTTCTTCTGCTGTTTTTGATTCCGTTTTCAAAATTTTTTATTTATTTTGTGACTCCACATGATCATGAACCTATAAAGACATATAACCAAGAAAAATATAGTTAGATAAAAATTGGGTTGCCTCCCAACAAGCGCTTCTTTAATGTCAATAGCTTGACAGTGGGCTCTCATGGAGCCTCACAGATGTGCAGAGCTTTGTTGAGACTCTCCATGGGAAAAGCATGAGCTTGTAGACTTCAGGATCTACTCCATTAGTCTTAATAGTGTCACATATCTGCAAGAATTCAGTTAAGAACTGAAAGGGATCTTCAGATGGAAGTCCATGAAACTTGCAGTTTTGCTGCATCAGAGAAACTAGCTGAGGTTTCAGCTCAAAGTTGTTTGCTCCAATGGCAGGAATGGAGATGCTTCTTCCATGTAAATTGGAATTAGGTGCAGTAAAGTCACCAAGCATTCTCCTTACATTATTATTATTTTCGGCTGCCATCTCCTCTTCCTGTTCGAAAATTTCTGAAAGATTCTCTCTGGATTGTTGTAATTTAGCTTCTCTTAGTTTTCTTTTCAGAGTCCTTTCAGGTTCTGGATCTGCTTCAACAAGAATGTTCTTGTCCTTGCTTCTGCTCATATGAAAAAGAGAGAACAGAAAAATAATAATAATAATAGGGGTCCTTTTTACCACAGTATAGAGCTCCCAATGTGAGTAGAAGAAGAGAAGAAGAAGAAATTCGAACACAAATGGAAGAGGGGGTTCGAATTTGGGTGGGATGAAGTGTTAGTAGATGAATAAATAAATAGAAGGAGATGAGAGAGAAGGGGAATTTTCGAAAATAATTTTTGAAAAAGAGTTAGTGATTTTTGAAATTAGTTTTTAAAAAAGGTTAGTAATTTTCGAAAATTAATTTTGAAAAGGGTTAATGGTTTTTCGAAAATTCAAATAAAAAATAAAAAATAAAATAATTAGTTTAATTAAAAAGAAATTTTGAAAAAGGGGGAGATATTTTCGAAAATTAGAGAGAGAGAGTTAGTTAGGTGGTTTTGAAAAAGATAGAAACAAACAAAAAGTTAGTTAGTTAGTTAGAACAAATTTTGAAAAGATAAGGAGTTAGGAAGTTAGAGAAGATATTTTGAAATCAGGTTTTTGAAAAAGATATGATAAGAAGATATTTTTGAAAAGATATGATAGAAATTAGTTTTTGAAAAAAAAAATTTGATTTTTAAAATCACAATTAATGACTTGATTCACAAGAAATCACAAGATATGATTCTAGAACTCAAAGTTTGTATCTTTCTTAACAAGCAAGTAACAAACTTGAAATTTTTGAATCAAAACATTAATTGTTATTGTTATTTTTGAAAATTTGATATAAAAATAAGAAAAGGATTTTTGAAAAAAATATTTTTAAAATTTTCGAAAATAACTAAGAAAAATGGAAAAGATTTGATTTTTGAAAAAGATTTTGAAAAAGATAAGATTTTCAAATTGAAAATTTGATTTGACTCATAAGAAACAACTTGATTTTTAAAAATTTTTGAAAAAGTCAACTCAATTTTCGAATTTGATGAGAGAAAAAGGGAAATATATTTTTTTTTATTTTTGAATTTTGAATGATGAGAGAGAAAAACATGAAAATGATGCAATGCATGAGATTTTTATATCAAAACAATGAATGCATGCAAGAATGCTATGAATGTCAAGATGAACACCAAGAACACTATGAAGAACATGATGAACATCAAGAACACATTTTTGAAAAATTTTTAATGCAAAGAAAACATGCAAGACACCAAACATAGAATTCTTTAATGCTTAGACATAAAGAATTCATGAATGCATATGAAAAACAAGAAAAGACACAAAACATGCAAATGCAAAGATCAAACAAGAAGACTTACCAAGAACAACTTGAAGATCATGAAGAACACTATGAATGCATGATTTTTTTCGAAAAATGCAAGATGCACATGCAATTGACACCAAACTTATAACATGACTCAAGACTCAAACAAGAACACAAAAAATATTTTTGATTTTTATGATTTTCTAATTTTTTTGTATTTTTTTCGAAAATTATTTGAAAAACAAAAATAAGGATTTCGAAATCTTTAATATGAATTCCAGGAATCTTGTGCTCTTCAGTCTAAAGCTCCAATCAAAGGGTCAGACATGGCTTAATAGCCATTCAAGCTTTAGAATGGATTTACATCCATTGAGGTGATTAGTTGAAGACCAATCCCAAAGGGGTTTGGGTATGGCTTTTCAGCTAGATAGGATTCAACATGTTACCATGAAACTCTAGAATTCATTCTTGAAAGTTTTGAAGCCATAGAATAATTTATTTTTGAAAACATTTTTATTTTAAAATTTTTTTTTCGAAAACAGATGAGAAAATTTTTGAAAGATTTTTGAAAAATTTTTTGAAAAGAAAACAAAAAGAAAATTACCTAATCTGAGCAACAAAATGAACCGTCAGTTGTCCAAACTCGAACAATCCCCGGCAATGGCGCCAAAAACTTGGTGCGCAGAAATTGTGATTACACTTTGATTATGTAAAATTCATCGCTCTTTCTTTCCCCGGCAACGGCGCCAAAAACTTGGTGTGCAAAAATTGTGATTACACTTTGATTATGTAAAATTCATCGCTCTTTCTTTCCCTGGTAATGGCGCCAAAAACATGATGCCAATACCATGGTTCACAACTTCGCACAACTAACCAGCAAGTGCACTGGGTCGTCCAAGTAATACCTTACGTGAGTAAGGGTCGGATCCCACGGAGATTGTTGGTATGAAGCAAGCTATGGTCACCTTGTAAATCTCAGTCAGGCAGATATCAAATGGTTATGTAGTTTTCGAAAATAATTAATAAAATAGGGATAGAAATACATATGTAAATCATTGGTGAGAATTTCAGATAAGCAAATAGAGATGCTTTCGTTCCTCTGAACCTCTGCTTTCCTGCTGTCTTCATCCAATCAGTCTTACTCTTTTCCATGGCTGGCTTTATGTAATGCGTCACCATTGTCAATGGCTACTTTCGGTCTTCTCTCGGGAAAATGATCCAAATGCCCTGTCACAGCACGGCTAATCGTCTGGAGGCATCACCCTTGTCAATGGTCACATCCTATCCTCTCAGTGAAAGTGGTCAACGCACCCTGTCACGGCACGGCTATTCATCTGTCGGTTCTCGATCATGCTGGAATAGGATTTACTATCCTTTTGCGTCTGTCACTATGCCCAGCAATCGCGAGTTTGAAGCTCGTCACAGTCATTCAATCATTGAATCTTACTCAGAATACCACAGACAAGGTTTAGACTTTCCGGATTCTCTTGAATGCCGCCATCATTCTAGCTTACACCACGAAGATCCCAATATCTCGGACTCGGTCCCCTGTATTAGTAATCTAAGAGATACTCGTTCAATCGAAGGTAGAACGGAAGTGGTTGTCAGGCACGCGTTCATAAGGAATGATGATGATTGTCACGTTCATCACATTCAGGTTGAAGTGCGAATGAATATCTTAGAAGCGAAATAAGATGAATTGAATAGAAAAACAGTAGTACTTTGCATTAATCTTTGAGGAAAGAGCAGAGCTCCACACCTTAATCTATGGAGTGTAGAAACTCTACCGTTGAAAATACATAAGTGATAATGGAGTTCATTGGTCTCGGCCCCAGAGGGGAACCGGAGTAACCAAGACTGTGAACACAATGATAAAAAGTTCTATTTATAATAAACTAGTCACTAGGGTTTACAGAAGTAAGTAATTGATGCATAAATCCACTTCCGGGGCCCGCTTGGTGTGTGCTTGGGCTGAGCTTAAGTGTTACACGTGTAGAGGTCATTCCTGGAGTTGAACGCCAGTTTTGGTGCCAGTTTGGGCGTTGAACTCCACTTTGTAACTTGTTTCTGGCGCTGGACGCCAGAATTGGGCAGAGAGCTGGCGTTGAACGCCAGTTTGCGTCGTCTAAACTTGAGCAAAGTATGGATTATTATATATTGCTAGAAAGCCCTGGATGTCTACTTTTCAATGCAATTGAAAGCGCGCCATTTTGAGTTTTGTAGCTCCAGAAAATCCATTTTGAGTGCAGGGAGGTCAGAATCCAACAGCATCAGCAGTCCTTCTTCAACCTCTGAATCTGATTTTTGCTCAAGTCCCTCAATTTCAGCCAGAAAATACCTGAAATCACAGAAAAATACACAAACTCATAGTAAAGTCCAGAAATGTGAATTTAACATAAAAACTAATGAAAACATCCCTAAAAGTAACTAGATCCTACTAAAAACATACTAAAAACAATGCCAAAAAGCGTATAAATTATCCGCTCATCAACCTCCCTACCAATGTCTTTCGTTTTGTTTCCAATGAGCTTATTCTTAACCATAGTAATGCTCAATCGCATCTTATTCGTACGTGTTTCTACATAGTTTAGTTATTCATATTTTTTCATTCTTAAACGCACAAAATCTCAAATTTATATTAACTCTTTAAAGATGTTATGGGACTGCTCACTGCTAAAGGAGATATTAATGATTTCTCAAGAAATGGAAAGAAATCAATCTACATCGTGGTCGAGCTAGATGACATGGAGTAAATAATCACGTTCTCAATATTTTTTAATATATCGTGTACATAGTATATTATATTCCAATCACCTTCGAAGTTTTTTTTCTACTTCTAATATTGGTTAATGTACGGTTTTTTCCTAGGGGACATGACAAGATCAGGTGCACCCTATGGGAGGAATTTGTTACAAAATTGGTCAAACATATTGAGAAACAGAAAACCTCTGAGTATATTATCATTATGCAGTTTGCAAAATTCAACATGTTCAAAGGTAGAGAATTACAATCATATAGTTAATCAATACTAGAATTAAGAATCATTCTTTCCTAACCATATTCATTTATCATTAAACAGGGACTTTGGGTATATCAAATACCAATTATAATTCCATTCTTTATATCAATCTTGACTTTCAAGAGGTTAAGGATTTCAGAAAAAGGTTATGCCATTCAATATTTTTATGCTATTTACGTACAATATTTATCTTGCTACATTAGTTTAAATAATTAACATTTTAATAATTTTATTACAGAATTATAATGTTCGGAGTCCCTTTTTCAAATCAGTTGAGCAAAATTGCTGCAGATCCTGCCTACAATCTTGAAGATGATCTCCTTAACCAATCCACATATAAGCCTATATGCGAGCTGAAAGAGTTATTTGAGGTTTCATTTTATATTATATACATAATTTAATTTTTTTTATTAATAACTTTTCTGATTATTTTGTTTATTAGGATGGTTCATTTGTTACTATTGGAACTATTGTTGCCCTCGATTCAAATAATGGTTGGTGGTATAAGGGATGTAAACAATGTTTTCATTCACTAAAAGAAGCTGATAATTCTTATCATTGTACTATTTGTGATACTTTTCCAACCTCTCATACTCCAAGGTAAAATGCAGTAATAAATTATTTAATAATTTTATATTTATGTACAAAGTATTTGATCACTAAATTACCTAATTTTCAAATTTTTGAACTTAAAAATCGTTCTTTAAAAAAATCAGGTATAGCATTAATTTAAGGGTTGCCGATGACACGAACACAACATCATTTATTATATATGACAAGGAAGCAACTAAATTCTTTGGATCTACTGCTTCTGAACTTAGGCTTGCTCAGTTAACCAGGGTACTATTTTATGTCATGTGTCAAAAATACGCAATATAGTGCAATACTCTTTTTTTTTCTTTTGTTAATTCAACATATTATTAATCATATTTTCTTTTATCGCAGGGTGGGATAAATGAGAAATATCCCATTGAGTTGGACTCCTTTAAGAATAAGAAGTTCTTATTCAAGGTTTCTGTTAAGATTGAAGATATTAATTCCTTCCAACCATGCAAGATAATAGTCATAAAGATATGTGGAGAGATTTCTATTATTTTTGCCTTTGTGGACAAGTATAACATATACGATGTACATATTTATATTTTTGTATAATTATTATTATTATTGATTATTGATACTTATGAGTTCAAAATTTTTTTTTAAATGCAATAGAAAAACCTTGGTTCTGAGAATTCTGAACTTATGAGCATCCAAACTGGTTCAACTTATACTATTAAGGTGCACTAATTTTTCTTATGAAATATTTTTGGACTGTTTTTGTTAATTACTTTTTATTAATTATTTTATTTTTTATCCAGGGATCTTCTTCTTCATCTGCAGAGATTTTGGGTGATGATAATAATGACTCATTCACAACACCAAAGAACGGATTAATTCCTACTGGATTGTCAGAAAAGTTGATTGATCTGTATCCTGCTAATGTCTCATCATCCAAGTGTAGAAAAGTTATTATTGATGAAGAGGGAATGGTTGAAAAACTTCATGAAGATTAGTGAATTTATAAGCATGTAACATTTGGTCATATAGCCAAGGGGTTTGAAGTATGGTCCGAAAAAATTTCATTACGTTTAGCTTTGAATTAAAATAATGACTGGTTTAACACGTTAAATCAGTCTCTTTAGTTTTATGACTGTGTTTGTTATTTTTATCTTATCACGTGTTTATCCTTTGTTTCATATCTGTATCTTTTTTTATGTTTTTTAATTATTATGTACCAAATAATATGTGTGATCTATGATTTGCATAAAGTTTGTCTATATTATTTAACTCCTAAGAATGATATCTTTTTTTATGATCTATGTTTTATCACGAGTTCTGTTAAATTTAGTATGTGTTTCTCAATATTCAATACACATGAGTATATGCCTTCACGGCAGCTACGGTAATTATTATTAGCCAATTTCTTTTAGCATATAAAGTTTAATATCATAATAATAAGTAATAAGTATCTCACTTTCAATACAAATGTTACATTTTTTAAACTACGAAGAATATTTAGTATTTTCTTATCCTTTAATTATTTTTTGATTGTTATCTTTCAACCAACCATAAAACCATTGATTTATTCTTATAAGTTCTTCATGTAAGAATTTTTAATACGTATGTCTTTCGGTGTTTAAAATTTTTGCCATCACACTATTTTATAAATATACTACTTATATTAAGTAATTACCTGATTCATTAGAAATAATATGACCATTCTTATCACTTGGTAATAATAAATTTAATTTTCCACATTTACACTTCATCGGAATTTCAACAATTCATATTATAATAAAATTACAATAAAAAATTTAATAAAAAAATTAAAATATGAAAGAAAAAATAAATTAAAGGTGATAAAAAAATTATGGAGAAAACCAACAATGACCAGCTATAATATCTTCTTATAACTAAAGTTTATTTCTTATTCCTTTGACATGTCTGAAATTAATGATAACTTTGTATAAACTACATATCTAAAATTAATGATAACTCTGTATAAACTGTTTATACCTGCTTTTTTTTTTCTGATCACGTTCAGGACCTACACATCTTTTCATGCATTTTTTTCTACTTTATTCTTCTCAAATA
>NC_029793.2:36690032-36701458 GCF_000816755.2 Arachis ipaensis | reverse complement strand
TGTAAGACAGTAATCCTTCTTTCATTATTATCATCAATGTTATATTCCATTACTTTGTTTACTCACATTTCTACTCTATATATGTCTCACACTTTTGTTATACATATATGCTATCAATTCCTTCTATTCTTAATTTCTTAGTCGTCCCTATATCTTTAAGTATACCATTCTTTATCCCTCACCATTTTATCTATATTCTCACCTATTATTCCTTTCTGCAACTAAAATATTAAACCCGCATGGACGATAAGATGTTAATGCCTCTTGAATTTAAAGATGACAGGGTATTCTACATGGAAGTGGACCCTCAAGCGGTAATGAAGTTATTATTATGTCAATTTCAATCCTTTAAAATTTATTTCTAATTTAATTATACATTCAATATTTTACAAGTTGGTGATCAATTAGTTCAATTTGTCATTGTAGTTTCTTCACGAGCTTCCATCACTCTTCTATCGCAACTATAAGCATATGTTAGGAAACAAGATGCATCTTATTGATTTCAATGAAAACCAAGTAGAGTTGATGATTGGTAAAGGAAATATTTTTAGTTACATACTTAATAGATTTGATAACCTGGTGAATATATATGGTTTACAAGATGGAGGTCGGATAAAGTTGGTTTATGTTGGTGAGAATGTTTTTGTGCTTACAAAAGTTAGAGACAACAACATGGTTAAAAAATAATTACCATACCCTCCAACAAAATTAATGCTACACTACGATAAACATATTCAATCATTCAATCAGTCACATACTCCTAAATCTCACCATGGCTCCCTTCAGGTACCATTTCCCACGTTAGGATCACAAATTAATCAGTCATTTGATCAAAATTGCATCTCCCTAGATTTACCTCAATATCCAATTGCTACTTTGCCAAATGTTTTTTCTTTGAATGAGACATGTGATGTTCCAACTATATGTAAAGATAACGATTCAATGTTGGTTTCTCTTAATACTATGTCTAATAATTCGTTACCAGTTGTTAATGGCAATCAAATTGTCACCCCTTCTCACATGAAAAACCCAACTCTTTTGCCTTTAGCAAGTGTTACTCGCTATCCATTAGTTGAAAATTTCCTTCCACACTTTGGTGAGACTGAATATAATCAAAATGAAATATTGACAACCGTCAATGATGTGTCCCTACCAGAAACAACACCATTATCTCATAAGGTTGATAGTATCCAGCCATGTAATACTGAATACCAATCTTACACACATCAGAGCAATTACAATATTAATGTGTTCACCTGCACGAAACTCCTATCAACAATTATTAGAAATAGTGTGGTGGTAAGCATTTTTCATTTATATCTAATTGCATGTATACATATGTTCATTTCAATATTTTTTGCTTTCTAAAATTTCTTATCTTAGATTTATAAATTAAAATCATTGGCTCTATGCATTTTTTAATCTTAGATTTAATATCTATATACCTATTAATGTTGATTTTGTTAGATATGTTTTAAATTTTGTAGATTATTGACGATTAGAATTCCTGCTAATTTAGAATTTCATAAAAATAATCGCGTTGTAAGTATAGTTTCTAAACCAACAGAGAATCCTTTCGTACAAAAATTTGGTTGTCACAAGTAACAAAACCCAATAAAATTTATAACCGAAGTATTTAAACCTCGGGTCGTCTTCTCAAGGAATTACAGGGAAGTATGATTTATTATTGGTTATGGAAAAAGGTATATTTATGGGTTTTTGATATAAGGAACAAGTAATTTAAATGGCAAGAAAAATAAATTAATAATTAGAAAAACTCTTGGCAAGGTATGAGAACTGGAAATCCCATCCTAGTTATCCTTATCAGGTGTGATGAGAATTGTTTATCGCTCCCACTTAGTTAAACCTTACTAAATAAAGGAAAGTCAAGTGGACCAATCAATTTGATCCTTAAGTCCTAGTCAACTCCTGTGGAAAGACTAGCTTTAGAGCGATCTAAATCAATCAGCGAGAATTCCAATCTTCAATCAACAGCTGAGTTTGACAACTCAAGTGTCACCAATTACTCAACCATAGCCAAAAGGGGAAAAATCTAAATTATTTATATCATAAATAGAATAAAGCAATCATAAATCTGAAATACCTCAGATTGCATTAAATATAAAATCAAATCTAACATTGGAAGGTTCATAAGCCAAATTGGATAAATAAGTAATTACCAAGAGAAATAGAGCAACTAAAGTAATAGAGTAAATAAAAGTAGAAGAGAACATAAATTAAAGGAACATTGAACTTGGAATGAGGAAGCAATCCTAAAATTAAGAGAAATCCTAATCCTAAAACCTAAGAGAGAGGAGAGAGTCTCTCTCTCTAGAAACTACATCTAAAACCTAAAATTATGAGTTATGAATGTTGTATTTTAGTTGTCTTTATGAATGGACGGATTCCCCCATTTTATAGCCTCTAATCTGTGTTTTCTGGGCCGAAAACTGGGTCAAAAACAGCCCAGAAATCGCCCCCAGCGATTTCTGGTACGTACAGGTTGCTGTTGGTGCGAAATTTATAACCCACAAACTAACCGGCAAGTGCACCGGATCGTACCAAGTAATACCTTACGTGAGTAAGGGTCGATCCCACGAGGATTGATGGATTAAGCAACAACAGTGTTTGATAGGCTTAGTTAGACAAACAGAAAATAGTGTTTGGAAGTTTAAAAGCATTAACAGTAAATTTAGTATATTAAAGATAGGTAGATAAATAAGTTGGGAATAAAATATTGAGAAGGCAGTTAAAGCTTCAGAGTTATCTATTTTTCTGGATTTACTTTTCTTAGTAACTATTTTAATTATGTAGGATTTAATTTATGGCAAACTATATGTGACTAGACCCTAATTCCTTAGACCTTTCTAGTCTCCTCTAAAATTAATTAACTGCCAATTCCTTGGTCAATTAATTCCAATTAGAAGCTACATGATCAAATTTCAGTTTATATGCCACAAAAACTCTAATTACCCAAAAATAAAAGGATTATATGTCATGTATCCCGTTAAATCCAGATAATTAAAATTTATGAGAATATGTTTTCAAGCTGTTGTTAAAGTATAGTGCTTTTCCAAATTATACAAGAACTCAAATAGAAAGAGGGTCATACTTCCGTTCCACCCAAATTCATAAGATAAAGAGCGAAAATAATTCTTAAATTATAAATCCATACATGAATTAAAATAGATAAAGCAATAAAATCAATCCATACAAATAGATAGAGCTCCTAACCTTAACAATGGAGGATTAGTTGCTCATAGTTCAGAGTAGAAAACTAGGATTACGGAATGTAAATTTGTATAGAATTGGAAGTCTGGAATCAAATAATGTTGAGGTGGTATCCCCCTATTTATATCTAATCCTAGTTAATTTAAAATCTATCTTTAAAACTAAAATAATATATTTTCCTATTTTTAAAATTTGAATTTAAATTAGAATTAATTATAGCAATCAGCAAATCTTCAATTGATGGATGGGGACCACTTGGCTTCACTAGGATCCACGCCTAACTTGGGCTTGGCAACATGAATTGGAGTTTAGTTGAGTGAACCTGTGCCTAACTTGAAGTGGGCAGGACCAATCTCGCGTATTGTTGTTGTGTCTTGCGCCTAACTTGAGAAATCTCAAGTTAGGCATAGCCTTGGCAGCGAGTTCAGAGAAGAAGTATGGACTATTATATATCGTTGGAAAGCTCTGAAAGTTAGCTTTCTAACGCCACTGAAATCATGTCCATTGGACCTTTGTAGCTTGAGTTATTCAGGTTTGAGTGCAGAGAGGTCAGGGTTGACAGCATCATTCACCTTCATCTCTTCTTCTGCAGAAACTCCATTAAATCCAGCTGAATGCTACCTAAAATAAACAGAATTGCACAAGATTCAAAGTAGCATCCATATTGGCTAAAAGATAATTAATTCTTTATTAAACTCAACAATTTAGATGCAAATTCACTAGGAAAAGATAGGAAAGATGCTCACGCATCACAACACCAAACTTGAACTGTTGCTTGTCCTCAAGCAACCAGAACTAATATAAGCTTAGGGTGTGAATTTGCATGAGAATGAGAGTTCAATTAAGCTCATGTCTCTTCTTATAGTGGGGTTTACAACTACAATCCTGAATAGTTTTGACATCTCACTTTATCCTTTGAAGTTCAGAATGATTGGCATCCATAGGAATTCAAAATTCAGATAGTGTTATTGATTCTCCTAGTTCAGTATGTTGATTCTTGAACACAGCTACTTTATGAGTCTTGGCCGTGACCCTAAGCATTTTATTTTCCAATATTACCACCGGATATATAAATGCCACAGACACATAACTGGATGAATCTTTTCAGATTGTGACTCAGCTTTGCTAGAGTCCCCGGTTAGAGGTGCCCAGAGTTCTTAAGCACACTTTTTGCTTTGGATCACGACTTTAACCATTCAGTCTCAAGCTTTTCACTTGACACCTTCACGCCACAAGCACATGGTTAGGGACAGCTTAATTTAGCCGCTTAGGCCAGGATTTTATTCCTTTAGGCCCTCCTCTCCATTAATGCTTAAAGCCTTGGATCCTTTTTACCCTTTGCCTTTTAGTTTAAAGGGTTATTGGCTTTTTCTGCTTTTTTTCCGCAAGCTTTGTGTTTTTCATTGCTTTTTCTTGCTTCAAGAATCAATTTTATGATTTTTCAGATTATCAATAACATTTCTCTTTTTTTTCATCATTCTTTCAAGAGCCAACAATTTTAACATTCATAAACTTCACTATAAAAAATATGCACTGTTTAAGCATTCATTCAGAAAACAAAAAGTATTGCCACCACATCTAAGTAAATGAGACTACTCTAAAAATTAAACTCAAATTCTCATGCACTACATCTGTTCTTCTTTCTTTTTGATTTCAAGCTCAGTGGGCAATACATGAGACATCTTTCAGAATTAAAGCACTTAACGGAAAATTAAACTAGAACCTATGAATCTACTAATAAATGATCATGCAATAAACAAAACAAAGTAGCAAGAAACCGGAACATAACATAATAAAAGCGGGAAGGAATGAAAAATGAAAGGAACTCAACTACCTTAGTTATCCGAGCGGTCGTTTTATTCTTCAGGTTGTGCTCTTTTGTGAAGATGATTCACCTCCCTTAGTGCCATAAAAATAAACAGAAAACTCATAAGCGAAGCGTCAACACCAAACTTAAAGGTTTGCTTATCCTCAAGCAAAGAAGAACCGAAAACAAAAACAAATAGTGTGATGAAAGAAGAATAAAAGGATAAAAGAACAAGAGAGAATTAGGATTGGGAGAGAGAGAAAGAAAATTAAAACCCAATAAAAATAGCTGCATGATCAGAGAAACAGTAAAAACTCAATAAAAAATCAAGTAAGAAAGCTACTACTACGAAAGGTAACTAAGGATACGAAATTATCGGGCTACCTCTCGACAAGCGCTTTTTTAACGTTACTAGCTTGACACTTGATTATTGAAGTTTCTTCCTCTTCTTCCAGTTGGTTAAAAGAAATATCTCCAGGGGGGAGGTGAAGATTAGTGCCCCCTGATATGAAGTCCTCCTAACAAGCTTTCTTTTATTGTGATTAGCTTGATTCACCTTGCTTGTTGGGGTAGAGGTTGGATTACTTTTTGTTGACCTTTTCTTCTTCATGGATATTTTCTTCTGTTTCTTGGTCACAATCCCCTTTTTAGTGCTTCCCTTGGTTATCTTCACTTCTTTGATTTCAACATGTAGGTGTTGTGTGAGGGTTAGAGTGTACCCTTCATCAAGAACTTCTTGAATTGGTGGTTCAATAAACTCACCCTCCATGCCACTCTCTGCTTCATTGGAGTGTAGATTCCCATAATTATTTTCATCCCTTGCAACCTCCTTTGTTTGTGCATCTTCCTTCTTTGTTGGTGTATCAACCTCCTTTATTTTTGTATCTTCTTCTTCTTCCATGTGTGAGGGTGGAAAGTTCTCTAATTCATTGGAGTATGAACTCCTTTGATTGATTTCCTCACTTTCTTCTATAGGATCTTGTATTATATCTCTTGGGAAGGAATTTGCTTGCTCCTCTTCTTGTGACTTGATAATCGACTGCACATGTTTTTCTACATTTTGACACTCGTCTTTATATCATGTAAGAATTCTTTCATGAGAAGCTCAAGATCTAATGGTATTTGAGATGAATAAGGAGGAGGTGACTCTTGATATGAATAAGAAGGAGGTGATGGTTCTTGATAAGAGTAAAAAGATAATGGTTCTTGGTATGGATAGGGAGATAGTGGCTTTTGATATGGGTAGAAAGATGATGGTTCTTGATATGGATAGAGAGGTGGTGGTTCTTGGTATGAATATGGAGATGGTGGTTCTTGATAGTTGGAACATGGAGCACTGAAGTCTCTTTGGTTTTGACTTTGCCAACCAAAATTTGGGTAGTTTCCCCATCCACAATAATATGAATCACTACTCGGGTGTGAGTAGTAACCCATATGATCTCTCTCCATTATTTTTCCTTAGCACAAAACACCAAACAGAATTAAACGCACCATGTGACAAACAGGAAAGCAAAGAAGAAAGAACAGAATTCTAAAAATTAAAATAAAAAAAAATTAAAATAAAACTAACTAGGAAACACCAAACTTAATTTCAAAAATTAAGAAAAATATTAGTGCTATTTATTTATTTAATTTTTTTTTAAAATTAAAGATAAAAATAAAACAAAACTAATAGAATATAGAAAAAATTAATGGAAGGAAACAAAAAACGAAAGTAAAAGAAAATAAAAATAAAATAAAAATGAAATAACAAAAATTAAAAACAGGCAAAAGTAATTAAAAGATCAAAAGCAAAACGGAAGTAAAAAAGAAAAACAGGGGGAAGGGAATAACAAATGAAAAAGGAAAGGACGACGTTAAAGGAATAAAATGGAAAATAAAAAATTAATAATACTAAAACAAAACTAATTAAAATAAAAATTATCTAATCTAAACAATCAAACAACGAATAGTTGTTAATCACAGTCAATCCCCGGCAACGGCGCCAAAAATTTGGTGCGGAATTTATAACCCACAAATTAACCGGCAAGTGCACTGGGTCATACCAAGTAATACCTTACGTGAGTAAGGGGTCGATCCCATGAGGATTGATGGATTAAGCAACAATAGTGTTTAATAGGCCTAGTTAGACAAACAGAAAATAGTGTTTGGAAGTTTAAAAGTATTAGCAGTAAATTTAGAATATTAAAGATAGGCAGATAAATAAGTTGGGAATAAAATATTGAGAAGGCAGTTAAGGCTTCAGAGTTATCTATTTTTTCGGATTTACTTTTCTTACTAACTATTTTAATTATGTAGGATTTAATTTATGGCAAACTATATGTGACTAGACCCTAATTCCTTGGACCTTTCTAGTCTCCTCTAAAATTCATTAACTGTCAATTCCCTGGGTCAATTAATTCCAATTAGAAGCTACATGATCAAATTTCAGTTTATATGCCACAAAAACTCTAATTACCCAAAAATAAAAGGATTATATGTCATGTATCCCGTTAAATCCAGATAATTAAAATTTATGAGAATATGTTTTCAAGCTGTTGTTAAAGTATAGTGCTTTTCCAAATTATACAAGAACTCAAATAGAAAGAGGGTCATACTTCCGTTCCACCCAAATTCATAAGATAAAGAGCGAAAATAATTCTTAAATTATAAATCCATACATGAATTAAAATAGATAAAGCAATAAAATCAATCCATACAAATAGATAGAGCTCCTAACCTTAACAATGGAGGATTAGTTGCTCATGGTTCAGAGTAAAAAACTAGGATTATGGAATGTAAATTTGTATAGAATTAGAAGTCTGGAATCAAATAATGTTGAGGTGGTATCCCCCTATTTATATCTAATCCTAATTAATTTAAAATCTATCTTTAAAACTAAAATAATATCTTTTTCTATTTTTAAAATTTGAATTTAAATTAGAATTAATTATAGCAATCAGCAAATCTTCAATTGATGGATGGGGACCACTTGGCTTCACTAGGATCCACGCCTAACTTGGGCTTGGCAGCATGAATTGGAGTTTAGTTGAGTGAAGCTGCGCCTAACTTGGGCTTTAGTGCGCCTAACTTGAAGTGGGCAAAACCAATCTCGCGTATTGTTGTTGTGTCTTGCGCCTAACTTGAGAAATCTCAAGTTAGGCATAGCCTTGGCAGCGAGTTCAGAGAAGAAGTATGAACTATTATATATCGTTGGAAAGCTATGAAGGTTAGCTTTCCAACGCCACTAGAATAATGTCCATTGGACCTCTGTAGCTCGAGTTATTCAGGTTTGAGTGCAGAGAGGTCAGGGTTGACAGCATCATTCGCCTTCATCTCTTCTTCTGCAGAAACTCCATCAAATCCAGCAGAATGCTACCTAAAATAAACAGAATTGTGCAAGATTCAAAGTAGCATCTATATTGGCTAAAAGATAATTAATTCTTTATTGAACTCAACAATTTAGATGCAAATTCACTAGGAAAAGATAGGAAAGATGCTCACGCATTAGCTGCAAAGTCACGCGGAAGCGTCGTCCACACGTTCGCGCGGATTGAGTTTTTGCCAGGTCACGCGTCCGTGTGATCCACGAGTGAGCGTCGCCTAGCTTTGGGGCAGCTATGGCAAATTAAATATCGTTGCAAAGCCCCGGATGTTTGCTTTCCAATGCAACTAAAACCGCATCATTTGGACTTCTATAGCTCAAGTTATGGTCGATTTAGTACCAAGAGGTCAGGCTGGACAGCTTTAGCAGTTTCTTCAGTTTCTTGTATTCCTTCCATTTTTGCATGCTTCCTTTCCATCCTTTAAGCCATTCCTGCCCTATAAACTCTGAAATCACTTAACACACATATCACGGCATCGAATGGTAATAAGAGAGGATTAATATTAGCAAATATAAGGCCAAAGAAGCATGTTTTCAATCATAGCACAAAATCAGGAAGGAAAACGTAAAACATGCGAATTGTATGAATAAGTGTGAGAATAATGGGTAAAATCCACTAGATTAAGCACAGGATAAACCCTAAAAATGGGGTTTATCGCCATTTTGACGATTAGAATTCCTGCTAATTTAGAATTTCATAAAAATAATCGCGTTGTAAGTATAGTTTCTAAACCAACAGAGAATCCTTTCGTACAAAAATTTGGTTGTCACAAGTAACAAAACCCAATAAAATTTATAACCGAAGTATTTAAACCTCGGGTCGTCTTCTCAAGGAATTGCAGGGAAGTATGATTTATTATTGGTTATGGAAAAAGGTATATTTATGGGTTTTTGATATAAGGAACAAGTAATTTAAATGGCAAGAAAAATAAATTAATAATTAGAAAAACTCTTAGCAAGGTATGAGAACTGGAAATCCCATCCTAGTTATCCTTATCAAGTGTGATGAGAATTGTTTATCGCTCCCACTTAGTTAACCCTTACTAAATAAAGGAAAGTCAAGTGCACCAATCAATTTGATCTTCAAGTCCTAGTCAACTCCTGTGGAAAGACTAGCTTTAGAGCGATCTAAATCAATCAGCGAGAATTCCAATCTTCAATCAACAGCTGAGTTTGACAACTCAAGTATCACCAATTACTCAACCATAGCCCAAAGGGGAAAAATCTAAATTATTTATATCATAAAGAGAATAAAGCAATCATAAATCTGAAATACCTCAAATTGCATTAAATATAAAATCAAATCTAACATTGGAAGGTTCATAAGCCAAATTGGCTAAATAAGTAATTACCAAGAGAAATAGAGCAACTAAAGTAATAGAGTAAATAAAAGTAGAAGAGAACATAAATTAAAGGAACATTGAACCTGGAATGAGGAAGCAATCCTAAAATTAAGAGAAATCCTAATCCTAAAACCTAAGAGAGAGGAGAGAGCCTCTCTCTCTAGAAACTACATCTAAAACCTAAAATTATGAATTATGAATGTTGTATTTTAGTTGTCTTTATGAATGGATGGATTCTCCCATTTTATAGCCTCTAATATATGTTTTATGGGCCGAAAACTTGGTCAAAAACAGCTCAGAAATTGCTCTCAGCAATTTCTGGTACGTACAGGTCGCTGCAAAGTCACGCGGAAGCATCGTCCACGCGTTCGCGCAGATTGAGTTTTTGCTTGGTCACGCGTCTGCGTGATCCACGCGTGCGCGTCGCCTGGCTTTGGGCAAACTATGGGAAATTATATATCTTTGCAAAGCCCCGGATGTTAGCTTTCCAACGCAACTAAAACCGCATCATTTGGACCTCTGTAGCTCAAGTTATAGTCGATTTAGTACCAAGAGGTCAGGCTGGACAGCTTTAGCAGTTCCTTCAATTTCTTGTATTCCTTCCACTTTTGCATGCTTCCTTTCCATCCTTTAAGCCATTCCTGCCCTATAAACTCTGAAATCACTTAACACACATATCACGGCATCAAATGATAATAAGAGAGGATTAATATTAGCAAATATAAGGCCAAAGAAGCGTGTTTTCAATCATAGCACAAAATCAGGAAGAAAAACGTAGAACATGCAAATTGTATGAATAAGTGTGAGAATAATGGGTAAAATCCATTAGATTAAGCACATGATAAACTTTAAAAATGAGGTTTATCAATTATTCCTATCAAATTTGCACAAAATGCCTTTCAAAGCAAGAAGGACATTGTGAAGGTTGTTTTACAAGATGGCTGCTCTTATCAAATGGGATTGAGATGGAACAAAGACAAGAAAAAGTAGTTATTCTTGACAAGGGGTTGGAAGAATTTTACCACTAGCAATAGATTTAGAGATGGCACCTTATCGAAGTTCTCTGAATCTCCTAATGATGAGTCCACGCTACATGTGAAGATAATGAATATATAGATCATGGTTTATTTCAAATTGAGTGCTCTATCATGTCTTTTTTGAAAGACCATATGTTAATCACTTCGTAAATTTTAATTTTTTCTTTCAACTTAATCATGTACTAAAGCATGTGTTGCAATGAAAATTAAATTCTAGCTATGTTATATATTTTTAATTAATTAATAATTCAATTTCAGCATAATTCTACTATTAAAGTAAAACAAATAAATGTTAATTGAAAAACATATTTCTTTTTAATCTAATAAACGCTGATACATTTTCTTCCACATTACTTTTACGATTCGATTTAGTTTTCAATTATGTTTTTTAAGATTTATGGCCTTCTGCTTTTGTCTCCATACATATTAGTACGATGAGTTTATTTTACAATGAAACCATCATACTTCAATAAAATAGAAAATTAATCCAATTAAAAACAGTATATGAAAGAGTATAGCTTGATAAATCAAAGTGTGTCTTTGGTTAAACTTTTGTAAATTGGGGGTTGAGTTCAACTTTATTCTACTAGAATTCATTTTGATTAAAATTGAGTTTGATTAAAATATAATTATTATTTATAACA
>NC_029793.2:36678264-36690007 GCF_000816755.2 Arachis ipaensis | reverse complement strand
AATACAACATATGAATACAAATTGTTCGTTACCTGGGAATATCGGGTGCTCAGTGAGTCGGGTAGCGAGGAGAGGATGAGAGGGTGAGGCCTCGGAGTGGCTTGAAGCGGGTGTCGGGATGTAGGTTGAAAGCTGGCAACGTCGGAGGTGATGTGGACGAGGGGGGTGGCCACCTGCAAGGGTACTTCGACGATCAAGTTAGTGTCCGTACGAGGTGATAGCCAAATTAGGTAAGATAGTGTGTAACTTGGGGGAAGAGCTGGCATCTTCCCTTATATACTGTGTTGGGTGGGCCCATAGGTGACCTAGCCCACTGGCCAGGAAGCTTCTATGACCTGTCCTAGTCCACGTGGGAGGAGCAGGTTGTTCTGGTTTCCGGGTCGGGGCTTCAGGTGCTGCCCCGAGGGAATCGACCCCACTGGTTGCTGGTCGCGGTGACTTGGGCCGTACAGATGGCAAGTCGGGCGTTTCTCGGGTCGGGTGTCAGGAACCGACCCGTCGAATTCTCCCTGCTGTGGGATGGTTTGGGCTTGGGTCAGGGGTGGTGCCCCGACCCGACGGCTAGGCGGGCTGCACTTGCAACAGTCCGTAACAGTGCCCCCAACGTGCCAGCCTTGAGGTTTAGGGCTCCTGGCTAGGCGCGTTTGTCCTACTCGCCGAGATGGGACGCATTCTTTTTCTCGGGAGCTCGTTGGTGACGTTTCGTGTTTCTTACGCGTAGTCAGCTCGTCTCTCCCTTGGTGTTGCCTCCTTGTCTTTTGTGCTGGGCATTAAATGCCCATCACATCATGATTTAAAATTCACGTGAAATGGCGATTATGCCCCTGCCTTTTGGCGCCCCTCCTCGACGGTTACGCTTTTTGCCCTCTTTTTATTTCATAACTCCATTATTCTTTTCTTCTTCTTCTATTTTCTCACACTGCTGTTGCTTCTATTCTCTTCCCTGCCGCTGCTTCACTCTCTTGCTTTCAGTGCTCCTTCTCTCATTCAGATTCTTCCTTCAACTTTTGCGGATTCAACATTTTCCTGGTACGTTGTTACAATTTTTCTTGCTTTCTGGTATCCTTTGGTGTTTTTGTGCGTTTTTTGTGCATGCCTGGGTTTCTTTTACTTTTTGCTGCTTCTTTTTTTAGAGGGGGCACCACTGGGTATTTTCTTATTTTTACCTAAGTTCTGGGTTAGCGTAGGGGAGCCTAGGGGGTGGGTTAGGGAGTTGTAGTTTGTTTTTACTGTTTTTTAGGGTTCCCGACCTCCCATGCTGACTAAGTGGTGCCCCCGCTATAGGTATGGCTGAATGCCTTGTACTCCCAAACTTGGCTCAGCGGCCGCTAGCCGATTTCATTGACCATTATTCTTGGGTTACTTCCGATGTGAAGGATACCCCCTCTAAGGTCACCCGAGAGAGCCTCCAGGATTTGCGCCAGGCTGGGCTATTATGCGGAGGTGGTCCCAAGGAAGCATTGTACCGAGTTTATGTTCCTACTGACCGGGAACATGTCTGTCAAAAGAACCTGGCATCTCCATGAGTTATTGACTGGTTGTGGGTTTATGAACCCATGTTCATCACCTTGGGAGTTTGTTTGCCCTTTTCCCCCTTTGTCATGGGTTTGCTGAATCGATGTGATGTTGCTCTGTCACAACTGCACCCGAATAGCTGGGCTGCCATTCGATGCTTTGAGATGGTCTGCGAATATCTGGAGATCCAGATCTCCGTGAACGTCTTCCTCTACCTCTTCTTCCTTACTAACCCTTCTCGAAAGAGAAAGACGAAGAATGGGTATATGTCTTTTAGGGCCCAACAAGGTCGGAGGATCTTTGGCCTTTTTGAGGACTCCTTCCATGGCTTTAAGTCAACTTTTTTCAAGGTCAAATTGGTTGAGGGCCATCAACTTTTTTGGCTTACTGCAGAGGGGGAAGGGCGGATCCCGACCTACTGGAGTTTTGGGACAGGGTCCGATTATTTGATAAAAATTTCTTACGATTGGTTGAGTTTGGAGGAGCGCAATATTGCCGACGTCTTGTTGGCTATCTTTGGCGAGAAAAACCTTAATCCTCGTATGGTTATGGGGGACCGGGAGACAGGTCGGGCCTATGTGGGTAAGTTCATTTGTTTACTTGTATCCTTAGTTGGTGCTTTATTTCTCCTTGCTCATGCCTTTGCTTTTTGTTTGCTGTTTTCATGGCTGGTGGGAAAACTACCATGGCTGAGCTGATGAACCTCATTCAAGGAAGTGATGAGGAGGACTCCTCGGCAACCCCTTCGGCGAGCCATGACCAGGAGGTCAATGGTGAGGCTAGTGGCCAGGTCACTGGGGCTGACCAGGGGCAGGTGGAGACTGCGGAGGTCCCTCCTGAGAACCCTCTGAACGAAGTAATTTTTGCTAGTAAAAAAATTCACAAATAAATTCTCGTTGTAAGTATAGTTTCTAAACCAACAGAGAATCCTTTCGTACAAAAGTTTTGGTTGTCACTAAAGCAAACCCAATAAAATTGATAACCGAAGTATTTAAACCTCGGGTCGTCTCTCAAGGAATTGCAGGGAAGTATGATTTATTATTGGTTATGGAAAAGTATATTTTTTGGGTTTTTGAAATAGGGGACAAGAAAATAAATTGGCAAGAAAGTAAATTAATAATCATGAAAACCATTGCAAGGTATGAGAACTGAAAATCCCATCCTAGTTATCCTTATCAATTGTGATGAGAATTGTTTATTGCTCCCACTTAGTTAACCCTTACTAAATAAAGGAAAGTCAAGTGGACTAATCAATGGGATTTCTCAAGTTCTAGTCAACTCCTATGGAAAGACTAGCTTTAGAGGGATCCAAATCAATCAGCAAATTCCAATTTTCAATCAAGAAGGAGTTTGATAACTCAAGTGTCACCAATTACTCAACCAAAGCTAAGAATGTAAAAAGCTAAATTTAAATCATAAATCTGAAATACCTCAAATTGCATTAAATATAAAATCAAATCTGACATTGGAAGGTTCAGAAACCAAATTGGGAAAATAAGTAATTAACAAGTGAAATATATAAACCAAAGTACTAGAATAAATAAAAGTAGAAGAAAAACTAAATTAAAGGAACATTGAACCTGGAATTGAGAATGAATAAACCATAAACTAAGAGAAATCCTAAATCCTAAAACCTAGAGAGAGGAGAGAGCCTCTTTCTCTAAAAACTACATCTAAAACCTCCAATTGTCAATAATTGAATGAATGATTGATGAATTCCTTTGATTCCCTCATTCTCCAGCCTCTATTCTGTGTTTCCGGGCTTGGATTTGGGCCGAAAAAGAGCCCAGAAATCGCTGGGGGCAAATTCTGTAACTTTCTGCACGTGGCGTCTGTCATGCGTACGCGTAGGTCACGCGTGCGCGTCATTTGGAGATTTTCCTTGTCACGCGTACGCGTCAGTCACGTGTACGCGTCGCTTATGCTCTGCGCTAGGCACGCGTCCGCGTCATCCATGCGCGCGGATCGCTGCCCTTTTCTTCAAAACTTCATTTTGCACGTTCCTTTTACTTTTGCATGTTTCCTTTCTGTCCTCTAAGCCATTCCTGCCCTATAAAGCCTAAAAATGCTTAACACACAGATCACGGCATCGAATGGTAATAAAGGATAATTAAAATTAACAGTTTTAAGGTCTAGGGAACATGTTTTCACATATATCACAGAATAAGGAAGGAATTGTAAAACCATGCAAATTATATGAATAAGTGAGTAAAGGGTTGACAAAAACTACTCAATTGAGTACAAGATAAATAATAAAATAGTGGTTTATCAACCTCCCCATACTTAAACATTAGGATGTCCTCATGCTAAATTCAAGAGAAACTGAAAAAGAGTGAAGGTAGAATGGTGGAATCTATGCAATGCAATCTATCTAAATGCAAGCTATCTAAATAGATCATGCAATTCTAATTACTATCCACCTAGATATATAAAGCTTACATGTGGTTAAATTGAGTCAAATTTTTCAAGGAATCACATATGCACAGCCAAGGGCTAAATCATATTAAAACACATTCACAGTTGAGTTGAGTCAATCAAAAAAGTTTACAAACTTGCAAGACAAGCAATAATCAAACATGGATATATGGAAATGAGCTATTGAACCCTCACTAGATTTGTATATACACTCTAATCACTCAGTGTTTGGGGTTAATCACTCTACTCTTCTCTAGTCATGCTTTCTAAAACTTTGTTCTTCATCTAACCAATCAACAAATATTTAATGTACACATGCAAACATCATGAGGTCTTTTCAAGGTTGTAATGGGGTTAAGGCAAGGGTGAGGATATATGTATGGCCAAGTGAGCTATAAATTAAATCCTTGATTAGTCTAAGATCTCACCTAACATACACATATTCTATATAACTCTAAAATTATGCCTGGCTACCCAAATTTCCTACTTTTGTTATGCATCAAATTATCTTTAATTTCATTACATGTGCATTGATCTTTTACTAAACTTATTATTGGGGTAATTTTGTCCCCTAAGCTTATTTATTTGATTATAGGATTTTTTTTCAAATTATAACATATCAATGCACATGGTATTTTAATTATTTTGGCCTTACATGAGCATGCACCCAAATTCCAAGTACTTTGTCAATTTAACACTTTCCTATCAACCCAAGTTCCCACATTTCTCCACACTTAATTGATACACAATCTCTATCTTAAGCTAACCAAAGATTCAATTTTGGGGTAATTAAATTGTTTTTCTGCTTAAGGCTAGTGATGTGGTAAAATTCAGAATGAATGGGGATTAAAAGGCTCAAGGTGGCTAACAAAGGTGATAAAAAAGGTAGGCTATTTGGGATAAGTGAGAAAAAATAAGTAATGGCCACAATCATATGCAAGCATGTAAATACATTAAATAGTAGACATATAGAATGGAACAAAGTAAAGTCTGCAATCATAGTGAAAAAACACACAAGAATAAAAATTTATGGCTAAAAAATGTAACCATGTAATTAAGCTCAAATCTCACAGGTTGTGTGTTCTTTGGCTCACAAACCATATATCAGTCATGTATATCATGCAAGTAGGAATAAAGAGTTTCCACTCAAATCAATGTGAATCTTTGAATGGCTTTTATAAAAATAAATATATTCCTTGTAAATGTTGTCAGTTTACCAACATTTATTATTATATATCTATGCTAAGTGGATTGTTGTGATTGTGAAAATCTAAAAATTTCTAGTTTACTCTCTATTTTCAATTAAACCAAATTCTCATATGCTAAAAAGGGTAAATTAAACTTAATAATCCATATTTTTCTATATCACAACTAATAACTAAGAGTGAAAATCAAGCTAAATATCTAAGATATATACAGCCCAAAGTGCAAAATGTAATAAAGTAGAAATAAACAAAAGTACAGTAAAAGAAAATGTGCAAGTACTGGAAGGAAAATAAGATAAAATAAAATAAAAATATAGAAAATGAAATAAAATAGGAAGAAAAGGTCTAAAGTAGTTCACCAAAATAAGATCCACCAGAGATGGCGACCTTCCCACACTTATATAATAGCATCGTCCTCGATGCTCAGTCAAGCTGGGTGTGAAGGGTCATCACCCTCTGAAGGGTGTGCTGATGCTGTCTCTATAAGCTCTGGCAATGAAGGTGCCTGAGCCTCTACCTGTATAGGGGCCTGTAGATCTGCCGGCTGTGTCTACTGAGGCTCCTCGTGCTGTGGCTCTGCCTGCTCGGGCTCTGCCTGCTCATCCTCTGTCCGTGCATCGTCCTCCTGATCATCTGCCTCCTCCTTAGATGGCTCCGATGGTGTGTCAGGCTTGGAAGGGATGTCAGTGTGTCCTGACCTGATCATTAGCTTCAGATGCTCGTATCGTCGCTTACTGCGATGCTCAGACCGCTCATAGCACCGCTGGTTGCGACGCTCCATCTGATCCAGGTGCTCGAAGAGGCGGTGCACTAGGTGGTATATGGACTGGGAAGCGGCTGAGGGTGCACTAGGTGCTGTAGGTGTGGGTGGTGAAGCAAGTGCTGAAGGGGCAGCAGATGATGTGGTTGCATCAGCGGAGGCAGTGAGAGAAGGAGGTCTGTGGCCCAGAGCTTTGAACCTCTTGCCGTGTGGGATGATCTTCCTGCAGTCAGCAGCTGCGGGCTTCTCATCCTCAAGCTCCCATGGTACCTCATCCCGGCGGGCCATCTGAGTAATCAGATATGGGAATGGCAGAGTGCCTCGTACATGAACTCTAGCCATGGAGTGCCTGATGAACCGTGGAAGGTACAGATCCTTGCCTTCCATAACGCACCAGATAAGAAGGATCATAGTAGCTGGCACCTCTGTCGCGTGAGTGCTCGGCATCACATAGTTGCTCAGGATTTGTTGCCATATCCGAGCCTCATCATTAAGATAAATAATTTTTATGCCTTTTGGGTTCACTGTCGACTTACCCATAGCCCATGGGACAGCAGGATCAATGGCTATGGTGCGCTTCACTGCCTCCCAGTCAAAGCTCATAAACCTCATGGATTCCTCAGCCTTCTGTTAGCCATCTGGCTCGTCTGATTTAGGCTGGAAATGAAGGATATCCTCAATGGCCTCCTCAGTGACTAAAATCTGTTTCCCTCTGAGTTGTACTGCATCCAGGGATGTCTTATAATAGTTGCAGTAAAATTTCCTGACCCAGGATGCATTAACCTCAGTCAAATTCCTTTCTAGAAAGAACTAGCCCCTCTGTTTTATCTGTTCTGTAGTATACTATTGTAATTAATTGGGTATTTTGAGGGTCTTTTTCAAGTACAGGTGCCTCTTAGTCGTAAAGACCTCATATTTCAGTTCACAGTAGCGATTTGCAAACTTTATTGGATCAGTTGTAGGCACTAATTGATCTGCTTTTTCCTGCGGAGTCAAGTTCTTTTCATGCCAGGAATCATCATGCAGAATATCTGATAGAGTCAGAGATGATTGGCATTTTTTCCTCTTTCCTGTGGTGGCCTTAGCCTTACCCTTTTCTTTTGGGTCAGACATCCTAAAAAACAAAAATTTCAGGATATAATTTATCAAACTAGAGCAAGAAAATAGGAAGGCAAATAGTATGCAAGCAATATAAGCTGTACATGGCCAAAAGAGGGATGAAAATCAAAGCATGAAGTGAGTCAGAGAGATATATAATTTTGGATTGAATGCAAGTGAAAATTCAAAGAATTCAATCAGAAATTACAATCCAAAAACTATTAAATGAAATACAGAATGCTTGTTTGTCAAGAAACAAACATGCCTTGAAATGGGTTGAAAGGAGTTAGTGTAAAACTAAGAGAGAAATTAGAAAGTTAATGAAGTCAAGAGTTAAAAAGGGAAGTTAAAGTTAGTGGCATGGTACTGTAGTTTCTAGCTAACAGAAGTGCACAAACTTGAAGAACAAGCAACTCACATTCAAGCAGAGAAGCAGATTATTGATGATAAATCAGGTAAAGAAGGCACAAAGAGAAGTAAAATCATCAATAATGCAATGCAATGAAGAAAGGAAGCAAATGGAATGGAAATGCTAGCCTAGTATCTCATGACATGGCTTTGGTGTAAGCCAAGTAAATTGCATTGTCATAAGTGCCAAAGTCAAATCATGAGTGAAAGTTAAGTAAAACAGTTTTTCAAAAAATATTTGGCCAGCATTTCGGCAGTAAAATGGACATTTCCGGAAAATCAAACAGCAGAATGAATAATGTAAGCAACAGCAATTTCAAACAGAATTAGCAGCTTATATGAATCGCATAACAAGTTGTACCCAACTAGCAAGTAATATGCCAGTGAGTAGAAAATTGAATCAATATAAAGTCAAGGTAAATTAACAACCAAAGCAGCATGGTTGAGTTTAAAGATGCAAGTGCGGAATTAAAATGGGAAAAATTGAATTTGAGCACTTTAGGAAGCAAATGAAATTTCAGAAAAGCAGCACAGAAACATGCAATAAGCCAGCAATTTCAAGCAGCACATGAATATTGTTATAAGGCAACAGCATGAAGAACAAGATAACTCATGTGACTTAGGCATTAGAAAGCAAAACAAAGCAGCATGCTTCTTGGAAACTCAGTTTAGCCGTTTGGATTTCTTATGAAGGTAGTAACCATTTCAAGCATTAAAACCATGTAAAACCAGAAGAATCCAGCAATTTAGCCAATCCAAAACATCAATACGCAGGTATAAGCAATTAGCCTGGCTTCATCAAATTCAGAAAGCAAGTAGTAATTTAAGATATGGATGCAATGTGTTGAGCTTATTGAATCAACAAGGAAAAAGAAAATTGCAACAAGAATGCTAATGTATATGAATGTATATAAGCATTGGTATCAATCAATTAAGATCCGATGAAGCAGAATAATATCGAACAGCAATGAATAGCAACATCAACAGCCAGTTTTGGAGTTAAACGCCAGAATTCTTGAGCTGACTTGGAACACCTGTTTGGGCCATCAAATTTCGGGCAAAGTATGGACTATTATATATTGCTGGAAAGCCCAGGATGTCTACTTTCCAACGCAATTGAGAGCGTGCCAATTGGGCTTCTGCAGCTCCAGAAAATCCACTTTGAGTGCAGGGAGGTCAGAATCCAACAGCATCTGCAGTCCTTTTTCAGCCTCTGAATCAGATTTTTGCTCAGGTCCCTCAATTTCAGCCAGAAAATACCTAAAATCATAGAAAAACACACAAACTCATAGTAAAGTCCAGAAGAGTGATTTTTATTTAAAAACTAATAAAAACATAATAAAAACTAATTAAAATATACTAAAAACAATGCCGAAAAGCGTATAAATTATCCGCTCATCACAACACCAAACTTAAATTATTGCTTGTCCCCAAGCAACTGAAAATAAAATAGGATAAAAAATAAGAGAATATACAATAAATTCCAAAAATATCTATGAAGATTAGTATTAATTAGATGAGCGGGCCTTTTAGCTTTTTGCTTCTGAACAGTTTTGGCATCTCACTTTATCCCTTGAAGTTCAGAATGATTGGCATCTATAGGAACTCAGAATCCAGATAGTGTTATTGATTCTCCTAGTTAAGTATGTTGATTCTTGAACACAGCTACTTTATGAGTCTTGGCCGTGGCCCTAAGCACTTTGTTTTCCAGTATTACCATCGGATACATAAATGCCACAGACACATAACTGGGTGAACCTTTCTTTTTTTTTTTGCAAGCTTTTCACTGCTTTTTCTTGCTTCAAGAATCAATTTTATGATTTTTCAGATCATCAGATAACATTTCTCCTTTTCCTTTCATTCTTTCAAGAGCCAACAGTTTTAACATTCATAAACAATCAAATTCAAAAATATGCACTGTTCAAGCATTCATTCAGAAAAAAAATAGCATTGCCACCACATCAAAATAATTAAACTGTTTTAAAATTTGAAATTCATGCACTTCTTTTTCTTTTTCAATTAAAAACATTTTTCATTTAAGAAAGGTGATGGATTCATTTTCATAGCTTTAAGGCATAGACACTTAGACGCTAATGATCATGTAATAAAGACACAAACATAAATAAACATAGAGCATAATTTTTGAAAAACAGGAAATAAAGAACAAGGAAATTAAAGAACGGGTCCACCTTAGTGATGGCGGCTTGTTCTTCCTCTTGAAGATCTTATGGAGTGCTTAAGCTCCTCAATGTCTCTTCCTTGCCTTTGTTGCTCCTCTCTCATGGTTCTTTGATCTTCTCTAATTTCATGGAGGAGGATGGAATGCTCTTGGTGCTCCACCCTTAGTTGTCCCATGTTGGAACTCAATTCTCCTAGGGAGGTGTTGATTTTCTCCCAATAGTTTTGTGGAGGAAAATGCATCCCTTGAGGCATCTCAGGGATTTCATGATAAGGAAGTTCCTCATGCTCTTGTCCATGAGTGGGATCTCTTGTTTGCTCCATCCTTTTCTTAGTGATGGGCTTGTCCTCATCAATGAGGATGTCTTCCTCTATGTCAATTCCAACCGAATTGCAGAGGTGACAAATGAGATGAGGGAAGGCTAACCTTGCCAAAGGAGAGGACTTGTCCGCCACCTTGTAGAGTTCTTGGGATATAACCACATGAACTTCCACTTCCTCTCCAATTATGATGCTATGGATCATGATAGCCCGGTCTAAGAATCTCTCCATCTCCCATGATTCGGAGGTGGAAGCTTTTGCCTTCCCTTTCCTCTTTCTAGAGGTTTCTCCGGCCTTTGGTGCCATAAATGGTTATAGAAAAACAAAAAGCTTTAGCTTTTACCACACCAAACTTAGAAGGTTGCTCGTCCTCGAGCAAAAGAAGAAAGAAGAGAGTAGAAGAAGAAGAAATAGAGGAGATGGAGTGGGCTTTGTGATTCGGCTAAGGGGGAGAAGTGTTGTTTAGGTTGTGTGAAAATGAAGGAGTGAAGATGGGTTTATATAGGGGTGAGAGGGGGGTGTATGGTTCGGCTATAGAGGGTGGGTTTGGAAGGGAAAGTGGTTTGAATTTGAATGGTGAGATAGGTGAGGTTTTATGAAGGATGGATGTGATTGGTGAAGAGAATGGTGAGATTTGATAGGTGAGGGGTTTTTTGGGAAAGAAGTATTGAGGTGATTGGTGAATGGGTGAAGAAGAGAGAGAGAGGTGGGGTAGGTGGGGATCCTGTGGGGTCCACAGATCCTGAGGTGTCAAGGATATCTCATCCCTGCACCAAGTGGCGTGCAAAATGCCCTTTTCTGCCAATCCTGGCGTTAAACGCCAGGCTGCTGCCCATTTCTGGCGTTTAACGCCAGCTTCTTGCCCATTCCTGGCGTTAAACGCCAGTCTGGTGCCCTTTTCTGGCGTTAAACGCCCAGAATGGTGCCAGACTGGGCGTTTAACGCCCATTCTGCTACCTTTACTGGCGTTTAAACGCCAGTAACTGTCTCCTCCAGGGTGTTCTATTTTTCATTCTGTTTTTCACTTTGTTTTTGCTTTTTTCAATTGTTTTTGTGACTTCACATGATCATCAACCTACAGAAAACATAAAATAACAAAAGAAAATAAAAATTTAACATAGATAAGTAAAAATTGGGTTGCCTCCCAACAAGCGCTTCTTTAATGTCAGTAGCTTGACAGTGGCTCTCATGGAGCCTCACAGATGTTCAGAGCAATGTTGGAACCTCCCAACACCAAACTTAGAGTTTGAATGTGGGGGTTCAACACCAAACTTAAAGTTTGGTTGTGGCCTCCCAACACCAAACTTAGAGTTTGACTGTGGGGGCTCTGTTTGACTCTGTATTGAGAGAAGCTCTTCATGCTTCCTCTCCATGGTGACAGAGGGATATTCTTGAGCTTTAAACACAAGGGAGTCTTCATTCACTTGAATGATCAATTCTCCTCTGTCAACATCAATCAAAGCTTTTGCTGTGGCTAGGAAGGGTCTGCCAAGGATGATGGATTCATCCATACCCTTCCCAGTTTCTAGGATTATGAAATCAACAGGGATGTAATGGTCTTCAACCTTTACCAAGACATCCTCTACAAGTCCATAAGCTTGTTTCTTTGAATTGTCTGCCATCTCTAGTGAGATTCTAGCAGCTTGTACCTCAATGATCCCTAGCTTCTCCATTACAGAGAGAGGCATAAGGTTTATGCTTGACCCTAGGTCACACAGAGCCTTCTCAAAGGTCATGGTGCCTATGGTACAATGGATTGAGAACTTTCCAGGGTCCTATCTCTTTTGAGATAATCTCTGCCTAGTCAAGTCATCCAGTTCTTTAGTGAGCAATGGAGGTTCAT
>NC_029793.2:36672983-36677478 GCF_000816755.2 Arachis ipaensis | reverse complement strand
TGTGACGAACTTTAAACTCGCGAGTGCTGGGCGTAGTGACAGATGCAAAAGGAGGGTGAATCCTATTCCAGTATGATCGAGAACTTCAGATGATTAGTCGTGCTGTGACAGAGCATTTGGACCATTTTCACAAGAGGATGGGATGCAGCCATTGACAAGGGTGATGCCTCCAGACGATTAGCCATGCAGTGACAGCACATCAGACCATTTTCCAGAGAGGATAAAAAGTAGCCATTGACAACGGTGATGTCCTTACATAAAGCCAGCCATGGAAAGGAGTAAGACTGATTGGATGAAGACAACAGAAAAGCAGAGGTTCAGAAGAACGAAAGCATCTCTATACACTTATCTGAAATTCTCACCAATGATATACATAAGTGTTTCTATCCTTATTTTCTATCTATTTATTATTTATGTTCGAAAACTCCATAACTATTTTATATCCGCCTGACTGAGATTTACAAGGTGACCATAGCTTGCTTCATACCAACAATCTCCGTGGGATCGACCCTACTCACGTAAGGTTTATTACTTGGACGACCCAGTGCACTTGCTGGTTAGTTGTATCGAAGTTGTGAATGAAAAACGATTTTTCAAAATAATTTTCGAAAAAAATTAAAAGAAAATACAAAAAAATAATTTTCAAAAAAAATCCAAAAAAAAATCATAAAATCATAAAAAAATATTTCATGTTTCTTGTTTGAGTCTTGAGTCAAGTTGAAAGTTTGGTGTCAATTGCATATTCATCTTGCATTTTTCGAAAAAAAATCATGCATTCATAGTGTTCTTCATGATCTTCAAGTTGTTCTTGGTAAGTCTTCTTGTTTGATCTTGATGTTTTCTTGTTTTGTGTCTTTTCTTGTTTTTCATATGCATTCTTGCATCCATAGAGTCTAAACATGAAAGATTTTTAAGTTTGGTGTCTTGCATGTTTTCTTTGCATATAAAAATTTTCAAAAATAAGTCTTGATGTTCATCTTGACATTCAAAGTGTTCTTGGTGTTCATCTTGACATTCATAGTGTTCTTGCATTCATCACATACTTTGATCTAAAATTCTCATGCATTGCATCATTTTGCATGTTTTTCTCTCTCATCATTAAAAATTTAAAAATCAAAAAATATCTTTCCCTTTTTCTCTCTCAAAATTTCGAAAATTAGATTTGACTCTTTCAAAAATTTTTAAAAATCTAGTTTCTCATGAGTCAAATCAAATTTTCAATTTAAAAATCTTATCTTTTTCAAAATCTTTTTCAAAAATCAAATCTTTTTCATTTTTCTTAGTTATTTTCGAAAATTTTTAAAAATATTTTTCAAAAATCTTTTTCTTATTTTTATATCAAATTTTCGAAAATAACAATAACAATTAATTTTTTGATTCAAAAATTTCAAGTTTGTTACTTGCTTGTTGAGAAAGATTCAAACTTTAAGTTCTAGAATCATATCTCATGATTTCTTGTGAATCAAGTCATTAATTGTGATTTTAAAAATCAAACCTTTTTCAAAACTAATTTCAATCATATCTTTTCAAAAATATCTTCTTATATTTTCAAAATTAGTTTTCAAAATTTGTTTCAACTAACTAACTAACTTTTTGTTTGTTTCTTATCTTTTTCAAAACTACCTAACTAACTCTCTCTCTCTCTAATTTTCGAAAATATCTCCCCTCTTTTTCAAAATTTCTTTTTAATTAACTAATTATTTTAACTTTTGATTTTAATTTTCGAAAACTAACCTTTTTCAAAAACTATTTTCGAAAATCACTAACCCTTTTTCAAAAATAATTTTCGAAAATCCTTCTCCCTCATCTCCTTCTAATTATTTATTCATCTACTAACACTTCTCTTCATCCCACATCACTGCTCCTATCCTTACCCTTGTGTTTGGATTCTTCATTCTTCTTCACCCCTATTCCTTTTCTTCTTCTACTAACAATAAGGAACCTCTTTACTGTGACATAGAGGATTCCTCTTCTTTTCTTGTTCTCTTCTCTTTCTTATGAGCAGGAACAAGGAAAAAGGCATTCTTATTGAAGCTGATCCAGAACCTGAAAGGACTCTGAAGAGGAAACTAAGAGAAGCTAAATTACAACAATCCAGAGACAACCTTATTGAAAATTTTGAACAAGTAAAAGAGATGGCAGCCAAACCCAACAACAATAATGCAAGGAGGATGCTGGGTGACTTTACTGCACCTAATTCCAATTTACATGGAAGAAGCATCTCCATCCCTACCATTGGAGCAAACAATTTTGAGCTGAAACCTCAGCTAGTTTCTCTGATGCAACAAAACTGCAAGTTTCATGGACTTCCATCTGAAGATCCTTTTTAGTTCTTAACTGAATTCTTGCAGATCTGTGATATTGTTAAGACTAATAGAGTAGATCCTGAAGTCTACAGGCTCATGCTTTTTCCTTTTGCTGTAAGAGACAGAGCTAGAGTGTGGTTGGACTCTCAACCCAGAGATAGCCTGAACTCTTGGGATAAGCTGGTCAAGGCTTTCTTAGCCAAATTCTTTCCTCCTCAAAAGCTGAGCAAGCTTAGAGTGGATGTTCAAACCTTCAGACAGAAAGAAGGTGAATCCCTTTATGAAGCTTGGGAAAGATACAAGCAATTGACCAAAAAGTGTCCTTCTGACATGCTTTCAGAATGGACCATCCTGGATATATTCTATGATGGTCTATCTGAATTGGTTAAGATGTCATTGGATACTTCTACAGGTGGATCCATTCACCTAAAGAAAACGCATGCAGAAGCTCAAGAACTCATTGACATGGTTGCTAATAACCAGTTCATGTACACTTCTGAAAGGAATCCTGTGAGTAATGGGACGCCTATGAAGAAAGGAGTTCTTGAAATTGATACTCTGAATGCCATATTGGCTCAGAACCCTTGTGTTTAAAACTCAAAGATCTCTCTCTGTACCCATGGAGAGGAAGCATAGTAAGCTTCTCTCATTGCAGAGTCAACCAGAGCCCCCACAGTCAAACTCTAAGTTTGGTGTTGGGAGGCCACAACCAAACTCTAAGTTTGGTGTTGAACTCCCATATCCAAACTCTATGTTTGGTGTTGGAGAGTCTCAACAATGCTCTGAACATCTGTGAGGCTCCATGAGAGCCTACTGTCAAGCTATTGACATTAAAGAAGCACTTGTTGGGAGGCAACCCAATTTTTATTTATCTAATTATATTTTTCTTAGTTATATGTCTTTATAGGTTCATAATCATGTGGAGTCACAAAATAAATATAAAAATTGAAAACGGAATCAAAAACAGCAGAAGAAAAAATCACACCCTGGAGAAACGCCAGTAAGATGCATCCGGCTGGCGTTCAACGCCAGAACAGAGCATGGTTTTGGCGCTGAACGCCCAAAATGGGCAGCATCTAGGCGTTTGAACGCCAGAATTGCACCCTGGAGAAGAGCTGGCGCTGAACACCCAGAACAAGCTTGGTTCTGGCGTTCAACGCCAGAAATGGGCAACAGATGGGCGTTCAACGCCCAGAACAAGCACCAATCTGGCGCTGAACGCCCAGAGTTGTGTGCAAGGGCATTTTGCATGCCCAATTTGGTGCAAGGTTGTAAATCCTTGAACACCTCCAATCACCTCAATCTCTCTTCCCTATCACCACTTCACCACTCACATCCATCCACTCTTCCCCATAAATCTACCTCATAAACTCTACCTACCTTCAAAATTCAAAATCAATTTCCCACCCAAAACCCACCCTTATGGCCGAACCTTACCCCCTCCCTTCCCTATATATAGCCCTCCATTCTTCCTCATTTTCACACAACACAACCCTCTCTTCCCCTTCTTGGCCGAAACACATATCTCTCTCCCTCTCCTCCATTTCTTCTTCTTCTTCATCTCTTCTTTCTTCTCTTGCTCGAGGGCGAGCAATATTCTAAGTTTGGTATGGTAAAAGCATAAGCTTTTTGTTTTTCTATTACCATTGATGGCACCTAAGACCGGAGAATTCTCTAGAAAAGGGAAAGGGAAGACAAAAGCTTTCACCTCCGAGTCATAGGAGATGGAAAAATTCATCTCTAAAGCTCATCAGGACCACTTCTATGATGTTGTGGCCAAGAAGAAGGTGATCCCTGAGGTCCCTTTCAAGCTCAAGAAGAATGAGTATCCGGAGATCCGACATGAAATCCAAAGAAGAGGTCGGGAAGTTCTAACAAAACCCATCCAACAAGTCGGCATCCTAATGGTTCAAGAGTTCTATGCCAATGCATGGATCACTAGGAACCATGATCAAAGTAAGAACCCGGACCTAAAGAATTATCTCACCATGGTTCGGGGGAAATACTTAGATTTTAGTCCGGAAGATATAAGGTTGGCGTTTAACTTGCCTATGATGCAAGGAGATGCACGCCCCTACACTAGAAGGGTCAACTTTAATCAAAGGTTGGACCAAGTCCTCATGGACATATGTGTGGAAGGAGCTCAATGGAATATTGACTCCAAAGGCAAGCTGGTTCAACTAAGAAGA
>NC_029793.2:36667987-36672602 GCF_000816755.2 Arachis ipaensis | reverse complement strand
CTGTTGGATTCTGACCTCCCTGCACTCAAAGTGGATTTTTTGGAGTTACAGAACTCAAAATGGCGCGCTTCTAATTGCGTTGAAAAGTAGACATCCAGGGCTTTCCAGCAATGTATAATAGTTCATACTTTGAACGAGTTTAGATGACGTAAAAAGGGCGTTGAACGCCAGTTCTACGCTGCTGTCTAGAGTTAAACGCCAGAAACAAGTCACAAACCAGAGTTGAACGCCAGAAATACGTTACAACCTGGCGTTCAACTCCAGAAAGAGCCTCTGCACGTGTAACATTCAAGCTCAGCCCAAGCACACACCAAGTGGGCCCCGGAAGTGGATTTATGCATCAATTACTTACTTCTATAAACCCTAGTAGCTAATTTATTATAAATAGGACTTTTTACTATTGTATTAGACATCCTGGATTGTATTTTTTGATCCTGTGATCTCGTTTTGGGGGCTGGCCTCTTGGCCATGCCTGAAACCTTTCACTTATGTATTTTCAACGTTAGAGTTTCTGCACTCCATAGATTAAGGTGTGGAGCTCTGCTGTTCCTCAAAGATTAATGCAAAGTACTACTGTTTTTCTATTCAATTCAACTTATTCTGCTTCTAAGATATTCATTCGCACTTCAACCTGAATGTGATGAACGTGACAATCATCATCATTCCCTATGAACGCGTGCTTGACAACCACTTCCGTTCTACCTTAGATTGAATGAGTATCTCTTGGATCTCTTAATCAGAATCTTCGTGGTATAAGCTAGATTGATGGCGGCATTCATGAGAGTCCGGAAAGTCTAAACCTTGTCTGTGGTATTCCGAGTAGGACTCTGGGATTGAATGACTGTGACGAACTTCAAACTTGCGAGTGCTGGGCATAGTGACAGACGCAAAAGGAGGGTGAATCCTATTCCAGTATGATTGAGAACCTCAGATGATTAGCCGTGCTGTGACAGAGCATTTGGACCATTTTCACAAGAGGATGGGATGCAGCCATTGACAAGGGTGATGCCTCCAGACGATTAGCCATGCAGTGACAGCGCATCAGACTATTTTCCAGAGAGGATAAAAAGTAGCCATTGACAACGGTGATGTCCTTACATAAAGCCAGCCATGGAAAGGAGTAAGAGTGATTGGATGAAGACAGCAGGAAAGCAGAGGTTCAGAAGAACGAAAGCATCTCTATACACTTATCTGAAATTCTCACCAATGATATACATAAGTGTTTCTATCCTTATTTTCTATCTATTTATTATTTATGTTCGAAAACTCCATAACTATTTTATATCCTCCTGACTGAGATTTACAAGGTGACCATAGCTTGCTTCATACCAACAATCTCCGTGGGATCGACCCTTACTCACGTAAGGTTTATTACTTGGACGACCCAGTGCACTTGCTGGTTAGTTGTATCGAAGTTGTGAATGAAAAATGATTTATTAAGACGTGCGTACAGAGTTTTTAGCGCCGTTGCCTGAGATCACAATTTCGTGCACCATTAAGTCAGAGGGGCTCTACTTAGAATTCTCTGTATGTTGCTGAGAAGATGATGGAAAAGGCTTGCTATTGCTAAACCTGTTTCTTCCACCATTGTTGTTGTTGAAACCTTGTTAAGGTCTCTGTTGATCCTTCCATGAGAGATTTGGATGATTTCTCCATGAAGGATTATAGGTGTTTCCATAGGGTTCTCCCATGTAATTCGCCTCTTCCGTTGCTGGGTTCTCAGGATCATAAGCTTCTTCTTCAGAGGAAGCTTCCTTAGTACTGCCTGTTGCTGCTTGCATTCCAGACAGACTCTGAGAAATTATATTGACTTGCTGAGTCAATATTTTATTCTGAGCCAATATGGCATTCAGAGTATCAATCTCAAGAACTCCTTTCTTCTGAGTTGTCCCATTATTCACAGGATTCCTTTCAGAGGTGTACATGAATTGGTTATTTGCAACCATTTCAATGAGTTCTTGAGCTTCTGCATGCATCTTCTTCAGATGAAGAGATCCTCCAGCAGAGCCATCCAATGACATCTTGGATAGTTCAGACAGACCATCATAGAAGATTCCTATGATGCTCCATTCTGAAAGCATGTCAGAAGGGCACCTTCTGATCAATTGCTTGTATCTCTCCCAAGCTTCATAGAGGGATTCACCATCAAATGAGGATCTTCACTGTTGCATTAGAGAAACTAATTGAGGCTTAAGCTCAAAGTTGTTTTCTCCAATGGCAGGGATTGAGATGCTTCTCCCATAGAAGTCGGGAGTAGGTGCAGTAAAGTCACCAAGCACCCTCCTTGCATTGTTGGCATTGTTGTTGTTTTCGGCTGCCATGGTTTCTTCTTCTTTGAAGAGCTCTGTTAGGCCTTCTAAAGAGAATTGTTCTTTAGCTTCTCTTAGCTTTCTCTTCAAGGTCCTTTCAGGTTCAGGGTCAGCTTGAACAAGTATGCCTTTATCTTTGTTCCTGCTCATATGAAAGAGAAGAGAACAAGAAAGTAGGGAATCCTCTATGTCACAGTATAGAGATTCCTTGAGGTGTCAGAGGAAAAGAAGAATAGAAGGAGGAGGTGGAGAAGAGGGAATTCGAACTTATCAAGAGGGACAGAGTTCGAATTGCACCTTGATGAGGAGTCTTAGTCCTTTAAATAGAAGGATGTGAAAAGAGGGAAAGAATTTTTGAAAATAAATTAAAAGATTTTAAAAAGAAATTTAAAAATTTGATTTAGATTTTCGAAAACTAAGATTGGGAAAGAAATAAAGTTATTTTTGAAAAAGATTTTGAAATTAGAAAAAAGATATGATTGAAAAAATTAATTTTGAAAAAGATGTGATTGAAAAGATATGTTTGAAAAGATATGATTGAGAATCAATTTTAGAAAAAGAAAATTTTTAAAATTGAAGTTGATTACTTGACTATCAAGAAATTAAAAGATATCATTTTAAAATTTAAAGTTTGATCCTTTCTTAATAGGCAAGTAACAACTTGAAAATTTTGAAGTAAATCTTTAATTGAAGCAAGGATTTTTGAAAATAGCAAAAATAAATATAAAATGGAAAGAAATTGATTTTGAAAGAGATATGATTGAAAAAATATGATTTGAAAAAGATTTGATTTTGAAAAAAATATGAAAACTTGAAAAAAATGTGAATTAAAAACAAAATCTTCCCTCTAGTGTCATCCTGGCGTTAAATGCCCAGAATGGTGCCCATTCTGGGCGTTTAACGCCCAAATCTCTACCTTTTTGGGCATTAAACGCCCAGCCAGGTACCCTGGCTGGCGTTTAAATGCCAGTTTTCCTTCTTCACTGGGCGTTTTGAACGCCCATCTTTTTCTGTTTGATTCCTCTGCTGAATGTTTTGAATCTTCAATTCTCTGTATTATTGACTTGAAAAGACACAATTTTGAAAATATTTTTGAATTTTAATGATGAGAAACAATAAGAATGCAACTAAGATAAAATAAACAATGCATGCAGGACACCAAACTTAAAAATTTTCATATAAAAGACACTAACAAATTGAGAATGCATATGAGAAACAACAAAACACACAAAACAAGAGAATTTAAAGATCAGAGCAATGAAATCATCAAGAACAATTGAAGATTAATGAAGAACATAATGCATGTAATTTTCGAAAATTAGAGGCATGCAATTGACACCAAACTTAAAAATTGATACTAGACTCAAACAAGAAACATAAAAATATTTTTGGTTTTATGATTTTTAAAATTTTTTTGTGATTTTCGAAACTTATATTGAAAAATAAAATAAAGAGAATCAAAACTTTTAATAAGAATTCCAGGAATCATTGCAATGCTAGTCTAAGACTCCGGTCCAGGAATTAGACATGGCTTACTAGTCAGCCAAGATTTCAATGAAAGCTCCGGTCCAAAACACTAGACATGGCCAATGGCCAGCCAAGCTTTAGCAGATCATTGCTTTCAACAGCAAAATTGATAGAAATCAACAAGCTCTTGTGATGATAAGTTGAAACCTCGGTCCAAAAGATTAGACATGGCTTCTCAGCCAACCAGACTTCAACAAATCATCATGAAACTCTAGAATTCATTCTTAAAAACTCTGAAGAACAAAATAGAAAATCTTTTTGTATTTTTGAAAAAAAAAATTTCGAAAAATAAAAAGGAAAAGTACCTAATCTAAGCAACAAGATAAACCGTCAGTTGTCCAAACTTGAACAATCCCCGGCAACGGCGCCAAAAACTTGGTAGGCAAAATTGTGATCATCAACAATGGCACCAAAGACTTGGTGCTCTCAAACGTGAATCACACTTTGTCACAATTCCGCACAACTAACCAGCAAGTGCACTGGGTCGTCCAAGTAATAAACCTTACGTGAGTAAGGGTCGATCCCACGGAGATTGTCGACTTGAAGCAAGCTATGGTCATCTTGTAAATCTCAGTCAGGCAGATTCAAATGGTGATGGAGGATTGATAATTAAAAGATGAATAAAACATAAAATAAAGATAGAGATACTTATGTAATTCATTGGTGGATTTCAGATAAGCGTATGAAGATGCTTTGTTCCCCTTGAACCTCTGCTTTCCTATTGTCTTCTTCCAATCATTCATACTCCTTTCCATGGCAAGCTTTATGTTGGGCATCAC
>NC_029793.2:36665566-36667943 GCF_000816755.2 Arachis ipaensis | reverse complement strand
AATACCACAGACAAGGTTTAGACTTTCCGGATCTCAGGAATGGCCGCCAATAATTCTAGCCTATACCACGAAGGTTCCAATCTTAGATCAGAAACCCAAGAGATACACACTCAATCGAAGGTAGAACGGTGGTGGTTGTCGGACACACGTTCATAGGTGAGAATGATGATGAGTGTCACGGATCATCACATTCATCAAGTTGAAGAACAAGTGATATCTTAGAGAAGAAGTAGGCGTGAATTGAATAGAAAAACAGTAGTAATTGCATTAATTCATGAAGAACAGCAGAGCTCCACACCTTAATCTATGGTGTGTAGAAACTCCACCGTTGAAAATACATAAGAACAAGGTTTAGGCATAGCCGTGAGGCCAGCCCCCAAATGTGAAAAGAACTATGAAAGTATATGAAAAGTGTTTCAAGTGTGTCAAATACAATAGCAAAAGGTCCTATTTATAGAGAACTAGTAGCCTAGGGTTATAGAAATCAGTAATTAATGCAGAAATCTTCTTCCGGTCCCACTTGGTGTGTGCTTGGGCTGAGCATTGAAGCATTTTCATGTAGAGACTTTTCTTGGAGTTAAACGCCAGCTTTTGTGCCAGTTTGGGCGTTTAACTCCAGCTTTTGTGCCAATTTTGGAGTTAAACGCCAGAATTTTTGAGCTGACTTGGAACGCCTGTTTGGGCCATCAAATCTCAGGCAAAGTATGGACTATTATATATTGCTGGAAAGTCCAAGATGTCTACTTTCCAACGCAATTGAGAGCGCGCCAATTGGGCTTCTGCAGCTCCAGAAAATCCACTTTGAGTGCAGGGAGGTCAGAATCCAACAGCATCTGCATTCCTTTTTCAGCCTCTGAATCAGATTTTTGCTCAGATCCCTCAATTTCAGCCAGAAAATACCTAAAATCACAGAAAAACACACAAACTCATAGTAAAGTCCAGAAGAGTGATTTTTATTTAAAAAATAATAAAAACATAATAAAAACTAATTAAAATATACTAAAAACATACTAAAAACAATGCCGAAAAGCGTATAAATTATCCGCTCATCAGGTGATTGATTGGTGGATAGGGGTTAGGATCATGTGAGGGTGTTTGGTAGTAGGGGGCTTGTGAGTGTGGTGGTTCAAAGTTATGTTGAGGAGGGGGTTCATAGGCATATGGTGGGGCTTGTTGGTAACTACAAGGGGGTCCACCATATCTATCATCTTGGTATGCACCTCGGAATGGCTCTTGACCATAGTAATTTGGTGGAGGTTGGTTGTCACAGAAAGGTCCACCATAACTATTGTCTTGGTATGCATCATAGAATGGTTGTTGGTTATAGCGTATTGGAGGGGGTTGTCGCCAAGAAGGTTGATCAAATCCTTGTGGCTTCGCCCATCCTTGATTATTCCAACCTTGATGTATGTTCTTATTATGGTGCCCATTCCTTACAACAACATTGGAACCAAACTCAAAGTGACAGGGGTGAGAATTCATAGTGGCTAATAAAAATTAAAAACAAAAACAAATAAATAAGCAAAAAGCAAATATTTACAATAACCAATAATAAGGCACACAATTGTAATTCTCCGGCAACGGCGCCATTTTGAACGAACTAATTTTTGCTAGTAAAGAAATTCACAAATAAATTCCCATTGTAAGTGTAGTTTATAAACCAACAGAGAATCCTTTCGTACAAAAGTTTTGGTTGTCACTAAAGCAAACCCAATAAAATTGATAACCGAAGTATTTAAACCTCGGGTCGTCTCTCAAGGAATTGCAGGGAAGTATGATTTATTATTGGTTATGGAAAAGTATCTTTTTTGGGTTTTTGAAATAGGGGATAAGAAAATAAATTGGCAAGAAAGTAAATTAATAATCATGAAAACCATTGCAAGGTATGAGAACTGGAAATCCCATCCTAGTTATCCTTATCAATTATGATGAGAATTGTTTATTGTTCCCACTTAGTTAACCTTACTAAATAAAGAAAAGTCAAGTGGACTAATCAATGGGATTCCTTAAGTTCTAGTCAACTCCTATGAAAAGACTAGCTTTAGAGAGATCTAAATCAATTAGCAAATTCCAATTTTCAATCAACAAGGAGTTTGATAACTCAAGTGTCACCAATTACTCAACCAAAGCTAAGAATGTAAAAAGCTAAATTACTCAACGAAGATGGGAAATGAAAAAGGATGTAGAATGGTAGTTATGAAACTAAATTAAACAAAAGGGTTAAGTATGGTTTTGGTCCCAAAAGTTTTTCGCCAGAATCGAAATCGTCCCTCATCTAATTTTCGATTTAGAATCGTCCTTAACATTTTTTTTCGTATTAAAATCGTCCTTTTTATTTTTTTTGGACAAAAATACCCTCCCCCATTTCCCCTCCCCT
>NC_029793.2:36660894-36665484 GCF_000816755.2 Arachis ipaensis | reverse complement strand
CATGTTATTTTTTTAAATTTTATAATTTTTTTAAAGCAGGGGTAGTTTAGGAATAAAATTAAAAATTTAAATAAAAAGGATGATTTTAATACGAAAAAAAACGTTAAGGATGATTTTAAATAGAAAATTAGATGAGGGATGGTTTCGATTCTGGCGCAAAACTTTTGGGACCAAAACCATACTTAACCCTTAAACAAAATAACTATACATGTAGAAAAGATGAGAAAAGTAGTTGGGTAAGAAAATGAAAATAAAAGGAAGGTGAAATAAAATAAAAATAAAATGAGGTTGAAATAAAATGAGAATATAAAAGAATTCATAATTATTATAGTTAATACATATTTCTTTAGTCGAGGTTAACTAAATTCCAATAACTAACACATTTTAAGATTGCACAATAGAATATATATGTATCCTCATTTATTTTGTTTATATACACGTTAATTCAGTATTTTATAGGTTATGTGAAGTACTTAAATGTAAATTTTTGGATTAATTTAAATATAAATCATGCTGAGTATATATTTTTATGGGTATTATCATATCAAAATTTATCCAAAAAAAATTTCTTAATAGTCAAAATTTTTTTATCAGAATTTTATAATATTTTTTCTTTTGATGTATTTCACATCATTACAAATTACAGCCATCTGTTTACCTTCTAAATTAACGTGCCATACAAATAACCCAATTGGCTATTATTCTGCTGCTATCTACCCTTCTACAATTTCTTATCTTGCTTATACATGTTATCGCCATATTATTTCATCGTGCCAATTTTTCACACACGCACAATCAATATCCCACCACTTATATTTAATTGAGTGTGATTGTAAACTTCAAAAGTGGCAATCCCTTATACAAACGTTTTATATTTCCAATGTATTCATTTTCTTTAAACTTTTACCTATAATAGCTGAACCTATTAGAATTCAGACAATCATGATCTATCTGCTCATAATCATAGTCTACATGGTCTTACCAATTTATTTCTTTTTCTTTGTTGCTGTTTAGTATTCTAGAACGATTGTTCCATTCATGTTTTAATTTACATATACTACAATAAAATTATAAATAAGTATATAACTCTTCTCCATTAAATCAAGTTCTGCATCTCATGAATTTTATTAATTGTCTTTACCAAGTCTATTAATTCTTATCTTTTTTTTCTTTTTTTTTTGGTACAAGACCAACATGAGCTACCAACTTTATTCTACAGGCAATACCAGAAATACTTAAAAGATTCTATGCGGATTGTTGACGTTAATCGTAATCTCATTCAGTTGCACATTAGAAAGGGTTACTCAACAGCACGGATTGTCGAAGGCTTTCAGAATTTGGTCACGTTATATCGTCTTTTTCGTGGTGGTTTCATTAAGCTCCGATATCTACATAAAGATATCTTCTATGTCATTAGAGTGAAGGACCATAACATGTTCACGAAGGCAATACTTTATAGTTATGTTAAAGGTTCATTAGTTGATTCCTTATTGATCAGGGAAAAAACTAATTTCGGGTGACACATTCTTCTATGAGGTTGAGAAATTCCATTGGTCAACCTACAAAAAAAGTAAAAGTAAAAAGAGGCTCATGAGTATATGTATTGGAGATCAAATTTATATCAAGAAACAGAGAAAAATTGGCATTCAGAAAAAAAATTCCTTCGCTCTGGGAATTAACTTGGGTTAAGTTTAATTTTGGTCTCTAACGTAGGGGTCGAAAATCGGAATCGTCTCTAACTTTTTTTTTTGCTACAAAATGATCCCCCAAGTTTCAGTTTGTTTTAAAATCGTCATTTTTACCAATTTTATTTTTTTATTACCAAATTACCCCTCATTAAAAAATTATAAAATAAAATAAATATAAAATAAATCGCTGCTCCTCGCCGGTTTCTGGTTTCTGGTTTCTTGTGGTTTCTTCTGGTTCTGCTGCTTCTGCATGCTTATGATTATCAATCTGGTTTTTGTGTTGTTGTTGTTCTTTTGATTCCATTATCCATTGAGTTATAAGTTATGGGGTTTTGTTTTTCTGATTTTGGGTTCTGAGTTTTGAAGATGACGATGATTTTGAGTTCTGGGTTGTTGTTCTTCTATTATTGTTGTTCTTCTATTTCTTGCTTTTTTTATTGTTGTTTGTTTGAGTTCAGATGATGATTTTTTCTAAGTTCTTGAGTTTTGATGATGATGATTTTTCTGAGTTCTGAGTTCTGATTTGGCTTGAATTTGGAATTTTGATGCTGCTTAGATCCATTGTTGTTCTTTTGGGTTTGTGCATCTGCTTCTGGTTTCTGGTTAATGTTGAGGAAGAAGAGGGGAGGGAAGGGTATTTTTGTCCGTCGGACGATTTTAAAACAAACTGAAACTTTGGGGACCATTTTGTAGCCAAAAAAAAGTTGGGGACAAAACAAATTTTCAACTCCTACGTTAGGGACCAAAATCGAACTTAACCCGAATTAACTCATATAAGAAAAATACATCTGTAAGTAAGTTTAAGTCATTTAATCCCATTTCTGCCCACCATGTTTTAGATCTGAACCTTTATCCAATTAACCATGAATCAAACGATTTGTCTTCATTTAGCCATAACTCCATGGGATGTAATATTCCAACTCTCTGTGTTGAAAACATTTGTCAGCCATGCACTGGTTCTTTTGTTCATTCGAAGTTACATATTTTTTAAATGTTTCTCCAAAGGATTCAAAATTCCATTTTAATAACCGTGAATTTTCAAACATTATACCTGCTTAGAAAGAACCAAAATGTGCGCTTTCTATGAACCAAAACGTAAAGTTTGGCAATATTACTAATAACTGTGTACCGAAGTATAGTGACCCTTCAAGATATTCATCCCTTCCTATTAAGTTCCATGACTTTTTAAATGTGTCACCATATGAGCAATATGTACAGCTGCCTAACCGTCCCTTTTTCTCCTCTGGTTTCAATGCACCATCATTCATCGAGTTCTTACCGGATGCATGTAACAAGAAGATTTATACGTACTCTTACATATGCTTTGTAACCAAGGATGAGATTGAATACGGCACACTGGTAATTTATATGCATTTTTTAGCTTTTCTTCTCATTAGTCTTCATTAATATTTATAAACTCTAATTTATTAGCTTATTATGGTTGTTAATTCTTCATACAAGTTTTGCACCCTGAATTTGTTATGCATGCATTCCCATCCAAGTTTGATTACGTTCGTGTGGTTTAAAAAGGTGGAATCTCATACCACATGGGGCTGCGATAGACTTCTATGAATGGTTTCTTTCATGCAGTAATGAACAAGGGATGGAGATCTTTTGCAAATTATAATTCTCTTCACCATGGAAGCATGTTGAGATTTATGGTGTCGTCCTTAAATGAGACATTAATGTTTGCAGAGGTGCTGAAATGTTGAATTTGGCTGGTTAGTATAAGTGTTAATTGGTTTATTAGCTGAACTTTCTTTATATTCCACAACTCTTTTGTTAACTCACTTATTGAACCATGTCACTAAAGATCACTCATATTCATCAGCCACTAGGAGAAACAGTTCAAATTCTTATTAGTGTTTGTATTAAGTGGTTCATCAAGTTACTTTGCCTATGTTACTTTTTGACTCATCTTCTGTTACATTTTATTTCTTTTTTCATCTACTACTTAATTTTGATAACTTCATGGAACCCATGATATTTGACAGTATTTCACTTAGAATCACCCATCTCGATAAGATAATTTAGACAATGTCACAACAAATATGGGAAAAATTTAGAGTATACAAATTTTTTTATTTGAGTTTTCATTGATAAGGTTCTAACCATTTTTTTTAGTATAGTTTACTTATTACTTGCCGGAATGGATTTACTCGCGTTTGTGTGGAGGCAATTTTCCTATTAAATTTTAAAAAACACACGGTAAGTATATACATAAGTATAAAATGTCCACTTTAAAATAATACGTTTGTCCCCTATTTTATTTTTTGTAATGTATGTATCCAAAAAGATAAATTCTATCTAACTCTCTCTAAATAAAGGATAATTTATTCCTTTATGAAATATCTTATTATTATTGGATAAAATAAGTTCACTTATCATAGTTAAATTATTAATCTAACCTAAATTATGTTAACCTAATTAACTCATTATGGTATAACCTTTTTTACAAATTATAAAAATCACTAGAAGCTGACTACTTTATAATTTTTTTTAAAAGAATAAATCACACGTCTATTAATTTATTTCAATCACAAAATAAAAAATCTAAAAAAAAAAACAAATACAAAAACCAAAGAGACACAAAATTTAAAATTTTAAAAACACTTTCTTAATAATTTTCTCTAACTTTCCTTATGCTTTCAAAACTCTTCTTTATTCCTCTTTACAATTAAATTAGATCTATTGAAAACATTTCAAAATAATCAAATTTTTTACATATTTGGCTTTCAAATTAATGGAAATGATCGATAATAAATAGATATAATTAGTTAATAATAGTAATGAAGAAGATTTTTTAAAAAAAGTTAAGAAACCAAGATACATAACATTTTTAGAAATTTAAAATTTTGGTGTTGCTTGAATTTTTTTATTTATTCTTTTTTTATTTTGAGAA
>NC_029793.2:36648374-36660726 GCF_000816755.2 Arachis ipaensis | reverse complement strand
TTTGATTAAAAAAAATTTCTTCCACGAATATTAAATTATTAAATCTACAATTCAATGACAAAAAATATTTGAATAATTGATTGATAGAAAAAAGAGAAACTATCTATAAGTATATTTAAATAATAATGTTTTTTTTGTTTTGAATTTTTGTCGTTCTAGCCATTTTTTTTGTGTTTCTTTCCTTAATCCTATACTTTTTATAGATTCTTTAACTATTATGCTATAATTTTTTTTGTACTATATAAAAAATAATAAATAAAATGTGAGTTGATGGATACAAATGATATTTGAAAAGATATTAATATTAATAATAAAAATATTATGTAACATTGCTAAAATTCATAAATGAGAAAAATATTTTTTTTAATTAATATGCATTTTGATGTGTTAATTAAAGTAATTAAATTTTGACTCAATAATTTTAGATCTCATAGTTTAAATACGCTGATGTTAATTTTTTAACCCAAGTTATTTTTGTTTCTATTACTAAAATTTTCTAAGCCTCTTCCCTGATTATTTGATATTGTATAATTTTAATGAACGAAGTATCTAAATAAAAAATAAGAAAAAATATTTCTTAATTGATATACATTTTGATGTGTTAATTAAAGTAATTAAATTTTGACTCAATAATTTTAGATCTCATAGTTTAAATACGCTGATGTTAATTTTTTAACCCAAGTTATTTTTGTTTCTATTACTAAAATTTTCTAAGCCTCTTCCCTGATTATTTGATATTGTATAATTTTAATGAACGAAGTATCTAAATAAAAAATAATATAATACTAAATTGGCTTGAGATATTTTTTTCATACAGAATTTAACCTACGTTATATTTATGTAGCCATCTCAAAATAATTATAGTTAACAAGTAACCTTAAATAATTATTTATTCACTCATGCATAGTTCAATGTGATTGAACTACACACTGTCATTTCTATTATTATAGTCATTCTTTTCATGCCTTTTTATGATGAACTACCCAACATACGTACGTATTATGTGTAGTCCTCAAACTCATGCCTTTTAATTGATTAATTAACTTGCTAAACTTTTTTTACACTTCACATTATTAAACTTTCATTTCTTTACCACTTTTTCGTTCCTCCGTCATAAAATGTAATATTTTCCTATTTTTATTACAATTTATTGTTATAAGGATTCGTTCAACCACACTGTTAATCACTTGCACATATATTTATATATATATATTATCAATTATCAATTATAATTTATTAATTTTAGAGAAATATATACTTACCTTATCTTTTTACTATTCATTAGTAGTTTTAAATTAGTTACAACAATTTTTCTTTAAGCAAGTCAATCTTGAATGGACTCCATCGATTACCATATTAGCCCAAAGTTAGCTAAGCTAAGGAGAAGATTAATCATGAAGCAGAAAATTAGAGAGAGGAATCAAAGAAGTTTTGAGGCTGGGCTGAGTACTGGTTAGTTTGACAACTACAAAGTATTTCAATATATTGATTTTCAAATTTGCTATGTATTCATGTGTTATTGAATATTGTTAAAAAAATAATTCAGCCATCGTCCACTATCCATTTCTTCCTCTCAAAAAACCAGCAACATCTCTAAGAAATTATTCTTCAAACTCAACCGAAGAAAATGTTATGGATTCTTCTACTGCTGAGTCTCATGTCTTTATTGATAAAGTACATGATGGGCCATTGGGCCACGTGAGAAAAACAAATCAACGAGTATATGCAAAAAAATATTGCATAGCAATAATGATTTACGTCAGCTACTATCAAATAATTCGATTGGTAGGTAAATATTTAATTAAAGTACTTTTAATTTTTTATCTTCTTAATAATAAATATAATTTTTTTGGAACAAAATACTGTTAATTTTTATGTCCACAGAATCAATTGGCCATTAACTAATGTTTATGTTGTCAGCGAATTGTTCTTCGCATTTCTCCATTCAGTCTAGAATCAAAACAACTGGGAAAGAGAACTCATATCATCAAACGAATTGCATGGGTGATCAACCTTCCTCGAGTTGTTATATAATGAAGTTTTCTCCAAATATCACAAGTAGTGGCAGATCGAATTCACCTTAATGGTAAGTACGTTATTATTATTAAATTAATCTATAATGAAATTATTATTTTATATACTTAGATACTTAATTATTATAATGTTTAGTTTAATTTTTTTTATGAAGACGTCAAATTATTAGTTTAAGAATTTCTTTTTTAGTTTGAATGTTAGACCCCAGTCTATAGTCCAACGTAACAGGCAGATTACCAATTCAGTTAACCATCAATGTGATTCAGAAATTCTAGAAGCTCATCAAGATCACGAAAGTATTATTTTATTTATGTGTAATAAATATTAATATGCGGTATTTATTTAATATTAAATTCAATTATGCATAAATGCCTTTCAGTTATAGATGGATTTGACAACATTGTATTAGAGAATGATATCATTGATCGTGATAATTCATATAACAATGAAGGTATTATTATATCACTTAATACAACAACAAAAATTTTATACATAAAATTTATCTGTATGGTTTTGTTTAATTTATATAAAAAATAATTTTTAGACGTAGAGCACAATGTATGTGGTACATTATTTACTCCTTTAGTTAAAGAAGGTAACTCATGTAATTTTTTTTCATTTAATTTATGAAATTACATTATTAATATTTTATTATTACACAATCTTAAAATTGATACATATGCAGATACTTGGGATGCTGGTGATCTGATTTATAATCGTGTTTATTGTAAAGCAGCAATGTAGGAAGGTAAGAGACTCTCAAAAAGTGTGAGAAACAAAATTGCAAAGTTTGGATTATGTTGCATGGACGAAAAGGTTGAGCTCCCAAATCTTAAAAAGTTCCTATCTGTCTCGAAGAGTTGCATTGTAATGATAATGAAAAAGGAAAATACTTTCGAAAACACATACGTAAGTTTAATTCAATGTTTGCTTTCACGTCGATGGCTGAAAAAATTAATCGTAGCGTCAATAATGGCTCAGCTCCACCTACACTTTCAATCAGCGATCAAAATTACCTTTCAATTGGTAGTTTACTTCCAGTTGAAAATTATAGGCCCAAATTTGCCCAGCTTTATATTTATGATACAGAGAATGAAATCGAAAATCGAATATCTTCTGTGAGGTATATAATACTCTGCATTTTTTTTACGTTGATGAAATATTATTTCTCAATTCTTTTAAAAATAAGATTTAATTTATTTTCATTAACTTTATACCAATTCCGTTGATTCATCAAATGCTATTGAAAGACAAATTGTCCACGACCTAAAGGAAATGTTGATAACCACAATCAACTGGCGAGGAGTTTTCGTTATGCTAGAGAAAGGTTCAAGAATGAGAATAGTCCGGATATTAAGATGAAGCTTATTCATAACAGGGTTAAGGATGGAAGACTATACAATTTACCAACTGCTTTAGAGGTTGCTATTTTAATTGTTGGAGACATTGATGAATCTATTTTAGACAGAGATATAATCATCGAAACCACTTCCAAGAAGTTACAAAGGATTGACGTTCTTCACCCATTGTACTTGCCCCTTCAGTATCCCTTATTATTCCCCTATGGAGAAGACGGTTTTAGACCAGGAATTGAAACTTCTGTACGCCATGGAAGTACTTCTTCACATAAGAGAAAAAATATAAGCACGAGAGAGTTCTTTTCATATCAAATTCAGATGAGATTTGAAGATTCTCCGATTTTATTTTATTCTAGGAGATTATTTCAGCAGTTCTTGGTGGATGCTTACACTATGATAGAGTCTGAACGTCTTAGCTTCATACAAAACAACCAAACCTAAATTGAGGGTTGATAAGTACAGCTCTCTACATGAGTCATTAGTTAGAGGCGAAGCAAATGCTGTGGCTACTGGTCAACGTATAATCCTTCCAAGTAGTTTCACCGGTGGTCCAAGATATATGTTTAATAATTGTAAAGATGCTTTTGAAATTTGCAAATATGTATGATACCCAAGTTATTTTATCACAATAACATGCAATCCTGAATGGGATGAGATTAAACGTCTATTAAAGGACACAGGTCTTAAAGTTGAAGATCGACCCGACATAGTGTCTAGGATCTTTCACATAAAGTTGAATGAGCTTATTATGGACTTTAAGCACGGGAGATTCTTTGGCAAGATATCTGAATGTGATTAATATATTATTCTTTATTTAACTAGATTTCATCTAATATCTTTAACGTATTGTCTAATTTTTTGCAGATATATGTACTGTAGAATTTCAGAAACGCAGCTTACCACATGCTCATATTCTATTGTTCATGGATCCCAAACACACACCTAAATCTCCAAATGACATTGACAACATGATTTGTGCTGAGATACCAGATAAGTTACGTAGACCTAAGCTCTATGCAGCAATAGAGAAGTTCATGGTTCATGGACCATGTGGTCGTCATAATAAGAACAGTCCTTGCATGATCAATGGTCGTTGCTCTAAATTCTACCTAAAATAATTTCAAAGAACAACTATCATTGATGAAGCTGGTTTCCCAAAATATAAAAGGCTTGACAATAGGCGCACAATTTTAAAAAAGAACGCAGTTCTTGACAATTCTTTCATTGTACCCTACAATCCATCACTGCTTTTAAAGTATGGTTGTCACATTAATGTCGAGCATACATGTCAGACATCTCCAATAAAATATCTATTCAAGTATGTTCACAAAGGCAATGATAGGGTCACAGCTGCTTTTTATCAATCAACAGGTGATGGTGATTGCCAACAAGTTGTTGATGAGATACGTAATTATTATAACTGTAGGTACATATCTGCCTGTGAGGCTGCTTGGAGAGTATTTGGGTATGACATACAACAAAAAGAGCCTTTGGTAATTAGACTACCTTTTCATTTACCCAATGAACATCCAGTTGTCTTTAGAGATCATGAAAACATCATTGATGTCATAGAAAGGGTGGATGGCAAGCTCACTAAGTTGTTAGCATGGATGCTCGCTAATCAGTTGTTTCCTTTTGGCCGGTCTCTTACATACAGCCAATTCCCTAAGAAATTTGTATGGAAAGAGGACATATCAATGTAGATGCCAAGGAAGCAAGGATTTTCAATTTGTAGGTTGACCCATGTGCCGCGTGGCAATGGAGAAGACTACTACCTCAGACTTCTTCTGAACATTCAGAAAGGGTGCATGAGTTTCATCCATCTTTGAACGGTAGATGGTGTTGTGTATTCAACATTCAAAGAAGCGTGTTATGCTTTAGGTTTGTTGCAAGATGATAAAGAATTTATTGACGCTATGTTGGAAGCAAGCACGTGGGCTTTTGCAAGATACATTCGAGATCTATTTGTTGTTCTTTTACTATCAAACAACATCTCGAGTCCTATAAAGGTTTGGGAACAGTGTTATCATATATTATGTGAAGGTATCCTTTATTCTCATAGGAAGGCTATGCATTGCGAAGGTTGTATATTTAATTATATTCTATTATTATGTATATACATAACACCACACTAACAATAGTTGTTGTATGTACTGCAGAGTTACAACTTTCTGAAGAGCAAATTCTTAATCTAACTCTTTCCAAGATTGAGGAAAAATTACAAGCTAATGGGTAGATCGCTTAAGGAGTATGATCAGATGCCTCTCCCTACTATCGATGCTCTAGATGCCATAGATGATCCTCTAATAATGGATGAGATGAACTTCGATTTATCCCTGCTTAAGGAGGAGTTGCAGAATAATTTACCCACAATGAATTTGGAGCAGCGTGAAGCATTTGATAAGGTGATTAGTGCTGTAAATGATGATGTTGGAGGCTTTTTTTTTTGTATATGGATATGGTGGTACTGGAAAGACATACCTCTACAAGACACTATCAGCTGCTATACGGAGTAGAGGTGAAATTGTTCTAAATGTGGCATCCAGTGGGATTGCATCCTTATTACTCCCCAATGGTCGTACGACTCATTCAAGATTTAAGATACCACTTGATCTAAATGAAGACTCTATGTGTTGTATCAAGCAACGTACTTCGTTAGCCAAATTGGTATGTAAAGCAAAGCTTATTATATGGGATGAAGCACCAATATTGAATAAGCTATGTTATGAAGAATTGGACAAATGCTTGCGGGATATTCTGAGATATGAGAAATGTTATAATCCAGATCTTCCTTTTGGTGGCAAGGTTGTTTTGTTAGGCGATGATTTTAGGCAGATTCTTCCAGTCATACTGACGAACTGATTTTCTGCTAGTAAAGAATTTTATAAAAGTAATCGCATTGGTAGTATAGTTTCTAAACCAACAGAGAATCTTTTCGTACAAAAGTTTGGTTGTCACAAGTAACAAAACCCAATAAAATTTATAACCGAAGTATTTAAACCTCGGGTCGTCTCTCAAGGAATTGCAGGGAAGTATGATTTATTATTGGTTATGAAATTGTATATTTTTTTGGGTTTTTGAAATAAGGAACAAGTAATTTAAATGGCAAGAAAAATAAATTAATAATTAGAAAAACTCTTGGCAAGGTATGAGAACTGGAAATCACATCCTAGTTATCCTTATCAGGTGTGATGAGAATTGTTATTGCTCCCACTTAGTTAACCCTTACTAAATAAAGGAAAGTCAAGTGGACCAATTAATTTGATTCCTCAAGTCCTAGTCAACTCCTGTGGAAAGACTAGCTTTAGAGGGATCCAAATCAACCAGCAAGAATTTCAATTTTCAATCAACAGCTGAGTTTGACAACTCAAGTGTCACCAATTACTCAACCAGAGCCAAAAAGGGAGAAAATCTACTCGAATAAAAATGCCTTGAATTGGAAGCATCAATAACATAAATAAAAAAAAGCAATCCCAAATCTGAAATACCTCAAATTGCATTTAAACATAAATTCAAATCTAACATGAAGAGTTCATAAGCCAAATTGGCTAAATAAGTAATTACCAAGAGAAATAGAGCAACTAAAGTAATAGAATAAATAAAAGTAGATAAGAGAAACTAAATTTAAAAGAACATAGAACCTGGAATGCAGAAGAAGTAAACCTAACCTTTAAGAGAAATTCTAATCCTAAATCCTAAGAGAGAGGAGAGAGCCTCTCTCTCTCTAAAACTACATCTAAAACCTAAAATTATGAATAATGAATATTGTATTTTTGAATGGATAGATTCTCCCACTTTATAGCCTCTAATCTGTGTTTTCTGGGTCGAAAACTGGGTCAGAAACAGCCCAAAAATTGCTAGGGGCGAATTTTGCCACGTGCAGGTCGCTGATTTTCTGCAGAACCACACATGCGCGTGGATTCATGCATGCGCGTCACTTATCGTCAGAGAAACTATGGCATATTATATATCATTTCGAAGCCCCAGACGTTAGCTTTCCAACGCAACTAAAACCGCCTCGTTTGGATCTCTGTAGCTCAAGTTATGACTGTTTGAGTGCGAAGAGGTCAGGCTGGACAACTTAGCAATTTCTTCAAGTTCTTGTATTCCTTCTATTTTTGCAAGCTTCCTCTTTATTCTCTAAGCCATTCCTGTCCTATAAAGCCTGAAACACTTAAAACACAAATCACGGCATCGAATGGTATAAAGGAGAATTAAAATATACTAATTAAAGATCTCTAGGAAGCAAGTTTTCAGCGATAAAACAATACTAGGAACGAAAATATAAAATCATGCAATTAGTATGAATAAGTGGTTGAAGACTTGATGAAACCACTCAATTAATACAAGATAAACCATAAAATAGTGGTTTATCACATACCAATGGGCTCACGTCAAGACATTGTGCAGTCTTCGATAAATTCATCATATCTCTGGGAATTCCGCACAGTTATGAAGCTAACAACCAACATGCGGCTTACTGTTGGAGCTAACCACACTCAACTAAGATAGATTTCACAATTTGCTGAGTGGTTGTTGACTATTGGTGATGGTTTGGCAGGTGATTCTACTGATGGAGAAAGCAAAGTTAACATACCTGAAGACATCCTTATTCATGACAATGAAGATGGTTTCAATTCTTTGGTTAATTTTGTGTATCCAAATTTGTTGCTAAATTTAAACAATGGGTCGTACTTTAGAGACAGAACAATACTTGCCCCTACACTTGATATTGTCAACGATGTTAACAAGCACATAATGAAATCTTTAATTAGAGAGGCGAAGACCTACCTTAGCTCTGATTCATTGTCCGTAGAGGAAGGTAACATGGAATCTGAATTAGATACAATCACTTCAGATGTTCTCAATTCTATAAATTGTTCAGCCTTGTCTCCTCACGTGTTGACTCTTAAAGAAGGTGTATCAGTAATGTTACTACGAAACATTAATCAATCAAATGGGCTATGCAATGGCACAAGATCACAGGTACGCAGGTTAGGTAATCATGTTATTGAATGTATCACATTAACAGGAGATAAAGCAGGTCAAGTGGTTTTGATACCACAGATGAACATGATACCCAACAATGCTACTATTCCTTTTAGGTTTCAAAGGAGGCAATTTCCATTAGTTGTTTCATTTTCTATGACTATTAACAAGTCTCAGGGTCAAACTTTAACAACTGTGGGATTGTACTTGCCGAAACCTATTTTTACCCATGGTCAACTATATGTTGCTCTATCAAGGGTAAAATCAAAATCCGGTTTAAAGGTATTAATTGAGAATAATTCATTAAAGACAAAAGGTAATACCATCAATGTTGTTTATAGAGAAGTATTTAAGAACCTCAGTGACCGTGTATAATTCCAAAATTTTGTTGTCAATATATAATAATCACAACTTTTCTGTCGTCTATCAAGTTATTATTTTATACATGATTATAAAGTTAGCCTTCGTAAACCACTTTGTTAACATGTTCATTATATTATTACAATTACAATATGTTTTGCTTATTATTTAACAGAGGCACTTTTATCATAAGATGTCCATGACTTAATTATAACTTTATTTTTCATTAAAATTATCATACCGTGCATCGCACGGGGCACTTCACTAGTTAGACTCTAAAATCAACAAAAATAGCAATTCAGAATCTGAGAATCATTAGAACCAACTCCAGTTTCATAAACATAGGCAACTCAACAAAACAAAATAAGAAAAAATTAACAAAATCAGTAACTCAGAATGACGAACCCTAAATCAACAACTCAATTATTAACAACAGTAAAACCAGCAAATTTAGAAGAGACGACGAGGAAGCGGCGACACCGGCAAACACAATATAATCCAAGTCACAATGCTTACCGGCGGCGAGAAGGAAGGAGAGTGACGGCCACAACAGAGGAGATGGCGACACCAGCAAACACAGAGAGAGAAAGAGAGCTCGAATAGAAGAGACAACGGAGGTTCCTACAACGGTGACACAGCTCCTGCGACAGCGACGGAGCTTTCGCATGCGATGCCTCTTCCAAGTGGAGACGAGTTTGGCGATGACAACGAAGCGTGGCTGTGGGGGATGCGGTGGCTGCAGGGCCAGAGAGCTGGAGGGCTAGGGTTCTTTATGCTCTAAATTAGTGAATTTCTAATGTTCACTTCAGTTTCAAAGTTAACATACCTGAAGACATCCTTATTCATGACAATGAAGATGGTTTCAATTCTTTGGTTAATTTTGTGTATCCAAATTTGTTGCTAAATTTAAACAATGGGTCGTACTTTAGAGACAGAACAATACTTGCCCCTACACTTGATATTGTCAACGATGTTAACAAGCACATAATGAAATCTTTAATTAGAGAGGCGAAGACCTACCTTAGCTCTGATTCATTGTCCGTAGAGGAAGGTAACATGGAATCTGAATTAGATACAATCACTTCAGATGTTCTCAATTCTATAAATTGTTCAGCCTTGTCTCCTCACGTGTTGACTCTTAAAGAAGGTGTATCAGTAATGTTACTACGAAACATTAATCAATCAAATGGGCTATGCAATGGCACAAGATCACAGGTACGCAGGTTAGGTAATCATGTTATTGAATGTATCACATTAACAGGAGATAAAGCAGGTCAAGTGGTTTTGATACCACAGATGAACATGATACCCAACAATGCTACTATTCCTTTTAGGTTTCAAAGGAGGCAATTTCCATTAGTTGTTTCATTTTCTATGACTATTAACAAGTCTCAGGGTCAAACTTTAACAACTGTGGGATTGTACTTGCCGAAACCTATTTTTACCCATGGTCAACTATATGTTGCTCTATCAAGGGTAAAATCAAAATCCGGTTTAAAGGTATTAATTGAGAATAATTCATTAAAGACAAAAGGTAATACCATCAATGTTGTTTATAGAGAAGTATTTAAGAACCTCAGTGACCGTGTATAATTCCAAAATTTTGTTGTCAATATATAATAATCACAACTTTTCTGTCGTCTATCAAGTTATTATTTTATACATGATTATAAAGTTAGCCTTCGTAAACCACTTTGTTAACATGTTCATTATATTATTACAATTACAATATGTTTTGCTTATTATTTAACAGAGGCACTTTTATCATAAGATGTCCATGACTTAATTATAACTTTATTTTTCATTAAAATTATCATACCGTGCATCGCACGGGGCACTTCACTAGTTAGACTCTAAAATCAACAAAAATAGCAATTCAGAATCTGAGAATCATTAGAACCAACTCCAGTTTCATAAACATAGGCAACTCAACAAAACAAAATAAGAAAAAATTAACAAAATCAGTAACTCAGAATGACGAACCCTAAATCAACAACTCAATTATTAACAACAGTAAAACCAGCAAATTTAGAAGAGACGACGAGGAAGCGGCGACACCGGCAAACACAATATAATCCAAGTCACAATGCTTACCGGCGGCGAGAAGGAAGGAGAGTGACGGCCACAACAGAGGAGATGGCGACACCAGCAAACACAGAGAGAGAAAGAGAGCTCGAATAGAAGAGACAACGGAGGTTCCTACAACGGTGACACAGCTCCTGCGACAGCGACGGAGCTTTCGCATGCGATGCCTCTTCCAAGTGGAGACGAGTTTGGCGATGACAACGAAGCGTGGCTGTGGGGGATGCGGTGGCTGCAGGGCCAGAGAGCTGGAGGGCTAGGGTTCTTTATGCTCTAAATTAGTGAATTTCTAATGTTCACTTCAGTTTCAGAGAGGATTCAGAGAGGAGAGGAATGGGGCTTGGGTGCGTTAGGAAATGGGGATTTAGGGGTTTTCTTTCTTTTTTAGGAATTTAAAATGGCACCGTTTGGAGAGGTTTTAAACCCAAAATCCTTTAAAAAATCGGTCGATTCCAGCGGTTTACCGGTTAACCATCGGTTCGATCGATTTTTTGACCGGTTTTTTGCAAACTAACTAGTCTGGTAACCGATTCTCAGTTATTCCAGTTGAACCAGTCAGTCCAGTTTAGTTTTCAGAACTATGACAAAAACTTATTTAGATTCTAATAAAATTCAAATGTAGTCCTTAGGTCGAATTATATGTCACGTTCAAAAGTTATTCTAATCCGAATTATATGTCACTTATTCAAAATTAGAGTGATTGAAAATCATGCATGTGTCGTACACTAATTAAACCACTATTCCTAGCCGAATTCAAAGAGCCATGTGAAAGAGTTTTCAAGGTTTAATTCAAATATCAAATTTTCCAATTATAATAAAAGAATTCAAAAGGGATTAGCATGGCTTCCGATGATACTAATCCGAATGAAGAATGAATAATTCAATCATGAAATAGATCAATGCAAGACTTCAAAATAAAATAAACGTATATTAATAACCCATAGAAAACATAAACAGAACTTCTACCCTTTTGAGTTACCCATGAAAAACGAAAGAAAACAATGAAAAGAAGTTAAGTGGAGGAACTGAATCTCCTTCTCTGTGAATAAGGTTCACTTATTTATATCTTAAATTCTAGAATTCAAATTCAAACTATCCTAATCTTATCTTTCAAAAAGAAAGATAAGATAACTACTTACCGACTTCAATTTCAAATTCAAAACAATAACTCAAATCAAATCATAACAACCAAATCTATTATGTTTTTAGAAAGAATTAATAACTAATATTCTAAAGTATTCAATCTTTTATATGTGATTAACACTTCTAATGATGTGGATAATTAAGCTTGGACCTTAATTGTTTCTTCCTAGAATTGTAATTAACTTTAAGTCAGGTTTATATTAGAGAAAATTGGGCAAAAAATCCAAAAATTCTGCTTCCAGGAAGTACATATACGCCGAACGTAGGTGCAGGTCCACCGGGTGTGCAGGAGGCTAGGAAGGGGCCGCCGGACGTGGAGGATGGTCTGTCGGGGTACATATACAAATTAATAAATTTTTGTATATTAATTTAAATTGATAAATAAT
>NC_029793.2:36618032-36648262 GCF_000816755.2 Arachis ipaensis | reverse complement strand
AACATGTTAAACCATGAAATGGACGTGTACCAAAAAATTGTACTGCTATGGTGTAAGAACTAAAACGCAAGTTGCGTTTTGAACCTGTTTATTTTTTTTAATTTTGAAATACACTAAACGTAAGTTACGTTTTGTCATTTCCATTTTTTTTATTTTGTTTTAGGCTAAACGTACGTTGTGTTTTGGGAGCCAGAAAATTCAAAATTTTTTTGAAGCCCACAAACACAGGTTGCGTTTTTTGAGTGTCAGAAACTTTTTCTTGGAAGCCCAAAATGCAAGTTGCGTTTTGTACACAAAAAAAATATTTAAATTTGCAGCTTTGCCTATAAATACGAAGTCCGGTTTCATTCATCTTCATCTTTACTTCCCCTCTTACTCTTTCTTGCATAAAGTCCTTAGTGGTGTGTTTTTTGGCAGTTAACTATGTCAAAAAAATAGAGTTAGTTGAGGCTGAAGTTATGGAAAATGTTGCAAATTTGCGAGTATATTATAACGGTGAGGTTATATCAAACACGCATGAAGGAGTGACTTTTGTTTGAAAATGTCCATTTTCATTTGCTATTCCATGTACCATGAGTTTTGTCGAGTTGCAAAATGGTCTTTGTAATAACATTCAAAGCCACATTTTGAAAAGGGTGAGCAATCTTTTATATAGAAGTCCTGTGCAAGTATTTGGTGGGCTAATTCAGTTTCAAATAATGCCCATCACTGATGATGCCAGTATGCAGCAGATGTTGTATATTTATCAATAAACCCGACCTCAAGTATCGATGATAGAGCTGTACGTTGAGTTTGAATAGCAGTCGGGGATGGGTGCAGTCGGCGACGAGGTCAATGTTGATGAACTCGGGGATATAGATTGGGAAGAAGATAATAATGACAGTGAAGAGGAATTCGAAGCTAACTATGAAGTCGATGACGAAAACGATGACAAAGACTTGGCAGGTAATCCGGCGGTGCAAAATGAAGCGAATGCGATTGTAAGGCAGCACCCGTTTGGTGTTCCATCTTTTATGCGGACTCTAGATCTCGAAGCCATGCATGCCCCAGAATTTCTTGAGTTTGCGAATATGGGTATGATATGATTATTAACTCAAGTTTCCTATAGCACCTATTTTATTTTCCTTGTCTGACTGATGGTGGTGCGCATGTCGTAGGTGAAGGCAACACTGTGGCGGAAGATGGCGAGTTTAGTGTCGAAATGGAATTTGGTTCGAGAGAGTCGGTGATATCTGCAATCAAAAGCTACACCATCTCTAGAGGAGTTAATTACACTGTGTATGAGTCTGAGCTGCAAACATTCTATGCGAAATGCAAGGGGTATGGTGCGGGGTGCGACTGGCTTATCCGAGCTAGCTTGATTCGGAAAAAAGCTTGTTGGGAGATCAGGAGATACAATGGCAAGCACACGTGCACCATGGCACGATTTCACAAGATCATGCCAAGTTGGACTCGGACACAATTGCGGATGCCATTAGGCCGTTGGTCGAATCAGATCCCTCGATAAAGGTGAAGTTTGTTATTGCAGAAGTTCAATCCAGGTTCAACTACACTGTGAGTTATCGCAAGGTTTGGTTGGCAAAGCAGAAAGCTATCACAAAGGTTTTCAGTGATTGGAAAGTTTCTTACCAGACTCTTCCAGTATGGTTAAAAGTAATGACGGTGAAGATGCCAAGGTCTCGTGTTCAAATTAAAACGCTCCCCGTTTACCGTGAGAGTGAGGAGGTTCAAGCTGTAAGAGTTCTGCACTGTATTTTTTGGAGCTTCTATACGTGTATTGTAGCATTCAGACACTGCAAGCCACTAATGCAGGTTGATGACACGCACCTGTACGGAAAATATAAAGGTGCACTTCTAGTAGTGGTTGCATAAGATGGGAATCAAAACATTGTGCCTATTGCATTTGCGATAGTCGAGGGCGAGACAGCAGACGCATGGGAGTTTTTCCTAACCAATTTGCGGAGATATGTTGTTACCATTGATGGTGTGGGTATTATTTCTGACCGCCATACCTCCATCGACACTGCAATAGCTCGCAGTAACGGTGCATGGTCACCACCAAGGGCGTGGCACATGTACTGCATTTGGCACATCGGGTCCAACTTCTTAAGGAGGTTCAAGGATCCATATTTGCATAAACTCGTGGTGAACACAGGTATTTCAACTCGCTGTTATGGTTTTATTCATAGTAAATTTGTGGCATCTGCTTATGATTAAATGGTTTGTTCAACAGGCTATTCTAGGACGGAGCAGGAGTACAACAAAAACTACGAAAGGGTTAAAGAGCGGGGTGAGGTATATACTCAATGGTGCGATGAGATCGGTGTTGAGAGATGGGTGTTAGCATTCGATAGTGGTCATCGTTGGGGATATATGACGACAAACTTGGTAGAGTGCATAATTTCTGTCCTGAAGGGTGCACACAACCTTCCTGTAACTGCCCTTGTCCGGTCAACTTTCTATCGGCTGAATGAATTGTTCACTCGGAAGAGTATCGAGGCTCATGAGCATCTCCGCAACGGATTCACGTATTCAGAATTTTCAACGAAGAGAGTTGAAGAAAGCTTTTGACGTGTAGGAAACAGTGTGGTCAACCGGTTCAACAGGCGCAACGAGATGTTTGAGGTTCGCAAAATGCAAGATGGTACCATTTACACTGTTAACCTTATGCAACGACACTGCGAGTGTGGCCATTTCCAGGTCGAGTGACTTCCATGTCGCCACGTGCTTGCATGTTGCGCAAACCAGCGTCTTGATTGGAAAGTATACGTGCATGATGTGTACAAGATGTCTGAAATTTGCAAGGTTTATAGTGGCGAGTTTGTTCCGATGGGTGACCCATCTACGTGGGATAGATACGAAGGAGCGAAGGTGATCGCCAACTGGATATTGAGGCGCGCAACAAAAGGAAAAAACCGAAGTCAACCTGCTACTTGAATGAGATGGATTCGCGGGATATGCATGGTCCTCGCCGGTGCACTATATGTGGACACGAGGGACATAGCCGCAGCCGATGTCCTCAGCGCGCAGGTCCAAGCTCCGCTGGAGGTCATTAGTGGTTAAGCTTTTCAATGTAACTTTGTTATGACTTACTTCACAATTATATGTTACTTTTTTTGTAACGTTGTCATTTACTTTAACCTAGTTAACAATTTATAATAAATAAAGTTTTTAACCTCGTTATTTAATTTTTTAGAGAATGAACATTTCGATCCAAACAGAGTTATACGAGAACAAAGCTAAATATGTCATAATAATAATACTAAACAGAATCATCTAAATATAAGATACGACACTGAACACAAATCTGAATACAATACTGAATACAAGATCAACTGCAACAGACTACTTCCTCGACGCCTTCTTTGAATACAAGGATGGGGTGTATTTGTCCGGAGGCGCAGTCTGTGTCCGTAAGTTATACGTATGTCCCTGAGCCACACCGGCATCCAGCCCACTGCCAACGCCAGGACCACCAAAATCTGTCATGCTCGCACCACCAGTGTCATACAAACCGGAGCCACTCATCCCCAGAGCACTCGCTCCACTGATAAACCACTATTTTATGATTTATCTTGTGCTCAATAGAGTGGTTTTTATCAAGTCTTTGCTCACTTATTCATATAATTTGCATGGTTTTACAATTCCTTCATTATTCTATGATATATGTGAAAACATGTTTCCTAGGCCTTAAAACTGTTAATATTAATTATCCTTTATTACCATTCGATGCTGTGATCTGTGTGTTAAGTATTTTCAGGCTTTATAGGGCAGGAATGGCTTAGAGGACAGAAAGGAAACATGCAAAAGTGGAAGGAACGCGCAAAAATGAAGTTTTGAAGAAACTGACAGTGACGCGCACGCATGAATGACGCGGATGCGTGACAAGGAAAATGCCAAATCACGCGCACGCGTGACCTACGCGTACGCATGACAGACGCCACGTGCAGAAAGTTGCAGAATTCGCCCCCAGCAATTTCTGGGCCCCTTTTCGGCCCAAATCCAAGCCCGAGGACACAAAATAGAGGCTGGAGAATGGAGGAATCAATTCATTCAACATTTATTAATCATTCATTCAGAATTCACAATTTAGGTTTTAGATGTAGTTTTCTAGAGAGAGAGGCTCTCTCCTCTCTCTAGGTTTTAGGATTTAGGATTTCTCTTAGTTTTAGGTTTGTTTCTTCCCAATTCCAGGTTCAATGTCCCTTTAATTTATGTTCTCTTCTACTTTAATTTATTCTAGCATTATAGTTGATCTATTTCCTCTATTGATCACTTTATGTTGCTATTTGATTTATGAACTCCATGTTAGATTTGATTTTATATTTAATGCAATTTGAGGTATTTCAGATTTATGATTTTAATTTAGCTTTTTACATTCTTAGCTTGAATTGAGTAATTGGTGACACTTGAATTATCAAAATCCTTGTTGATTGAAAATTGGAATTTGCTTATTGATTTGGATCCCTCTAAAGCTAGTCTTTCCATAGGAGTTGACTAGGACTTAAGGAGTCCCATTGAATAGCCCACTTGACTTTTCTTTATTTAGTAAGGGTTAACTAAGTGGGAATAATGAACAATTCTCATCACAATTGATAAAGATAACTAGGATAGGATTTCCAGTTTTCATATCTTGCTAAGAATTTTTTTAATTATTAATTTACTTTCTTACAATTTACTTTTCTCATTTCATTTTCAAAGACCCCAAAAAGATACTTTTCGATAACCAATAATAAATCATACTTCCCTGCAATTCCTTGAGAGACGACCCGAGGTTTAAATACTTCGGTTATCAATTTTATTAGGGGTTTGTTACTTGTGACAACCAAAACTTTTGTACGACAGGATTCTTTGTTGGTTTAGAAACTATACTTGCAACGTGATTACTTTTATGAAATTCTTTACCATCAGAAATCCAGTTCGTTTCATCCACCAACATCATACCAGTGCTGCAAGTCGTATCCCAAGTGAAATACCAACATCGCCGAGCTGATCGCGGGGTATAGGTGCCAAGAGCATCATACGCTCCCACGCTCAAACAAAAAGCAGTATTAGTTGTCCATCCATCTCTTTACAGTTGTATCGTGAAGCACGACACAACGATCTGTATAGGTGTGCCAAACTGGCTGCCCCCCAACTGTATCCTGAAATCCGGTGAAAATCCCGAAGTAGCGGCAGAAACTTCAAGTTCAATGAAATGGTCGACTTATCTGGAAACACAACTGTTCCGAGCACGCAGAAAATGCGCGCCCGGACATACCGCTCAACAGACTCCTGAGTGTGACACGGCTCGGTGTCTCTACACCGCCGGACCCATGCAATATTAACCTTCCCCAACACGTGATCTTGCAGACTAGACTCCCAACCAAAACACGCAATGCAGTTCTCCACCAAAAACTGGTGACTGCTGTCTGATCTACCCGTAACGGCCTCCCTATTAATCGGGAGACTAAGAATATAGCTCACATCTTCCAGCGTCACCGTCACTTCACCGACCAGAAGATGAAATGTGTGAATCTCCTCCAGTGTTCCACCAAGGCACTCAACAGTACAGAATGGCCTCTCATTTTGCCTACTCGCGAAACGTGTTGAAACCCAGTTAATGCCAATGCCACTGCAGCTACCTCGTTAAAAGTATCTGACGGATCGAATTTTCTGGACAACAAATTCTTGATAGCTTGCAAAAAGAAAAATAATAATTATTTAAATTTTATATAATATATTAATAATAATAATATTAATAATCATAATAGTACTAATTACAACACAAATAAATAAAATTCGAATAAATATGTATATATTCATCGTTAAATATTAAAAAAAAAATTTATATACCTATTGAGAATGATTCAAATACTCAATAATATGTTCTTTCGATTTGGTAAAATTCCGCATCATTTTTCTTTGCTGCACCGTTTGCTTCTTCTTCTCCCACACTTTTCTTCTTCACTCTTAACTCTCTTCACACCAGCTTCCTCACTCAGGTTCAACTCTTCCTCAGCATAGCTTACTTCGTTTTTTTACTTTGCTCCACTAGCCATCTGCGTTTTGGCTTTAAAAAGCATCAAAGTGAACACCCGCAAAGACACGTGTCGCGCATGCAGCTAGGAACGCTGCAAAACGCAACCTCCGTTTGGCTGTGCAAGACTAACAAATGCAACCTGCGTTTTGCCTAACCCTATGCTGGTCAACACTGCTCCTCTCCGCATGCAACCCATGTTTCGCAACCTGATTTCCTTCCCAACTCAATTGCAGCTTGCGTTTTGCAGGAGCTGCAGATTTTTGTTTTTATCGCCTGCAAAACGTTACCTGCGTTTTGCAGGTCCTTGAACAACGCAAGTCCACATTTGTGGACAACTCACCATATATACATATGTGTGCATAACACTATTTTTTCTTCCATTTTTAAATTATTTTCTGTATATAACACATCATATATATGAAAAATATTATATACAACACTTTTATATATATCGCTTTTAACATTAAAAATAATTGATAAAAAATAAAAAGAAACTACATAAAAATAAGTATAATCATAATTTTTTTAATTGATATAACAACTTTTTTAACAATTAAAGAAAGAAAATCACTTAGACGTTCAAAGTTCAAACTTGGGAGGGTCAATCAGAGATTTCCCCGGTTTGCTTTATCCGTGTTGACCACCTAAGGTTTTGTGAACCAAAAATTACGTAGGCTTGACCGCTTGAGAGGATCCACTCCCCAACTTGGATGGTCTGTGAAGTGTCTAAAATCAAGATGGTTTTCGTTCGTGAAAACAATGGGCGACTACTGGGCGAGTTACAAATTATTAAAATTAATATTGCCACATGTTAATACTTAATATACCCAACATGAAATATAACATGCCACTGGCCGACTGGCGGCTGCCTGCCCACCCCAGCCCCAGCCAACCAATTTTGGCATCACAGGTTTTCAAATTCCATTACGACTTCGTTTTTGCAACGTACTTTATATTTTCTATTTTCTATTTCTATTCCCTCCCTAAAATCGTATATAAATCAAACTTTCTTGAAACCCTTAAATCCATATAACTTCCTAATCCTTTTTTGTTCGGTTCCGTCTCCTGATTCCTCTTCCTTCTCTAAATCCTTGCTATTTTCCCCAAATTTCTCTCTCTCTCTCTCTCTGAATCGCTGCAATGGCTGATGCTAAGACCCAATTTGAATCTGTAAGGAAGTGGGTCGTCGAGCACAAGCTCCGTACTGTTGGTCAGTTTATCATCTTTTTAATTTCAGATTAGATTAGATTCTTCTGAAACATCTTTTTTGTTGTTTGCGCGTGATATTTGGAATTTTGGATTGTGATTTTGTTGATAAATTTTGATTTGAAGGATACCTAATTTATTTCTGATTTGAATTGTTGCGATTGTTATTGGAATCAGGGTGTTTGTGGCTTAGCGGCATCACGGGTTCAATTGCATACAATTGGTCTCGACCTAACATGAAAACCAGTGTTAAGATCATTCACGCCAGGCAAGTTATATAATTTCTCATGTTGTGTTTGCGATTTTTTTTTTTTTGAGAAAATTAAAATGAGATAGAGATAAATTATCTTGATTTGTTTGCCCTTTCAAGTAGCTTGCTTTTATTCTTTTGCATTTAATGCAATCCAGTTTCTCATATTTATTCTCCGAGGAGCTGTTTCGTGATTTCATTATGAAAGATGAGTATGTTAGCTACGAGCTGAATATATGAGCTTTATGATTGATCATGTGTTCATATTGGAGCTGCGTTCATGTTTTTTTTTTTTTTTTGTGCCATGAGTAGCCTTATTAGGATAAATGAATCCTGCATTTGGGTTAATAATTGGTTTCATTGCTCCTTGGTTTGTTTCATTGAGGTTTTCTGCCGAGTGTTCTCACTTTTAACTTGTCCCACTTTGCAACTTGGTCCCTTTTAATCTCTTAAAACTTCTTTAACTAAAAGAAATTGTTTTGTGGACGGAGCAATGAGCTGCAATAATTCTTTAACATATATATGAATGAATGAAAGTAACTAAATTTGGCTTAAGAGTTAGATGTATGTTAAATTCTTAATGTCCATGTTTCACCAATACACTTGAGCATGTCTATGCTTCTTGAAACTTTTTTTATATTTGCCACTTCCCTTAAGAGTTAGACATATGAACCCTTTTAACATATTTCATGAAGTTAATAATCAAAATAGCTACTAGTGTTAAAATCCAATCTTGTTTCTATATATCTCATGTGGCAATGAGTTTTTATTGGTCAATAAAGGGTCTTGATTGTTGGGAATTCTGCTGTATTGTTTGGTTAATTACTTAATTATATTCTTTGTTGTCTTATTTATTTTTGTTTTACTTAGGCTTCATATATTTACATACTGGTAATTTTAATAGAAGTTGGTTTTATGTGATACCTTTGTGTTATAACTTTTCTCCTGTTATTTCAGCACAATGTGTGCATATTTGAAGGATTATTGTTCTGTTTTTTTTTTTAATGGAACACCCTGCATAACATTCCAACTAATGTTCTTTTGCTAATTTTCTTTCTCAAACTGTGTTTCAGGTTGCATGCACAGGCTCTTACGCTGGCTGCGTTAGCCGGTGCAGCAGTAGTGGAGTACTATGATCATAAGATGAGCGATAAGGCTGCAGAGCAACGACGATGAATGGACAGCAAGATTTTCCCCTTAATTATCTCTCTCCCCAGCACATTTTTCTCTGGTCTGTGTGGGGATTATTTTAAACCAGGGAATAAACATATCTTATTATGTTGTGGAATATTCTTTCATAAAATGAAACACACACAACATTGAAATTCTTTGTTGCCTGTGGCAGACAGACACAGAGTGAATGTAAGTTGCCGGAATGATCCAGTTCAGTTGTGTTCTAGATGAACTTGTTTAGCTTTTCCTTTAAGTTGGCAAAGGATTATATAGTTCCTCAACGTTTAGACTACTATTAAATGATTCTACTAATAAAATAATATATTTAAGTTTTTAAATAATTGTCAAATAGTTATCTTTTAATTTTATTTATTAATTAGTTTTTTTTTATATATTATATAATTTTAAAACAACTTTAACTAATTTGATTTTTTAAATCGGAAAAGCTCTGTATCCATGTAAAAAATACATGGATGTTATCCAAGTAATTTCCTCCACATGCGTGCGTTCTTCCATCCTATAGTCGTTTGTTATACATGTGCCTCATATAACGTATATAACGTAAATTTTTTCTGCGTGATAAATTTTTTTGAACGTAAACCTTGTTCTTTTCTCGCGTTTTCGTTCTTCTTTTTTTCTGTTCGCGTTTTTCTTCTTTAACTTCAATCTAATAAAATTCCTTGTTCTCAGCATTATGGATCTGGATTGACTTTGACGTAATTAGTTTCGTCGTTCTTCTTCTTTTTTGTTTTTTTCTTCGATCTGGACTTTTGAATTGAAACAATGAATGAATCAAACTTCAATTCAGTTGAATGAGTGCGATTTGGATTATTCTTCCGAAACGCATCAATTTGATGAGGTTTGGATTATTAAATTTTGAATCGAATTCAATGGAATGTAATTGCTAATTTTGTTTGAATTGAATTGAATGGACAGAGGTGATCTGAATCTGAATTGAATTGAATTGATAATATCTAAATTGTAGATAGAGTTGTTTTGAATTTGGTTTTGTATAATGGATTATCTTTCGTTTACTGTGAGTAACCTTTCGGTTCGATAAGTATTATAGAATTGTTTCACCGTTAATGACGTTTTCGGTTCACCGTGCAGACCAGTTGTATTGTGGATGAAAGATTTATCCTAAAAGTGGGGATGATTTTTGAGACACTAGAAGAAGCTGCAAAGTTCTATAAACGTTATTCCAAACTTGCCGGTTTTTCTACCAAAATAAGGAACACGACTCGGGATGGAGACAAAATCAAGAATAAACTAATTGTGTGCACCAGAGAAGGGAGGTGGAAATCCAAGATATCTCCAACTCTGAAGACAAACCCCTCAGCTGGGTTAAACTGTCCAGCCAGGATTTATGTACACATAATGAAGGACGTTGGTGTTTGGACAATTTCCAAAGTTGTTTTGAATCACTCACATCCTTGCTGTCCAGAACGGGTAGAGATGCTCAAACAACACAGGGAGCTTAGCATGTTTGTGCGTCGCACCATTGAAATCCACGAGAAAGCTGGAATCAGACCGAGCAAAACTTACCAATCATTTGTGGCCGCAGCTGGTAGCCACCGTGAACTAGGTTTTATAGAAAAAGATGTGAGGAATTACATCACAAGGGAAGTACGGAATATTTCCGAAGAAGACGATGCCAAAGAATTTGGAAAGTACCTACTAAGAATGAAAGAGAAGAACAAAAAATTCTTCTTCAAGCTCAACCTTGAAAGCGATCACTACATTAAACATGCATTCTGGGCCGATGCAAGAAGCAGGGCTGCATTTGAGTATTCGGAGACGTGGTTTCATTTGACACCACCTATAATACAAACAGGTATTTCGTTTAGTGACATATATTTTCATGTTCTTTGAAAGAATATCTTTCGGTTCACCATGGTCTGGGTGCACTTATTTATGCAGGTACAATTTGGTTTTAGGTTCTTTTGTTGGCGTGAATCACCACGGCCAGTCGACACTTCTCGGATGTGCGCTGATAAAAAACGAGAACATTCAATCATTCAAACGGCTATTTGAGTGTTGGCTATGTTGCATGGGAAGGAAGGCACCAAAAGTCATTCTTACCGATCAATGCGCATCGATTCAAAGGGCAATTGAGCTATACATGCCAACAACAATTCACCGCTGGTGTATCTGGCACATCATGAAGAAGATCCCAAACAAACTAAACGGCTACAAGGGACACATCGATATTGAACAAGAGATGAGCCATGTTGTTTGGAACTCGTACACAAAAGACGCATTTCACAGAAACTGGAACGTTTTCCTCACAAAGTATGGCCTCGGAGGCAACAAGTGGCTTTCCAGTAATTGAGGTTTCAATTCGAATTATTTTCATGCCCATACCTTTTTTTTTTTCAAAACATACACTGTTTTCGGTTCATCGCACCTTATGGGTTTTACAAAACTGTACGAGGATTGGCATATATGGATTCCAGTTTACTTGGATCACCACTTCTGGGCCGGGATGAGAAGCACACAAAGGAGTGAGAGCATGCATTTATTTTTCAACAAGTTCATTACACGAAATAGCTCCTTGAGACAATTCGTGAAGCAATACGACAATTGCCTAGCAAGCAGAGAGCAAATAGAGAGAGAATTCGATGTTGCATATTTTTACACCGTGATACCGTGTGCAACAAAATCAGCAATAGGGGCACAGTTTCAGCATGTATATACCCATGAGAAGTTCATGGAAGTTCAAGCTCAATTCAGAGGTAAAGTGAACTGTATCACAAGATCAATGCATTCTACCCTAGGTTTCACAACATATGAAGTCATAGAGCAGGTTTTTAACTCCACATTCAACAAGTTTTTCATCACCTACGATGCAGTATCACGAGAGGTAAAGTGCCAGTGCTTGCTGTTCGAGTCTAGGGGCATATTGTGCCACCATTCCATAAGCATCCTAAGCTTTGATCGAGTGGATAACATGACACTGAAATACATACTGGAACGCTGGAGCAAGAACATAAAGAGGAGGCACACACACATCAAGAGCAGCCAAGATGAGCCTCTATTGGAGCCGAGAAGTAAGAGATTCGACGAATTGGTGTTTCAGTCGCACAATATATGCGAATTTGAATCCGAGTCCGAGGAGTTGACCAGAATTCTGCACTGGGAGTTTGACAAGGTCATGGCTGAGATGCAAGAATACAAAGAGAGAAGCAAAGGAAAAAGTTCGTTATGCCACGAAAAAGCGACACTGAGTGATGTGAATGAACTTCAAAGCCCGCACGTGTCAAAACAAGAGGCCGGCTCAAGAACAGACTTGGATCAAACTTGGAAAAAAAGATCTCAAATGCCATGAAGAAATAGAAAAAGACAGCTCCAAGTGAGGTAAAATTGACTTGCTTTCGATTAGCTAAAAATGCAATTGTGCATTTTGCTGATATATAATTAATTATGTCTTTTGTAGCTAAACCTTTTAGACGCTGGATCATCAATTCAGTCAAGCTCCACTCTTTACAATGCACCAAATATGAATTATCCAAGAGAGGATTATACGAGTTTTAGTTTTTATTAGTATAAATTTTTGTTAGTCTTTAATTAATAGTAATTTTTTTGTGAAATTCTTTATTCCAAAAGTCAATTTTTTCTTTATTGAATAGTCAATTTATTTTGCTATGTCAGAGAGTTCAGGTGTTTCTGAAACTGAATACTGATAGAAACATTTTTTTTTGTAATTAGCTCTCAGAATTTCTGTACAGTGTGTTTGCAACTTTCGGTTCGGCCAGTGTATTAATTTCGGTTCACTGTATTTTTTGGTGTTACTAATGTATTGGTAAATACACTGATTGTAATCACCGAGAACCTGGAATAAAACAGCAACCAGACAGTTCCAAGATATTTATAAACTAACATGAACCTTTTAGACACCGGATCATCGATTCAGTCAAACTCCATTCTTTACAATGCACCAGATATGAATTATCCAAGAGAGGATTATATGAGTTTTAGTTGTTAGTCTTTAATTAATAGTCATTTTTTTGTGAAATTCTTTATTCCAAAAGTCAATTTTTCCTTTATTGAATAGTCAATTTATTTTGCTATGTCAGAGAATTCAGGTGTTTCTGAAACCGAATACTGGTAGAAACATTTTTTTGTAATTAGCTCTTAGAATTTCTGTGTGTTTGCAACTTTTGGTTCGGCCAGTGTATTAATTTTGGTTCACTATGTTTTTTGGTGTTTGACGGGCAGAAAATTGTCGATTAAGAATTTATAATGAAAACAGCGTTGCAAGTACAGTTCTTAACTGACGAAAATTTCACTTATCAATTTAAAAAGAGTTGTCACAATTTAAGAATAAAATACTGGGAGTAGAATTTCCAGGTCGTCTCCCAACGAGTTGACAAAAGAGTGCAATTTATTGGTCAGGAATTTTTAGAGAAGTTTTAGAGTTGGGAATTAGAAAAATAAAATGATTATCAATTAAAGCAATAAAAATTAACAAGAGGTTTTATATATTTGAAATAAAAAGCCTTGACTACGAGAAGATTAATCGGAATTTCTATCCTTGTTGAATTTTCCCAAGTATAATAGTAAGAGGTTGTTGCTTCTACTTAGTTATCCTTTACCTAATAAAGGAAAGTCAAGTAACTAACCAACTCTGATTCACAAGTCCTAATCCCTTCCTAGGGAAGGATTAGAGTTAGTGACTAGAGAGTCAGCCAACAACTTCCAATTACAAATTAACACTTGAGTATTCCAATTCAAGGATCTCCTATTAATCAACTCCAAAGTCAAGTTGGGAGTCTACTCCATTGACATGGTTGCCATTTTCGCAAACATGTAAAGGGAGTAGAAAGGAGACATGGTAATAAAAATTAATTTAGTAAAAGCAAATTTTGAGCTAATAAATTAAGGGGAGATGATAATCAAACAAATAATGAAATTAAATGTAAAAATAAATCTTGCATTAATAATTCCCAAAATCAAAGATATCCATATGTAACTCTGAACAAACTGAATGGAAAGTAAAAGAGTAAGGAAATAAGAAAGCAAACTGTAATGATAGATACTTCAATCGAAGGTAGTAACTCTCTCAAGATCCAATCCAAAAGCATAAAACTAAAAATCTAAGAATGTGAGGAACCCTAGAGGAAGTAGTGTTTTTTCTCTAAGATTCAAAAAATAAAACTAAAACTAAGTGTATGTGAATGTGTGTTGAGTCTCCTGGCTCTAGTTTGTGTTTTTGGGCCGAAAACTGGGTCCAAAACCAGCCCAAAATCGCCCCCAGCATCTTCTGCAATTTCAGCACGTGACGCACGTCACGCGTACGCGTAAGTCACATGTACGCGTCGATGGTCTTCTGCGCGTGTCACACGTACGCGTCAATCACGTGTACGCGTCAGTCACGCATAAGTGACGCGCACGGTGAGCCATGCGTGCGTGTCGATCCTCGCTGGTCAGCTCCTTAGTTTTTTGTATTCCTTCCATTTTTGCAAGCTTCCTCTCCATCCTCTAAGCCATTCCTGCCCTATATAGCCTGAAAACACTTAACACACAGATCACGACATCGAATGGTATAAAAGGACATTAAAAATTGATAATTTAAAGGCTTAGGAAGCAAGTTTTCAACCATAGAACAGAATTGGGAAGGATTTGTAAAACCATGCAATTTGTATGAATAAGTGTGCAAAGAACTAATAAAAACCACTCAATTTAGCACAAGATAAACCATAAAATAGTGGTTTATCAATCTCCCCACACTTAAACATTAGCATGTCCTTATACTAAACTCAAGGAGACCAAAAGAATGAATGGGGGAAAGTAAAACTCATGCAATACAACCTATGTATATGAATGCAACTATATGCTAAGATGTTTCTATCTACTTGGTTAAAAGTAGGCAAGTTCTCCAAGACAAATAATAATCAGATTCTACTAATTCAAATCACACAATAAGAGGCAAGTAAACTTTCAAGAAGATAGCTCATGAAAGCCAGAAACATAGAATCAAGTATTGAACCCTCACTGGAAGTGTATATGCACTCTAATCTCTCAGGTGTCTAGGGTTAATCCACTCTAATCTCCTCTAGTCATGCTTTCTAAAACTTTGTTCTTCATCTAACTAATTAACAAATATCTAGTATACAAATGCAAACATCATGAGGTCTTTTCAAGGTTGTAATGGGGCTAAGGTAAAGGTGAGGATATATGTATGGTCACGTGAGCTATAATATGAATCTTTGACTAACCTAAGTTCTCAACTAACACACACACACTCTATATAATTCTAAAATCATGCCTAGCTACCCAAAATCCCACTTTTGCATCATATACTCATGTATCAATTTTTAATTCCACCACATATGCATTGATCTTTCTATTGGACTTAACATTGGGGTAATTTTTGTCCCCTATTCATTTATTTCTTCTCTCTTTTTTTATTTTTTTTATTTTTATTTATTTTTTTTATATAAATGAAACCATAATATATCAATGCATATGATTTCTATAGTTTCACATGAGCAAGCACCCAAATTATCAAAATTTGTCAATAAAAACAAAACACATTCTCATTAACACAGTTCGCACAATTCCCCACACTTAGTTGACACACACTCTCTATCTTAAGCTAACCAAAGATTCAAATGGGGTAATTAATTATTTTTTTACTTAAGGTTAGTGATGTGGTAATATAAGGAACAAATGGGGATTAAAAGGTTCAAAGTGGCAAACAAGGGTAAATGAAATGGTAGGCTATTTGGGATAAGTGAGCTAATAACAAATGATGGCCTCAATCATATGTATGCATGCAAATATAATAAACAATGGACATATAGAATGGAACAAACCATAGATTACAATCATAGAGAAGAAAACACACAAGAATAAAAATCATGGTTAAATAATGTAACCATATAATTAAGCTCAAAATCTCACAGGTTGTGTGTTCTTGGCTATAAATCATGTTCCAAATTACAATCTTCAAACAAGTTTAACACAAATTTTAATTTGAATGAGTGAAATACCATAAAATAGGGTTTTAAAAAGAAATTCATTACTTCAACCAAGCAATACATATATGCAAGCAACTACTATCATGCAATTTATCCTATCTAACAAGAGAAAAATAAAATGTTGGTGTTAAAAGAGAGAGATTACCTCTGGAAGTCAAGGACTGACCTCCCCACACTTAAGGCTTGGCACGGTCCTCTGTGCCATCAGTAAGGAGCAAGGTGGGGCTGGTAGCATCGCCTCCGCTGTCTGGCTCGACATGGCTCCCTGTGCAACTAGGTGAAGGGGAGTCCGGGGTGTCCTTCTGTTCCGGAGGTGGGTGAGTACGAACAATGAGCTCCTTCAGATAGGTGTATCGACGCTTGTTGCGGCGCTCTATTTGCTCCATCCGCCGGTCTTGCCAATTTAACCTCTGAAGGATCTGAAGGAACATCTGATGGGTGGATGGTGCTTGTGGTGTGGATAATAGTGGAGCAGAAGAAGGAGGAGTGTCCAAAGATGGGCCTGGAGGCCAGCTCGTAGAAGGGACTGGGGGTCTGATGGACTTCTCATTCGGGACATACTGATTGGCCCTCGGGATCATGGCCTTCGTGTCCCCAGCCCGATAGGAGACACCTGCTGCAGAGACTAAATCTGAAACCAATGTGGGGAAAGGTAGGTTACCTGTGATCTGCACATGTCCTATTGCCTACCGGATGAGTCGGGGTCGGTTGAGAGGTTGTTCCGTAAGGATGCACCAGATGAGAACAGCCATGTCCGCTGTGAAGGTGGACTCGTGAGTGCTTAGAAAGATATAGTGGGACATAATCTGTGCCCACACGCGAGCCTCTAATGTAAGTGCTTGGGCTGAGATACTTTTGGGTTTTAACCGGTGTTTCCTGTAGATCCAGGTGCTGCCAGGTTGGGCTATAACGCCAAGGACGCTGTCCTAGTCAAACTGATACATCTGGCGCTTAAGTTGGGCCTCTTAATATGCATCCAATCCCTCTGGGTTTGGTGGAAGATCCAGTACTCTCTGTATAGCATCGTCGGAGATAGGGACTTGCTGCTGACAAACATAGACAGACTGTAGGGTAGGCGAGTAGAAGTTAGAGTAGAATTCAACTACCCATGATAGGTTGGCCTCCCGCAGTTGCCTCCTCAAGAATCCCCACTGTATCCTTTCGATGCGGGGCTCCACAAAATCAACAAAATGTGTTGGGAGAATGAGTAGATGTTCACTATTGTTTCCTCTTGGCTAGGATGGGGAACATCTGCTCGCAGTAACGGTTAGTGAACTGTGTGGAGTCCCGTGCGGGAAAAGCTTTCTCCGCTTCATCAACTTTGATGATCCTCTTCACCCGCTTTGTTGGTGGCTTGACGCTTGTAGATGGTGGTGCCTTAGCTGGTGCTCTCTTGGTTCCTCTCCTTGTCGGCGGCTTGTCAGAAGCCTTCTCCTTTCCTCTTTTAGTGGCCATACTAAAGAAGGAAGAAGGAGAATTAATTTCAAGTATAGATAACTAACATTTGGAAGGAATAAAGTCCAAGTAATAATGAATGCCAAAGGAAAAGGGATGTCCTATACATGGTAGCTACAACATGCATGGAAGACATTAAGTAGAATCATGAAGGCAATTCATAACAATTAGATGTAAGAGGGTTAAAGGCATGCAAGTAATAGGCATGAGAAGCATAACTCAAGCATCAATTATTAAATGTACCAAATTAAAGAGAACTTGTATGATGACAATTGTGAATGATAATCCCAATACATGTGGATTGCAAGTGTTGTGAAAAGAGGCATTAAAGTGTGAGAGTAAAATAGAATGGGATTCAAAATGCCATGAGAGCTTTTTCACAAACACTTGGTATGCAAGTTAAAATAGGAATTAAAATAATTAATTCAAGTGTATATGAGATCCATAATAAAATGTCAATTGTCAAATTACTCTTCATAATATTCACAAGCTCAAATATAATAAAATAATACCCAAATAAAGCTCCAACACCAACATAAAAATGCATGATAAAAGAATGAAAAAGAAACCATAAATAACTAAGCTAATATAAAATTGAGAAGAAGGAAAAATAATTAAATGCAATAAATGAAAGAAGAATGAAAGAGTAGAGGAGAGGAAGAAAAGAAACCTTAGGAAGAAGATAAAAATAGGAAGGTGAGTAGAAGTAAGAATGAGAGAATAGGAGTAGGAATGGTAGAGGAGAAAGAAAAGGAAATTGTAGTTGCCGGAGTTAGTGGTCTCCGGTGGTGGTGGAAGAAGGGAAGAAGAAAGAAGTAAGAAGTAAGAAGAGGGAAAGAAGGAAGAAGAAAGAAGGAAGAATTAGGATTGAATGAAAATTAGGATTAGAGAGGGGGAAAGAATTGAAATCTATGCGGCGAGCTGGATAAGTGATGCGGCGCATGCGACGCGCACGCGTACCCCACGCGTACGCGTGGGTTGCGCAAAAGTGAAGGCGACGCGTAAGCGTCTGGCACGCGTACGCGTGCCCTTGGTCGTGCCAGTCGCGCGAATCCAGCCGCATGCACGCACAACTCTCTGTTCGAAATGCACTGGGGCCAAAATCGCATATGACGCATGCGCGCGTAACACGCTTACGCGTGGATGGCCTTAAAGCGAAAATGACGCGTACGCGTACGCGTGGGTGAATTTGTGCCTCTAGCACAATGCCAGCGCCAGACCATCACAACTCTCTGTTCAAACACTTATTTACGCCGATTTCCATGTCCACACGTGCGCGTCCTGGACGCGTACGCGTGGGTTGCCAAAATTGCAAGTGACGCGTACGCGTTGTGCGCAAGGCACGCTTCCTACTCAACTCCCGCGTAACTCTCTGTTCAATTCTAATGTGTTGCGCATTCACGAATGACGCGTACGCGTCATAGATGCTTGCACGTTGAATGCTTTATATATATATCAGTGTTCAGTTCTGCATAATTACTTCTATATTGCATTCATATATATAGAAGTAATTATGCAAAACTGAACACTGATAAAAAATAAAATAGGAATAAGAATAAAAATGGAAGATCATACCATGGTGGGTTGTTTCCCACCTAGCACTTTTCTTTAACGTCCTTAAGTTGGACGGTCCACAAGCTCAGTCTTCTGCTGTTGCTGGATCCGCCAAGAGGAAGATCTCCAGCTCCTTATTGTTCTTCATCTTGTCACCATGGTATAGCTTCAAGCGATGGCCATTGACCTTGAAGAAGTTGGGGCTTAAAGGATGACTCAGGTGGAAGACTCCATATGGTTCTGCCTTTTCTACTCTGTAGGGTCCTTCTCTTCTTGATCTCAACTTGCCTGGCATGAGTCTCAGCCTTGAGTTGTAGACTAGGACTAACTCCCCCGATCTAAACTCCCTTCTCTTGATGTTCTTGTCATGCACAGCTTTCACCCGTTCCTTGTATAGCCTCGAGTTCTCGTATGCTTCTAGCCGAAGGCACTCCAATTCTTGTAGTTACAGCTTCCTTTCAGCCCCGGCTCTCTCTAATCCCATGTTGCATTTCCTTACCGCCCAGAAAGCTTTGTGCTCTACCTCCACTAGAAGGTGACACGCTTTCCTGTAGACTAGGCTGAATGGACTCATTCCGATTGGTGTCTTGTAAGCGGTCCGATAAGCCCAAAGCGCATCTGCCAGTCTAGTACTCCAGTCTCTTCTGTGAGGATTCACAATCTTCTCTAGTATGCACTTTATCTCTCTGTAGGACACCTCGGCTTGTCCATTGTTCTGGAGATGGTAAGCCGTCGCTACCTTGTGAACAATGCCATGCTTCTTTAACAAACTTGTCAGTCTCCTGTTACAGAAATGAGTGCCTTGATCACTCACGATTGCTTGTGGTGATCCAAAGCGACAGATAATATTATTTCGAACAAAAGAGACAACAACGTTAGCATCATCAGTACAGGTAGAAATTGCTTCCACCCATTTAGAAACATAATCAACAACTAACAATATGTATAAGAAACCACTAGAGTTTGGAAATGGACCCATGAAGTCAATGCCCCAAACATAAAAAATTTCACAGAACAACATAAGTTGTTGGGGGCATCTCATCCCTCTTGGATATATTCCCAAACCTTTGGCTTGGGGAGCAAGATTCACAGAAAGCAGTTGCATCCTTAAAAAGCGTGGGCCACCAGAATCCATAGTCTAAAATTTTTCTAACTATTCTTTGAGGTCCAAAGTGTCCACCACTCTCAGAAGAGTGGCAGGCCTCTAAAATTGACTGAAATTCTGATTGTGGCACACACCTTTTAATTATTTGGTCTGCACCACATCTCTATAAATATGGGTCATCCCATATATAATATTTGGACTCGCTTTTAATCTTGTCCCTTTGATACTTAGTAAAATTAGGAGGGAAGGTACGACTAACCAAATAATTAGCTATAGGTGCGTACCAAGGAACCACCTCAGATATTGCGTGCAAGCTATCAAATGGAAAAGCATCATTGATAGGAGTGGAGTCATTCTTAATGCGCTCTAGGTGACTCAAGTGGTCCGCCACTAAATTTTGGGAACCACTCCTATCTTTGATTTCTAAATCAAATTCTTGCAGCAACAATATCCAACGGATTAACCTTGGTTTGGACTCTTTTTTAGCTAATAAATATTTTAGAGATGCATGGTCTGAGTATACTACCACCTTAGTACCAAGTAAGTAGGCTCAAAATTTATCCAGAGCAAAAACAATAGCTAAAAGCTCTTTCTCAGTGGTAGTATAATTAGACTGAGCAGCGTCTAAAGTCTTAGAAGCATAAGCAATTATATATGGGTCCTTACCTTCGCGCTGAGCCAGTGCCGCTCCTACTGCATAGTTGGAGGCGTCACACATGATCTCAAATGGCTGACTCTAGTCGGGCCCTCTTACAATCGGAGCTTGAGTCAAGGCAATCTTCAGCTTATCAAACGCTTCCATGCAGTCCTCACTCAGCTCAAACTCAACATCCTTCTGCAGTAGTCGGGATAAAGGCAATGCTACCTTACTGAAGTCCTTGATAAATCGCCGGTAGAAACCTGCATGACCAAGAAACGAACGGACTTCCCTCATGGAGGAGAGGTAAGGTTAACCAAAAATAACATCTACCTTTGCTGGATCAACTGAAATACTAGTATTAGAAACAACATGTCCTAGAACAATACCTTGTTTTACTATAAAATGACATTTTTCAAAATTGAGTACAAGGTATGAACTAACACACCTTTCTAATACTCTAGCTAAACTATCCAGACAAAGGTCAAACGAATCACCATACACACTAAAGTCATCCATAAAAACTTCCATACATCCCTTAAGAAGATCTAAGAAAATACTCATTATGCATCTTTGAAATGTAGCCGGTGCATTACATAAGCCAAAAGGCATTCTCTTATATGCATACGTTCCAAAAGGACATGTAAAAGTAGTTTTCTCCTGATCTTCAGGAGCTATATGAATTTGAAAATAGCCAGTGTAACCATCTAAAAAACAGTAGTGTGATTTACCTGACAGGCGATCAAGCATTTGATCGATGAAAGGCAGTGGGTAGTGATCCTTGCGAGTATCCTGATTGAGACGCCTATAGTCAATGCATACTCTCCAGGAATTCTGTACTCTAGTAGCCATGAGTTTTCCATGCTCATTCTTCACTGTTGTGACGCCAGACTTCTTTGATACCACCTGTACTGGGCTAACCCATTCACTATCCGAGATGGGATAGATGATGTTAGCTTCAAGTAGTCTGGTCACTTCCTTCTTGATAACTTCTAAAATGGCGGGGTTCAACCGCCTTTGAGGTTGAGGGATAGGCCTTGCTCCCTCTTCTAAAAATATGTGGTGCTCACAGACTTGAGGGCTGATGCCTACTATATCCACCAAGCTCCACCCAATAGCTTTCTTGTGTCTTCTCAGCACACTAAGCAACTGCTCTTATTGTTGGGAAGTGAGTTTCCTTGCAATAATAACTGGGAGCTTCTGATTATCCTCAAGATAAGCATACTTGAGGTGGGGTGAAAGGGGCTTCAACTCCATTTTTAGCTCATGGCTGGGCACTTGATCATCTGGAGCCATTGGTGGTGGCAAAGTATCTTCAGTAAGCTCAGAGGGTTTCCCCACACTTGCGCCTTGCTCCATGTTCATCTCTTCTACTTCTTCTTGGTGAAATTCAGCCACTGTCTCATCAATGATATCACACTAGAAGATGGAGTGATCTTTCGGAGGGTGCTTCATAGCTTCATCCAGGTTGAAGCTCACTGCTCGGCCATCTATCTCAAAAGAGTAAGTTCCTGAAAAGGCATCCAATTTAAACCTCGAAGTCTTCAGAAATGGCCTTCCATGCAGGATGGATGATGGTCTTCCTGAGTCATTAGGGGGCATCTCCAAAATATAGAAGTCAATAGGGAATGTCAACCCCTTAATGCTCACCAGCACATCTTCAGCAATTTCAACAACTGAGATTATGCTCTTATCTGCCAAAACAAAACGTGCTACCGACCTTTTCAAGGGTGGAAGCCTCAAGGCATCATATACAGATAATGGCATAATACTAACACATACACCTAAATCAGACATGCAGTAAAAAAATTGTACACCCTCAATAGTAATAGTAACCATGCATGGACCCGGATCACCACATTTTTCCGGTATAGCACCCATTAAAGCAGAAATAGAGTTACCTAGAGGAATAGTTTCTAAATCATGTATTTTATCTTTATTCATGCATAAATCTTTTAGAAACATAGCATACTTGGGTACCTGGCGAATAGCATAAAAAAGGGGAATAGTTACCCCAACCTTTTTGAAGATCTCCACCATCTTGGGGTCTAGCTCCATTTGCTTTCTAGGTTTCCTAGCAAGGTGTGGAAATAGAATGGGAATGGCGTCTCTTACAGCATCATCTTCCTTAAGTGCTCCGTTCCTTGGTTGAGCTGTTTCCTCTTCATCCACATCTTGTGCCTCTCCCTCTTCTTCAACATCTTCCACCTCAACAATGTCTTCAACTTGGTTGTCTTCATTAAAGATTGGCTCTTTGGGACTCCTCTCTTGCAATGTGATTTCGGACCTCAAAGTGATGGCATTGATTCCACCTTTGGGGTTGGGTAAAGGTTGAGAAGGGAGTGCACTAGAGCTTGAAGGTTGATCGTTGGGAGTAGAAGGTGGTTCCATGAAAGATATGAATGATTGTAGAGTGGAGTTAAGACCGTTTATGGTAGAGTTAATTGTATTCTGAATGTATTTTTGTCCTTGCATAATACGCGAAGAATCTCATCATTGGGAGAGGAAGGGTGGTAAGTAATTTAAGGGGCTTGTGGTTGGTTGTTCTGAGGCGCTTGGGCTTGCCTTTAGTGAGGTGCTCGGTAAGTCTAGCCTTGATTCTGTTGTTGGTATGGGGGGTTCTGTTGATACCGGTTCTGCTGATAGCTGTTGTTATTGTTGTTCCATCTCTGATTTCCACCGTTGTCTCTGCCTCCTTGGTTGTAGTTGTTCCTCCATCCTTGGTTGGAATTGTCTCTCCACCCTTGGTTAGAATTATCTATCCATCCCTGGTTGGAGTTGTCTTGCCAACCCTGATTATAGTTCCCACATTGGTTATAATTACCGCCTTGTTGATAGTACCCTTGATTCGGGTGATTGTAGTAATTATTAGTAGCTGCCAAGGTGTTGTCTTCTTGTTGGAGTTGAGAACATTCGTCAGTGTAGTGGGAATAGCAGGCACATATACCACACACTCTTTGAGGAACCAACTGCTGACACTGTTGTTGTGGAGGAGGCTGAGGTTGTTATTGATTCAGTTGGAGCTGCTTCAGTATATTGGTCATCTCTCCCGGAGTCTTTGTGAGAGCAGCAGTCTCACTACTAGAGGAAACCTCCGCAATAGCCTTGGGATGGTTGTTCCTGTACCTTGCATTTCGGGTAGACTCAGCTAGATCGGTGATCAGTTGCCACGCTTCTGTCGCCATCTTGTACTTAGTCAGAGAGCCATTACTCACAGCATCTAATATAGTCTTGTGTTGAGGCTTCATGCCTTGGCAGAAATAGCTAATCAACACCAACTGGTCAATCTTGTGATGGGGACATGAGTTTAGGAGATTCCTGAAGTGTTCCCAATACTCGTAAAGAGTCTCTGATTCGCATTGAATAATGCAGGAAATTTCTTTCCTCAGTCTATCTGTCTATCTGTAACTTCAGCTGGAAAGAACTTGTCCAGGAATTCTCTTCTAAGTAGATCCCAATTAGTAACAACTTCTTCAGGTTGAGTGTAGAACCACTCCCTTGCCTTTCCCTCAAGATAAAATGGGAAGGCATATAACCAAATAGTAGCCTCATCCACACCATGACGCCTAGTAGTTGAGCAGGCTGTTTGAAAATCTCTAAGGTGCTTGATAGGCTCTTGAGCAGGTAAGCCATTAAACTTGGGCAGTAAATTGATCAGTGTAGTCTTCAATTCAAAATCCGCAGCTAAATTCGGATGACGCGCTTGGTATGGTTGCAGTGTAAAGTCCGGAGCTCCTACTTCCTGGAGAGTAATCCTTCTAAGCTCCGCCATATTACCTGCACGTAAATCAACATAATCAGTAAAAGAGGAGCTTGTTTCTTCCTCAAATAACGCTTCAGATTTGCCCTCAGATAAGACTGGTGAATTGGTAGAGACCCCTTCACCACCCTCAGAGGCTAACTGATGAATGGTTTATTGACGGTTTAGAATTTCACAAATAAAATCTCGTTGCAAGTATAGTTTCTAAACCAATAATAATCCTTTCATACAAACATTTGTTTGTCACAAGTACAAACCCCTAAAACTATAAACCGAAGTATTTAAACCTCGGGTTGTTCTCCCTAGGAATTGCAATAAAGTGTTCTTATTATTGGTTATGAGGTATGTTTGGGGTTTTTGAGATAATAGACAAGAAATATAAATGGCAAAGGAAATAAACTAACAACTAACAAAGCTCTTGGCAAGGCATGAGAATTGGAAGTCCTATCCTAGTTATCCTCCTCAATTATGATCACAATTGTCCATTGCTCCCACTTAGTTAACCTCTAACCATGGAGGAAAGCCAAGTGGATGGATTAACTTGATTCCACAAGTCCTAACCAAATCCCAAAGGAAAGACTAGCTTTAGTGGCATTCAAGTCAATTAGCAACTTCTAATTATCAATCAACAAAGAAATTAGATAACTCAAGAGTCACTAATTACTCTATCAAAGCCAAGAGGAGAAAAATCTATTCTATAATCCAACCAAGTATTTCATCATACACTTGGAAGACATCTACACTACTCAATTGCAAGGAATTAACAACAATAAAGCAAATCAACAATAAAGGAAATCAAAACATGAATTGCATTAAAAGGAAAAGGGAAGAACCAAAATGCATCAACATAAAAGTAAAGGAATACAAGAATTAAATGCTAAACTAGAGAGAGAAAAGGTAGAAGAAGAAGAAATTTCAAGGGAAAAGTAAATCAAAGCAAGAAATTAACCTAGATCTAAGAAATTCTAATCTAGATCTAACCTAATCCTAATTCTAGAGAGAGGAGAGAGCTTCTCTCTCTAGAAACTAACTTTCCCTCCAAAACTAAACTAAAACTAAACTAATGTGTTCAAAAGTTGTGATTCCCCTTCAGTCCTTGGGTTAAATAGCATCAGAGATGAGTTGGATTTGGGCCTGGGAAGCCCAGAAATTGCCCCCAGCGGATTGCCTTTAAGTGAGTCACGTGCGAGCACGACGCATATGCGTGGGTCACGCGTACGCGTCTCTTGATAATTTCATATCCACGCGTACACGCCATGTACGCGTACGCGTCGCCATGCGACCTCACAATCCACGCGTGCGCGTCTGCTGCGCGTGCGCGTGGAGTGAATTTCACCCAATCCTTGATTTTCCATGATATCTCCACTTTGCATGCTTTTCTCTTCATTTCTTTGATCCATTCCTAGCCTTTCCAACCTGGAATCACTAACAAACATATCAAGGCATCTAGTAGAATCAAAGGTGAATCAAAATTAGCAATTAAGGACCTGAAAAGCATGTTTTCACACTTAAGCACAATTTAGGAGACAATCATGAAATCATGCTATTTCATTGAATAAATGTGGGTAGAAGGTCATAAAATTCCCTAAATTAAGCACAAGATAAACCCTCAAGATGGGGTTTATCAACCTCCCCACACTTAAACCATAGCATGTCCTCATGCTAAATCAAGAAGGAAATAAAGGGTATCAACATTTATTCAATGTAACAACTACTGAATGTATCCTATCTAAATGCAACTATCTATATGAATGCAACTACTTGGTCAAAATAAATCAATTCCCAAGAGAACATATATAGGCACAAGGGCTAAGGCAATAGCAAATCTAATCCACAATTGAATTGAGTTATTAAATATTTGGGTAAAGTATATTTTTTATCCCTGAAGTTTGGCAAAAATTTCAAAAATATCTCTAAGTTTTATTTTGTTTCAATTTTGTCCCAAAAGTTTTCGATTTGCATTAAATATACCCTTAACGAATAAATTTTCAAAAAAATTAAGACCAATCTAACAATAATGCATGAAAATTATGCTTGCTTTGCTTGTGTTGAGGGTTGTTGTTATGAAATTGTTGTTGAATTAGTCTTAAATTTTTTGAAAAATTACCAGTTCGGGGTATATTTGATGCAAATCGAAAACTTTTGGGACAAAATTGAAACAAAATAAAACTTAGGGATATTTTTGAAACTTTTGTCAAACTTCAGGGACAAAAAATATACTTTACCCTAAATATTTTTACAAACTTGCAAGAGAAGTGGAGGCATGTAGTTGAGCAATCGAACGCTCACCGGAAGTGTTTACACTCTAGTCTCTCAAGTGTTTAAGGTCGATCCACTCAATTCTCTCCTAATCATGCTTTCCAAGATTTGTTTTTCATCTAACAATCAACAAATATTTCATGCATGCATGCAATTATCATGAGGTCTTTTCATAAGGTTGTAATGGGGCTAGGGTCAAGGTAGGATGCATATGGTCAAGTGAGCTTGAGATTTGAATCTTTGATAAGCTTAAACTTCCCACCTAACCTATATAGCAACCTATACAATTCTAAACAAAACCTAACTACCCATTCTTCACTTTTTCACATACTCATTCATTTTTTCCTTGATCACAACACATATGCATTGATTATTATTGAACTTTACTTTGGGGCATTTTGTCCCCTTTTTTATTTCTTTCTTTTATTTCTTTTTCTTTTCTTTCTATTTTTTTTCTTTTCATATGTATATTTTTTTTTCTTTTTGTTTTTCTCATTTTTTTTCTTTTTGTAATAAAGTATATACAAAAGCATCAATGCATATAGTTTTACATTTAATTAACACATGAGCATGTACCTAATTCCCAATATTTTCAATAGAAATACCACACACCTTTTCCCAACCAATGTCCCAAGTTTCTCCACACTTGAATGACACACACACACACTAGCCTAAGCTAATCAAAGATCCAAATTAAGGACATTTATTGTTTTTCGCTTTAAGGCTTGTAATGTGCTAAAATTATGAACAAGTGGGTTAATCGTAGGCTCAAAGTTGGCTAACAATGGATGATAAAAGGTAGGCTATTTGGGTAAGTGAGCTAAATGAAATGATGGCCTCAATCATATAAATGCATGAATACACAAAATAATGGACATAGAGAATCAAACAAATCAAAGATCACACTCATAGAAAGAGAATAGTGCACACAAGAAGGAAAATAAGTGGTTATAAGATGTAACCACACCATTAGGCTCAAGTCTCACAAGGTTGTGTATTCTTAGCCCAAAACATATTCCACAAGATATAAATCAAGCAAGTTCAATGAAAGATTTTCACTCAAATCAATTGAGGTGCCCTATAGATAAAATCCTTGGAAAATTTCATTATTTTGACTATAGAAATTTGTCACCCAAAAACGCCGAATTTGTCACCCAAGACCTCCCAACACTTAAAAGTTTACACCGTCCTCGGTGCACTCAAAGATGAGAAAGGGGGTACGGCGACTCTCCGGATTGCTACCTTCAGCTGGTAGGTCAACCGGTGCTGCGTGTTCTTTCTTCCGCTTCCGTGTTTGCTTGTGGTGCAGGAATAATAAAAAACAAAAAATAACACCATAAGATAAGAAAATACACAAGCAAGGAAGCATACATTACTGGAATGAGGTAAAAACTACTAGAATTGAGTGAGTGAATTAGTGTGACATTGATGAAAAAGAGGTGTGTGAACCTTAAATTAGGCGCCTTTTAGAACACACACACTATCATAGAGAGCTATGTCACAAAAGAAGCATGTATTTTACTCATTCTAGTGTGCTTGAAATAATTTTAACTTGTGGTAACAACCAAACAAGCAATAAAGAAGCATGAAATCATTCAAGCTAAAAATATATGGATGTATATGATCAATGATAAACCCAAATTTTGTGGTTTATCTTGTGCTTAATTTGGGGGATTTTATCAACTTTTCTCACATTTATTCAATGAAATAGCATAGTTTTGTAATTCTCCCTAGATTTGTGCTTAAGTGTGAAAACATGCTTTTTAGGCCTTAAAATAGCTAAATTTAACTCACTTTAATTCCATTCGATGCCTTGATATGTTTGTTGAGTGATTTCAGGTTCATAAGGCAAGTATTAGATGGAAGAAGTGAGGAGAAAAACATGCAAAGTGGGAGAACTCATGAAGAAATGAAGGAACCGCAAAGTTGTCAAGCCTGACCTCTTCACACTCAATCGACCATAACTTGAGCTACAGAGGTCCAAATGAGACGGCTTCAGTTGCGTTGGAGAGCTAACATTCGGGGCTTCGAAATGATATAAAAATTTCCACATTTTCTTGATGTATAGGGGCGTGTACGCGCACATGACGCGCATGCGCCGATGGATCAGTGTGGGTCCATTTTTGGCAACTCGTTGGGGGCGATTTGTAACTTATTTTGGGTGCAATCCAACTCATTTATGATGCTATTGAACCCAAGGATTGAAGGGGGAATGAACCAAGTAGTCATAGTTTAGTTTTCACCATGGTTTAGGGTAGAATTCTAGAGAGAGAGAGAGTCTCTCTCCTCTCTCTAGATTTAGGATAGAAATTAGGGTAAAGTTGGGTTAATCATTCTCAAATTTCTCTTTTAATTCTTGTTTTGATTTCAATTCTCTTTATGTTTTAGTGTTCTATTGTCTTTGATCTTCTAGTTTCTCTTGTTAATTTCTTATTTTGCTTTCTCTTATGTTGATGAACAATTGTTGGATCTTGATTTCTTTTAATGCAATTTTATGTTTCCGTGTCTCTTTTATGTTGATCTTAATTGTTATTATTGATTTCTTGCCTATGTTAGTTGTGGGTTACTTTAACTCTTGCATTTTGTGATGTTTATTTTTCTTGCACACTAGGTGTTTGATAGAATGTTTACACTAGTTTTTGAGTAGTTTTCTTGACTCTTGGCCTAGGCTAAGGGAATTGAGTGACCTTGAGTCATTGGGTCTCATTGAATTGGTGAATTGAGAACCCTATGTGATCAATTTGATATACATTGACACTAACCCACTACTAATCTAATTAGTAGATAGGTTGGGACTTATGGATTGATGTGATCAAGCCTATTTGACGTACTTCAAGCTTTGGAGTAGACATTAAACGTACTTAAAGCTTTTAGAAGTAGACTTAATAGGTTGGCCTCTCATAATTATCAATGTATGGTTTGTAGACAAGGATGGTGATCTCAATTACCTATGTCTAGCCAAGAGTTCCATTTTCTTTTATTTAGTCAATTGTTCTTTTACTTTGCTTGCCATTTATTTTCTTGCCAAAATATAAAATCAAACCCCTTGCTCTTCATAGCCAATAATTGATCACTTCATTGCAATTCCTTGTGAGACGACCCAGAGTTCAAATACTTCGGTTAATTTTTATTTGGGGTTTGTTATTTGTGACAACCAAATTTTTTATTGGGAGGATTGTTTGTTGGTTTAGAACTATACTTGCAACGAGAATTAATTTTGAGAAATTCTATACCATCACAATAATTTCTCTCCATCAAAAATGGCGTCGTTTCCGGGGAGTTGCAATGGTGTTATATTATTGGCTATTGTGAATATGTGAATATGTTTGTCTTTTGCTAGTTTGTTAGCTTTTGTTAGGCTTAGGACTTATTGCTTATTTTTGTAGATTTTGTTTTTATTTGCTATTATGAATTCTCACCCCTTTGGCTATGAGTTTGACTCAAATTATGTTGTAGGGAATGGAAGCTACAATGAGGATGTGCATCAAGGATGGAACAATCAAAGATGGGAGGAGCCTCAAGGGATTGATCAACCTTCTTAGCAACAACAACCTCCGGACTCTTATGGGTATAATTCCAATCCTAATGCATATCAATCTGATGGATGTGGTGACCCTTATTGTGATTGTCAACAACCACCACCATATGCCTATGAACAACCTCCTCAACATAATTTTGAACCACCTTACTCACAAGCCCCTTTTTCACTAAACACCTCCATATGACCCTAATCCTTACCCACCATACCAACCACCTTATGAACCATATGAACCATATGTAGAACCACCCCAATTCCACCACCAATACCCTCAAGAACCACCACCTC
>NC_029793.2:36617191-36617996 GCF_000816755.2 Arachis ipaensis | reverse complement strand
TTTGGAAGGTAGACATCCAGGGCTTTCCAGCAATATATAATAGTCCATACTTTGGCCAAGAATAGACGACGTAAACTGGCGTTCAACGCCAGCCTTCTACCCAAATCTGGCGTCCAGCGCCAGAAAAGGAGCCAAAACCAGAGTTGAACGCCCAAACTGGCACAAAAGCTGGCGTTCAACTCCAAGAAGGACCTCTACACGTGCAACACTTAAGCTCAGCCCAAACACACACCAAGTGGGCCCCGGAAGTGGATTTATGCATCAATTACTTACTCATGTAAACCTTAGTGACTAGTTTATTATAAATAGGACCTTTTACTATTGTATTAGACATCTTTGGTCTCAGTTGTAATCCATTGTTCATCTTAGGAGACTATTGATCACGCTTTAGGGGGCTGGCCATCTCGGCCATGCCTGGACCTTCACTTATGTATTTTCAACGGTAGAGTTTCTACACTTCATAGATTAAGGTGTGGAGCTCTGCTGTTCCTCAAAGATTAATGCAAAGTACTACTGTTTTCTATTCAATTCTTCTTATTTCTCTTCTAAGATATCCATTCGCACCCAAGAACGTGATGAAGGTGATGATTATGTGTGACGCTCATCATCCTTCTCCCTTATGAACGCGTGCCTGACAAACACTTTCGTTCTACATGAAATAAGCTAGAATGAATATCTCTTATATCTCCTAACCAGAATCTTCGTGGCGTAAGCTAGAATGATCACGGCATTCAAGAGAATCCGGAAAGTCTAAACCTTGTCTGTGGTATTCCGAGTAGGATTCAATGATTGAATGACTGTGACG
>NC_029793.2:36613473-36617132 GCF_000816755.2 Arachis ipaensis | reverse complement strand
GCAAGATTCCTGGAATTCATATTAAAAATTTTGGAATCCTTATTTTTCTTTCTTTCTAAATAATTTTCAAAAAATATAAAATAAAAAATCCAAAAAAAATTTGAAAATCATAAAAAATCAAAAATATTTTTTGTGTTTCTTGTTTGAGTCTTGAGTCATATCATAAGTTTGGTGTCATTTGCATGTGCATCTTGCATTTTTCGAAAATTTCATGCATTCATAGTGTTCTTCATGATCTTCAAGTTGTTCTTGGTAAGTCTTCTTGTTTGATCTTGATGATTTTTTGTTTTGTGTTGCATGGTGTTTTTCATATGCATTCTTGAATTCTTAGTGCGTAAGCATTAAAGAATTCTAAGTTTGTTGTCTTGCATGTTTTCTTTGCATCAAAATTTTTTCAAAAATATGTTCTTGATGTTCATCTTGACATTCAAAGTGTTCTTGGTGTTCATCTTGACACTCATATCATTCATGCATGCATTCATTGTTTTGATCTAAAAATTTCATGCATTGCATATTTTTCATATTTTTCATAAAAATTTCAGAAATAAAAAAAATATCTTTCCCTTTTTCTCTCATCAAATTCGAAAATTGAGTTGACTTTTTCAAAAATTTTTAAAAATCAAGTTGTTTCTCATAAGTCAAATCAAATTTTCAATTTGAAAATCTTATCTTTTTCAAAATCTTTTTCAAAAATCAAATCTTTTTCAAAATTTTTAGTTATTTTCGAAAATTCCAAAAATATTTTTCAAAAAAATTCTTTTTCTCATTTTTTTCATCAAATTTTCGAAAATAACATAATCAATTAATGTTTTGATTCAAAAATTTGAAGTTTGTTACTTGCTTGTTAAGAAAGATTCAAACTTTAAGTTCTAGAATCACATCTTGTGATTTCTTATGAATCAAGTCATTAATTGAGATTTTAAAAATCAAATCTTTTTCAAAACTAATTTCAATCATATCTTTTCAAAAATATCTTCTTATCTTATCTTTTTCAAAAATATCTTTTCAAAATATCTTTTCTAACTCCCTAACTTCTTATCTTTTCAAAATTTGTTTCAACTAACTAACTAACTTTTTGTTTGTTTCTTATCTTTTTCAAAACCACCTAACTAACTCTCTCTCTCTCTCTCTCTAATTTTCGAAAATATCTTCCCTCTTTTTCAAAAATTTCTTTTTAATTAACTAATTATTCTTAATTTTATTTTTGATTTTAAAAATTTTCGAAAAATACTAACATTTTTCAAAAACCATTTTCGAAAATCACTAACCCTTTTTCAAAAATTATTTTCGAAAATTATCCCTCCCCCATCTTATTCTATTTATTCATTCATATCCTAACATCTCATCTCACATCTCTGCCATCCTCACAGTTGTGTTTCTTCCATTATATTACATTATTTGTCTCCCCCTCTTCTTCTACTCACACAGGGATCCCTATACTGTGGCATAAAGGATCTCTATTATTATTATTATTATTTTTCTGTGCCCTCTTCTTTGTCATATGAGCAGGAGCAAGGATAAGAACATTCTTGTGGAAGCAGATCCAGAACCTGACAAACTTAGTCTCTGATATATCTAAGGCCACTGTAAGTTTCATGAATGAAACAAGGTCTTCCATTAGAAATTTGGAAGCACAAGTGGGCCAGCTGAGTAAAAGGATCACTGAAATCCCTCCTAGTACTCTTCCAAGCAATACAAAAGAGAATCCAAAAGGAGAGTGCAAGGCCATTGACATAAGCGCCATGGCCGAACCTGTGAGGAGAGGAGAGGACGTGAATCCCAAGGAGGAAGACCTCCTGGGACGTCCAGTGATCAATAAGGAGCTTCCCTCTGAGGAACCAAAGGAATCTGAGACTCATCTAGAGACCATAGAGATTCCATTGAACCTCCTTATGCCCTTCATGAGCTCTGATGAGTATTCCTCTTCTGAAGAGAATGAGGATGTTACTGAAGAGCAAACTGCCAAGTTTCTTGGTGCAATCATGAAGCTGAATGCCAAATTATTTGGCATTGATACTTGGGAAGTTGAACCTCCCTTGTTCATCAATGAACTAAGTGATCTGGATCAACTGACATTGCCTCAGAAGAGACAGGATCCTGGAAAGTTCATAATACCCTACATCATAGGCACCATGATCTTTAAGGCTCTGTGTGACCTTGGTTCAGGAATAAACCTCATGCCCCTCTCTGTAATAGAGAAACTGGGAATCTATGGGGTGCAAGCTGCTAAAATCTCATTAGAGATGGCAGACAGTTCAAGAAAATAGGATTATGGACAAGTAGAGGACGTGTTAGTAAAGGTTGAAGGCCTTTACATCCCTGCTGATTTCATAGTCCTGGATACTGGAAAGGAAGAGGATGAATCCATCATCCTAGGAAGACCTTTCCTGGCCACAGCAAGAGCTGTGATTGATGTTGACAGAGGTGAAATATTCCTTCAATGGAATGAGGACTCCCTTGTGTTTAAAACTCAAGGATCTCCCTCTGCAACCATGGAGAGGAAGCAGAAAAAGCTTCTCTCCAAGCAGAGTCAACCAGAGCCCCCACAGTCAAACTCTAAGTTTGATGTTGAGAGGCCACAACCAAACTCTAAGTTTGGTGTTGAACTTCCATATCCAAACTCTAAGTTTGGTGTTAGAGAGTCTCAACAAAGCTCTGCACATCTGTGAGGCTCCATGAGAGCCCACTGTCAAGCTATTGACATTAAAGAAGTGCTTGTTGGAAGGCAACCCAATCTTTATTTATCTAACTATATTCTTCTTAGTTATATGTCTTTGTAGGTTCATGATCATGTGGAGTCACAAAATAAATATAAAAATTGAAAACGGAATCAAAAACAGCAGAAGAAAAATCACACCCTGGAGGAGCATCTGTCTGGCGTTCAGCGCCAGAACAGAGCATGGTTCTGGCGCTGAACGCCCAAAATGGGCAGCTTCTGGGCGCTGAACGCCAGAACAGGCATGGTTCTGGCGTTCAACGCCAGAAATGGCACACAAATGGGCGTTGAACGCCCAAAATGGCCACCAACCTGGCGCTGAACGCCCAGAGTTGGGTGCAAAGGCATTTTTACATGACTAATGGGTACAGGGATGTAAATGCCTTGACACCTCAGGATCTGTGGACCCCACAGGATCATCTCAGGATCTGTGGACCCCACAGGATCATCTCAGGACCTGTGGACCCCACAGGATCCCCACCTACCTCCACTCACTTCTTCTCACCACTCTCTTTCACACAACCCCATAAACACTCTTCCCCAAAAACCCTTCACCAATCCCCTCAAACTCTCTTCCCCATCACCTATTCACCACTCACATATGGTTCAAGAGTTCTATGCCAATGCATGGATCACCAAGAACCATGATCAAAGTAAGAACCTGGATCCAAAGAACTATGTTACAATGGTTCGGGGGAAATACTTAGATTTTAGTCCGGAAAATGTGAGGTTGGCGTTCAACCTGCCAAACATGGAAGAGAACGCACGCCCTTACACAAGAAGAGTCAACTTTGATCAAAGGTTAGACCAAGTCCTTATGGACATATGTGTAGAAGGAGCTCAATGGAAGGTTGACTCCAAAGGCAAGCCGGTTCAACTAAGAAGATTGGACCTCAAGCCTATAGCTAGAGGATGGTTGGAGTTCATTCAATGCTCAATCATT
>NC_029793.2:36604835-36613131 GCF_000816755.2 Arachis ipaensis | reverse complement strand
TGTGTTCAAGAATCATCATACTGAACTAGGAGAATCAATAACACTATTTGAACTCTGAGTTCCTATAGATGCCAATCATTCTGGACCTCATGGATAAAGTGAGATGCCAAAACTATTCAAGAGGCAAAAAGCTACAAGTCCCGCTCATCTGATTGGAGCTATGTTTCATTGATAGTTTGGAATTTATAGTATATTCTCTTCTTTTTATCCTATTTGATTTTTAGTTGCTTGGGGACAAGCAACAATTTAAGTTTGGTGTTGTGATGAGCGGATAATTTATACGCTTTTTGACATTGTTTTTAGTATGTTTTTAGTAGGATCTAGTTACTTTTAGGGATGTTTTCATTAGTTTTTATGTTAAATTCACATTTCTGGACTTTACTATGAGTTTGTGTGTTTTTCTATGATTTCAGGTATTTTCTGGCTGAAATTGAGGGACTTGAGCAAAAATCAGATTCAGAGGTTGAAGAAGGACTGCTGATGCTGTTGGATTCTGACCTTCCTGCACTCAAAGTGGATTTTCTGGAGCTACAGAACTCAAAATGGCGCGCTCCCAATTGAGTTGGAAGGTAGCCATCCAGGGCTTTCCAGCAATATATAATAGTCCATACTTTGGCCAAGAATAGACGACGTAAACTGGCGTTCAACGCTAGCCTTCTACCCAAATCTGGCGTCCAGCGCCAGAAAAGGAGCCAAAACCAGAGTTGAACGCCCAAACTGGCACAAAAGCTGGCGTTCAACTCCAAGAAGGACCTCTACACGTGCAACACTTAAGCTCAGCCCAAACACACACCAAGTGGGCCCCGAAAGTGGATTTATGCATCAATTACTTACTCATGTAAACCTTAGTGACTAGTTTATTATAAATAGGACCTTTTACTATTGTATTAGACATCTTTGGTCTCAGTTGTAATCCATTGTTCATCTTAGGAGACTATTGATCACGCTTTAGGGGGCTGGCCATCTCGGCCATGCCAATCTTCATGGCGTAAGCTAGAATGATCGCGGCATTCAAGAGAATTCGGAAAGTCTAAACCTTGTCTGTGGTATTCCGAGTAGGATTCAATGATTGAATGACTGTGACGAAGTATCTCTATCCCTATTCTATTATTTATTATTCGAAAACTCCATGATTATTTTATATCCGCCTGACTGAGATTTGCAAGGTGACCAAAGCTTGCTTCATACCAACAATCTCCATGGGATTCGACCCTTACTCACGTAAGGTATTACTTGAACGACCCAGTGCACTTGCTGGTTAGTTGTATCGAAGTTGTGAACCATGGTATTGGCACCATGTTCTTGGCGCCATTGCCAGGGAAAGAAAGAGCCATGAATTTTACATCATTAAAGTGTAATCACGATTACGCGTACCAAGTTGCTCACGTTGCCAGGGATTATTCGAGCCTGGGCATCACAATTTCGTGCACCAATCACCTCCCATGCATGATAACTTTCAACCACAAAATGAATTTCCCTTTCCACCACAATCCTCTATGGAAGAATACCCATACCCATCAATCCAAGAGCCAATGGATCGCCTCAAGGAAGCAATGGATCGGCTTCAAGCAATAATCCATCAAAAGGAGCAAGAGGAAGCCCAAAAGAATTATGAAGCTATCGAGGCTAACCTTGCCAAAATTAAAGCCAACTTGGACTCAAAGGACTCATGCAACAAGAAAAGCATCTCTACGGATGAATGTGAGAAATCAACCGAAGAAAGGAGCATGAAGGAGATTTTAGAATCTCAACATGAGGACAAGGAGATGGGGTATGTCTTGCAACAAGTGGAGAGTGAAGAGATTGTTAATGAAGAAGAAGTGGTTGAAAGCCTAGGCAAAGTTGAACAAGAGGTGGATTTCAAACTTGAGAGCACTTCCACACCAAGTGATGTTGTTGATGATTTTGTGGAAGTTATTGAACTTTCTTCCATTGAACTTGAAGATGATGTTGAGGAGGGTAACGCGCAACCTCCTAAGCATATAATGAATGATGAAGAATTGGAAGAGGGTGAGCTAACAACAAATCCTCCTCTTAAAGATGATCCCACACCAACACATGATCCTTTGGTATTTGAGGAACCTTCTCCTATTGATATTGAGGTAAATGTTGAGATAAGTTCGACATTACCTCCATGTTATAACATGAAGAGTGGGGAAGAGCTAGAAGAAGTTAGTGAAGAAGTGGTTGAATGTGAAGAACTTTGTCAAGAAGAAGAGGTTGAAGTTGAAGAAGCTTGCCAAGAGGTGGAGGTATTCAAAGAAGAGCACAAGGGAATGGAACTTACAAGACCATTAGAGACGTCCCTTCCTAAGTCGCCATCCAACATAACATTCAAGTGGGTAAAATTCTTATCTCTAATCTTTACTTTTCCACTTGAATATGGTTTGATTGAAAATGATGGGCAACTTAGAGCTCTTTGTGGGGTTAAGAACAAAAGAAAATTGAGTAGTGGTTGGAAATACCAATCAAGGTTCCTTATGGTTGGAAGCTTAAAGTCTAAGTGCAATGGTTGGTATAGTTCTCAACTAAAGGGGTCTAGGAAGATGCTTTGTTGTTTACTTGAGAATTCGGATCACTTCTCACCAAATTAGAATTGTGATGATCAACTTGAAGATGGGTGTAGAAACAAGATTTGGGATCCGGGAATAGATGAAGATCAATTTTGGAAGCCCTTAGCTTGTGTGGAACTTCATCAAAGCTTGGTGCCATTGGTTTTGAATTTTAGAGCTTACTTGAAGTCCAAGCATTGTTGGAGATTTCAAGATGAGTACAAGCATAATCCACCATAACAAGGAGCCTTCCAAATGTCCAACTTAAGGACTTAAACTAAAAGTGCTAGGTGAGAGACACCCCACCATGGTAAACTCTTTCCATTCTCTTTTAGATTTTGGTTAATAAATGATTGGAGTTGCCATTGTAGGTAGTCTTTGTTATTTTCTATACTCTTATCCATTTTGCTTTGATTGATTGGTTGTTTCTTAGTTTGTTTTGATTAGTTTAGTTGTTGTTAAATTGCATTTTGCTTGAGGTGTAATTTTTGTTTGTATTTGAAAATTTTTCAAAAAAAAAAAAAAAAAAAAAAGGGGGCATCGGCGCGCAAGCGCGCTGGTGTGGTTTCACAACTCTTAGTACTAAAACCCGAGAGTTGTGCCCACTTCATGCCTACTTTGTGCCATGCAATCTGCGCATAAGCACGCATGACGCGTACGCGTGGATTGTCCCTACTGATCTGTGCGTAAGTGCACATGGCGCGTACGTGTCCCTCTGCCAATTTGCGCATCGGCGCGTGGGCGTGCATGACGCGTCCGCGTCGCAAAAATTTTTTTTTCTCATCTTCCATTTTCTTTTGTCCATTGCATTCGCATACTTTTATTCTTTTCATTTTCATTTTATTTTTATAGCTTGTTTTTACCTTCTTTTTTTTGAGCTTATTTGAATAACGGTGTTGAATTTTATTACTCAATTGTTGAGAATTTCTTGATTAATCTTGGTGCTTCTTGACTTGTTTGATATTGTTGGGTGATGAAACTTTTAAATTAATGCTTAATCTTGTATGACTCTTATATTCTTTGTGCATTGATATGAACTTGCATGTCTTTCATGGCCCACTCTTTCTAGTCGAACTTGATGCTTTTGAGTGCTCTTCATGCTTTGAATTTACTCTTGCATCAAGTGTTAGTTAATATGCCTTAGCTTATATTGTTTTCTCACTCACATGTTGTAGCTACCATGTAGTGAGAACCTTACTCTTATTTGGCGTTAGCCCTCGACTATGTTCTATTTGCTTTGATATCTTTGTTGTAGGCTTAATTTTCTTTCTTTTTCTTTCCTTTTAGGTTGGCCACCGAAAGAGGAAAAGGAAAAGCTTCTAAATGGGGCAACAAACAAGTCCTTCCGTACAACCTTTTGGAGGAGCTCATCAATTGTAGCAACCCGTCCACCTTGCTCTTCTTTGCATGCACCGAGGACGGTGCAAATTTCTAAGTGTGGGGAGGTCGTCCGACCGATCTCCATGGGTAACAATTTCTTTCTTTCAACACCAATTCTTAATTTTTGTCTTTGCTAGTAGTTGTTGCATTGCATGATAGATTGCATGTTAGTTAGAATTTGTATTGGTAAGAGCCTAGGTTAATCAAAGATTCAAATTTTAAGCTCACTTGACCATATGCATCCTACCTTGACTCTCGCCCCATTACAACCAATGAACAAGTCCTCATGATGAATGTATGCATGCATTGAATAATTGTTGATTGTTAGATGAAAAAAAAATCATGGAAAGCATGATTAGAAGAGAATTGAGTGATCAACCCTATACACTAGAGCGACGAGAGCGGAAACACTTCCGGTGAGGGTTCGATGCTCAATTCCTTGTTCCCAGCTTTCATGAGCTTTCTTCTTGCAAGTCTATTTGAACTTCATTTTGATACTTGAATTAGTAGAGTTTGTGAGTCGTCATATGACTTTGCCCTACTTGCTTATATATGTTCTTGGAGATTGATTTACTTTTAACCAAGTAGGTAGAAGCATTTTGCATTTAGTTGCATGCATGTAGATAGGGTTATATAGTTTCTTTGCATTGAATAAATGTTCATACCCCTTTTCTTGTCATTCTTTATTCTTAGCATGAGGACATGCTTGGTTTAAGTGTGGGGAGAGTGATAAGTCCCGATTTTGTGGTTTATCTTGTGCTTAATTTGGGGGATTTATCAACTTTTCTCACATTTATTCAATGAAATAGCATGGTTTTGTAATTCTCTCTTGATTTGTGCTTAAGTGTGAAAACATGCTTTTTAGGCCTTAAAATAGCTAAATTTAACTCACTTTAATTCCATTCGATGCCTTGATATGTTTGTTGAGTGATTTCAGGTTCATAAGGCAAGTATTGGATGGAAGAAGTGAGGAGAAAAGCATGCAAAGTGGGAGAACTCATGAAGAAATGAAGGAACCGCAAAGCTGTCAAGCTTGACCTCTTCGCACTCAATCGACCATAACTTGAGCAACAGAGGTCCAAATGAGGCGGTTTCAGTTGCGTTGGAGAGCTAACATTCGGGGCTTCGAAATGATATAAAATTTTTCATAGTTTCCTGAGGTATAGAGGCACGTACGCGCACATGACGCGCACGCGCCGATGGATCAGCGTGGGTCCATTTTGGGCAACTCGTTGGGGGTGATTTGTAGCTCATTTTGGGCCCAATCCAACTCATTTCTGATGCTATTGAACCCAAGGATTGAAGGGGGAATGAACCAAGTAGTCATAGTTTAGTTTTCATCATGGTTTAGGGTAGAATTCTAGAGAGAGAGGCTCTCTCCTCTCTCTAGATTTAGGATAGAAATTAGGGTAAAGTTGGGTTAATCATTCTCAAATTTCTCTTTTAATTCTTGTTTTGATTTCAATTCTCTTTATGTTTTAGTGTTCTATTGTCTTTGATCTTCTAGTTTCTCTTGTTAATTTCTTATTTTGCTTTCTCTTATGTTGATGAACAATTGTTGGATCTTGATTTCTTTTAATGCAATTTTATGTTTCCATGTCTCTTTTATGTTGATCTTGATTGTTATTATTGATTTCTTGCCTATGTTAGTTGTGGGTTACTTTAACTCTTGCATTTTGTGATGTTTATTTTTCTTGCACACTAGGTATTTGATAGAATGTTTACACTAGTTTTTGAGTAGTTTTCTTGACTCTTGGCCCAGGCTAAGGGAATTGAGTGATCTTGAGTCATTGGGTCTCATTAAATTGGTGATTTGGGAACCCTATGTGATCAATTTGATATCCATTGATACTAACCCACTACTAATCTAATTAGTAGATAGGTTGGAAATTATGAATTGATGTGATCAAGCCTATTTGACGTACTTCAAGCTTTGGAGTAGACATTAAACGTACTTAAAGCTTTTAGAAGTAGACTTAATAGGTTGGCCTCTCATAATTATCAATGTATGGTTCGTAGACAAGGATGGTGATCTCAATTACCTATGTCTAGCCAAGAGTTCCATTTTCTTTTATTTAGTCAATTGTTCTTTTACTTTTCTTGCCATTTATTTTCTTGCCAAAATATAAAATCAAACCCCTTGCTCTTCATAACCAATAATTGATCACTTCATTGCAATTTCTTGTGTGATGACCCGGAGTTCAAATACTTCGGTTAATTCTTATTTAGGGTTTGTTATTTGTGACAACCAAATTTTTGATTGGGAGGATTGTTTGTTGGTTTAGAACTATACTTGCAACGAGAATTAATTTTGAGAAATTCTATACCATCACAATAATTTCTCTCCATCAATCAAGTAGTACAATGCATTAAGATAAATGCGCAACATCCATCAAGAAATTGCCTAATCAAAGAAAGGGTTCAAATCACATGGTGGCCAAATCATGCAATTCAAACAATTTAAAAGCTCGAAGGCAATGTCACATGTACTTTGTAGGCACAAAATCAAGAATGAAGAACTCAAAACCAAGTAACAATTAAAACCTCAATAAAGGATCCAACAAGGATTATCAGCGCAGGGATGTTAAGATAACATCCTCCCTTTGATGTTCAACAGCAATTAATGGTAAACAAAATCAATAATCCAACACTTATAAAGAAAAATAGAAAGTTAAATGAAAATTAAACTAACTAACTAACTACCTAAATGGTTACAAGTGGTGTTTGGAAGTGTTGGATGAGGGGTAAGAGAAGGGAAGAAGAAAGAAGGAAAGAAATGGAAATAAGAGAAGAAAAGAAATGTGTGAAATAAGGCGGTCCACGCGTACGTGTGCAACGACGCGTGCGCGTGGATGGGGTGAAATGGGTGCGACGTGTACGCGTGCATCACGCGTCCGCGTCGATGGGTTATTTCGAGAGTGACGCGTATGTGTCGTGTACGCGTATGCGTGGGGTCACTTGTGCGAAATGCACAAGACGTGCACAGTGTAGGCGCAACTCTCTGGAAATTGGCTTGGAAGTAGAATTGTGGCATCCACACGTACGCGTGTATTTCGCGTGCGCATGGATGGTTGAAAATTCTTGGAGCACGCGTACGCGTGGATTGGTGCCCTGTTTTTCAAATTTTTTTCTATGTTTTTGCACCAAACCAAGCATTCCAAACCTCCAAACAGCTACCAAAACACCAAAAAACCTTATTTAACATACTAGACTACCAAATATACTCAACAAACTCAACAAAACATGAAATTAAACTAATTACCAATATTTACAAAAGAGAAAATGAAAAGATTTTACTATGGTGGGGTGTCTTCCACCTAGCACTTTTGTTTATTGTCTTTAAATTGGACTTATGGGGAGCTCCTCATCAAGGTGGCTTGTGCTTAAATTCTTCTTGGAAATCCCACCAATGCTTGGTTCTCCATTGTGCCCCAAGATTTCTCATGAGTTGCACCAAGTCTTGATGGAGTTCTTCACAAGCTTGGGGCTCCCAAAGTTGATCCCCTTCTTGTAATCCAGGATCCCACACTTTATTTTCACACCCATCTTGAAGTTGATCATTATTGTCCCAACCGGGTGGCAAGCAAGATGAATTCTCAATGAAGTGACCAAATATCATCCTAGACCCAAGCAATTTAGTCCTACACCAATCCTTGCAATTAAGCTTTGAGCATCTAACCATAATGAACCTTGATTTACGATGCCAACCACCAACCATCTCCCTTTTGCTCTTAAAGCCACAAATGTGTCTAAGTTGACCATTGATGCCAAGGCATCTTAGGCTAGTTTCACTAGCATTTTTTTGTTAGTTTTAGTTGTTTTATGCATTTTCTTGAGCTTAAAGTAACCAAGAATGGTTAAATGAATAACAAAGCAATGAACCATCCAAACAGTATGATTTTTGATGCAAATTCCATGAGTTTTTAGTTATATTACTTGAATGCTATGAATGGAAGATTTCTCATGAAATTTTGCAAGACTTTGATGCAATTGTTTGGATGATTTCAGGGAAGAAGAGGCTAGGCAAGGAAGCAACAAAATCAATAAAGGAACCTTGAATATCACATGTGGAGTTTAAGTTCCAGTTTAAGCTTAAACTGGAACTTAAACTCCACATGTGATATTCAAGCTTCCTTTATTGATTTTGTTGCTTCCTTGCCTAGCCTCTTCTTCCCTGAAATCATCCAAACAATTGCATCAAAGTCTTGCAAAATTTCATGAGAAATCTTCCATTCATAGCATTCAAGTAATATAACTAAAAACTCATGGAATTTGCATCAAAATCATACTGTTTGGATGGTTCATTGCTTTGTTATTCATTTAACCATTCTTGGTTACTTTAAGCTCAAGAAAATGCATAAAAC
>NC_029793.2:36597191-36604498 GCF_000816755.2 Arachis ipaensis | reverse complement strand
CAGTTTAAGGTTAAACTGGAGGTTAAACGCCAGTTCCAGCATTTCCTACCCTTCATGATTCTGGCATTTAAGCTCCAGTTTAGGCTTAAACTGGAACTTAAACGCCATTTCCAGCTTTATATGGCTTGGTAGTTTAAGTTCCAGTTTAAGCTTAAACTGGAACTTAAACTACCAAGCCATATAATGCTGGAAATGGCGTTTAAGTTCCAGTTTAAGCCTAAACTGGAGCTTAAACGCCAGAATCATGAAGGCTAAGAAATGCTGGAACTGGCGTTTAACCTCCAGTTTAACCTTAAATTGGAGGTTAAACGCCAGAAGTAAGAAAGGCACCAAGAGCATTTCCACGTTTAAGCTCCAGTTTAACCTTAAACTGGAGCTTAAACGTGGTCGACTATTTCTCCCCTCCAGGGTTGCTTTTTTCATTTCCACGTTTAAGCTTCAGTTTAACCTTAAACTGAAGCTTAAACGTGTTCGACTACTTTCCTCCTCCAGGGTTGCTTCCTTCATTTCCACGTTTAAGCTTCAGTTTAACCTTAAACTGAAGCTTAAACGTGTTCGACCCAATTACTCCTCCAGGGTTGCTTTCTTCATTTCCACGTTTAAGCTTCAGTTCAACCTTAAACTGAAGCTTAAACGTGTTCGACATTTCACACTCCTGGGTTGCTTTCTTCCATTTCCACGTTTAAGTTTCAGTTTAACCTTAAACTGAAACTTAAACTTCAACTTAAACGCCACTTTTTGAAAAAGGTTTCTGGGCCAAATATCTTGAAGTTTAAGTTAGCAATTGAGCACAAACATTAACTTAAACGTATTATGGTATGAAACCCAATTGAATATCATGGTTTATGGGATTGGGCCTGAAGGATTGATGAGTCTGGAGCTTTAATTTGTTGAGTCTTGTGTCATTACTTGTTTATCACTAAGTTTGCTCAATGAATGTTACAGAATTGGATCACAGCCTAATCAGGATTATGGACCATAAACCCAAAACAAAAGGAAATCAGGGAAAGGCCTCAAAGCCCGTCTCAAGAAAACCGTATTCAAGGGGAATCTTGAAGCTTAAGTATAAGGAATCTACCCACTTGAATGAAAGAATGGATGGTAATGGCTTGGGGAGAGGTATCTCCAATGTCCTTGCAAGCTCTACTCCCTTATGTTCTTCCTTGACCACCTCCACCTCTTCACAAACTTCTTCACTTTCAATCCTTTGTTCATCAATTTCATCTAACTCTTCTCCATTACTCAAATCATAAATGGGAAGATGAGAAAAATCTACGTCCACATTGCTTTCTATCTCATTGGAAGAAGGTTCTTCAAGTTCAAAGGATTCACCACCAAGAAGATTGGATGCACGATCTTCATCTCCAAGGGAACTCAATTCTTGCTTCACTCCTTCCAAGTCTTCATTCAAGAATTGTTTTAGAGGCAAATTCAACATCAAATTCAATCTTCTTGGAGGCATGTTCTATGGTTCTAGATCCCCATGGAAGTTCTGCATCCCCTAAGTCTTCAACCACTTCTCCCTTTTCTTCAACAAGCATAGGTTCCTCCAATTGTTCTAATACAAAGTGGCCTCCTTCATCACCCATCGGAGTTTCCAATCTCTCCTTCATGCTATGCTCTTCAATTGATTCTCCACATGTGACCATGGGAGTGCTTTGAGTCTTCAAGCATTGGGATGCTAACCGGTGTACAACCTCATCCAAGGAGGCCGTGAATTGTTGCACATCCCTTTTTATATCCTCTTGTCCTTGAACAAGAACATCAAGGATGTCATCCATTAGAGGTTGGGTTGGATGGAAGGATGCATCATTTTGGAAGAAGGACTCATAGTAGGAAGGTGGTTCATCGTAATAAGGATGTGGTGGTTCATCTTGGTAATAGTATGGAGGAGGTGGTTCTTGGAAGTATTGAGGTTGAGATGGCGATTGATAAACCACTATTTTATGGTTTATTTTATGCTCAATTGAGTGGTTTATATCAATTCTTTATTCACTTATTCATGTAATTGCACGAGTTTACATTTTTCCATCCTGATTTTGTGCTATGATTGAAAACATGCTTCTTTGACCTTAAATTTCCTATGTTTAATCCTCTCTTATTATCATTCGATGTCGTGATATGTGTGTTAAGTGATTTCAGAGATTACAGGGCAGGAATAGCTTAGAGGATGGAAAGGAAGCATGCAAAAGTGGAAGGAATACAAGGAACTGAAGGAACTGCTAAAGCTGTCCAACCTGACCTCCTGGTACTAAATCGACCATAACTTGAGCTACAAAGATCCAAATGATGCAGTTCTAGTTGCATTGGAAAGATAACGTCCGGGGCTTCAAAATGATATATAATTTGCTATAGTGGCCGTATATCTAGGTGATGCGAACGCGTGCTTCACGCGGACGCGTCGCAGTGACGAAAATCAGCGTGTTTGAATTCACAACCAGCGAATTCTGGGCTGTTTCTGGCCCAGTTCTCGGCCCAGAAAACACAGATTAGAGGCTATAAAATGGGGGAATATATCCATTCATCAGGGAACAACTAATAACAAAAAAACAACTTTCATATACATAATTTTAGGTTTTAGATGTAGTTTTCTAGAGAGAGAGAGAGGCTCTCTCCTCTCTCTTAGGATTTAGGATTTCTATCAGCTTATGGTTATTTTCTTCATACCAGGTTCATTGTTCCTTTAATTTACTTTCTATTTTTATTTATTCTATTACTTTAATTGTTATTTATCTTTTCAATTTGATTTATGAACTTTCCTATGTTAGAATTGAATATTCAATTTAATATTATTTGAGGTATTTCAGATTTATGATTGTTTTATTCTATTTTTGATGCTTTCAATTTAATTTAGATTTGTTTTCTCCTTTTTGCTTTGGTTAAGTAATTGGTAACACTTGAGTTGTCAAACTCAGCAGTTGATTGAGATTTGGGAATTGCTGATTGATTTGGATCGTTCTAAAGCTAGTCTTTCCACAGGAGTTGACTAGGACTTGAGAATCAAATTAATTGGTCCACTTGACTTTCCTTTATTTAGTAAGGGTTAACTAAGTGGGAGCAATAACAATTCTCATCACACCTGATAAGGATAACTATGATGGAATTTTCAGTTCTTATACCTTGCCAAGAGATTTTCTAATTATTAATTTATTTTTCTTGTCATTTAAATTACTTGTTCCTTATTTCAAAAAACCCAAAACAAAATATACTTTTTTCATAACCAATAATAAATCATACCTCCCTGCAATTCTTTGAGAAGACGACCCGAGGTTTCAATACTTCGGTTATCAATTTTATTGGGTTTTGTTACTTGTGACAACCAAAACTTTTGTACGAAAGGATTCTCTGTTGGTTTAGAAACTATACTACCAACACGATTATTATTTTTTATAAAAATTTCTTTACTAGCAAGAATCCTGGTGCACGAAATTGGAAATCACAATTCTTCACAAATTCGCACAACTAACCAGCAAGTGCACTGGGTCGTCCAAGTAATACCTTACGTGAGTAAGGGTCGATCCCACGGAGATTGTTGGCTTGAAGCAAGCTATGGTTATCTCGTAACTCTTAGTCAGGATATAATATCAATAATAATTCTTAATTTGAATTGTAAAAAGTAAGAAGGGCAGAACACAAATTATACTTGTATGCAGTAATGGAGAATATGTTGGAGTTTTAGAGATGCTTTGTCTTCTGAAATTCTGCTTTCCTCTGTTTCGTGATTCACGCACGCACGTCCTCCTATGGCAAGTTGTGTGTTGGTGGATCACCGTTGTCAATGGCTACCATCCATCCTTCCAGTGAAAAGGGTCTAGGTGCGCTGTCACCGCACGGCTAATCATCTGCAGGTTCTCAATCGTACCAAAATGGGATTTACTATCCTTTTGCGTCTATCACTACACCCAGCACTCGCGAGTTTGAAGCTCGTCACAGTCATTCAATCCTTGAATCCTACTCGGAATACCACAGACAAGGTTTAGACTTTCCAGATTCTCTTGAATGCTGCCATCAATCTAGCTTATACCACGAAGATTCTGATTAAGAGATCCAAGAGATATTCATTCATTTTACGGTGAACGGAAGTGGTTGTTAGGCACACGTTCATGGGGGAATGATGATGATTGTCACGTTTATCACATTCATGTTGAAGTGCGAATGGATATCTTAGATAGGAACACGTATGTTTGAATGGAAAACAAAACTACTTGCATTAATTCATCGAGACACAGCAGAGCTCCTCACCCCCAACAATGGAGTTTAGAGACTCATGCTGTCAAAGAGTACAAAATTCAGATCTAAAATGTCATGAGATACAAAATAAGTCTCTAAAAGTTGTTTAAATACTAAACTAGTAACATAGGTTTATAGAAAATGAGTAAACTATGATAGATAGTGCAGAAATCCACTTCTGGGGCCCACTTGGTGTGTGCTGGGGCTGAGACTAAAGCTTCTCACGTGCCTGGGCTGTTTTGGGCGTTCAACGCCAGGCTGTAACCTGTTTCTAGCGTTGAACTCCAACTTGTAACGTGTTTCTGGCGCTGGACGCCAGACTGCAACATGAAACTAGCATTGAATGCAAGTTTACGTCATATATCCTTGAGAAAAGTATGAACTATTATATATTGCTGGAAAGCCCTGGATGTCTACTTTCCAACGCATTTGGGAGCGCGTCAATTGGACTCTTGTAGCTCCAGAAATTCCATTCCGAGTGCAGAGAGGTCAGGATCCAACAGCATTAGCAGTCCTTTTTCAGCCTGAATCAGATTTTTGCTCAGCTCCCTCAATTTCAGCCAGAAAATACCTGAAATTACAGAAAAACACACAAACTCATAGTAAAGTCCAGAAATATGAGTTTTGCCTAGAAACTAATGAAAATAAACTAAAAACTAACTAAAACATACTAAAAACTATATGAAATTAACCCCAAAAAGCTTATAAAATATCCGTTCATCACAACACCAAACTTAAACTGTTGCTTGTCCTCAAGCAACTAGATAAATAAAATAGAATACAAATGAGTCAAGAAACAATAATGTCTCAGAGTTTTTGAGTGAAGCTCAGATTCTATTTAAACGAGCGGGGCTAGTAGCTTTTTGCTTCCGAACAGTTTTGGCATCTCACTTTATCCATTGAAGCTCAGAATGATTGGCATCTATAGGAACTTAAAATTCAGATAGTGTTATTGATTCTCTTAGTTCAGTATGTTGATTCTTGAACACAACTACTTTTATGAGTCTTGGCCGTGGCCCTAAGCACTTTGTTTTCCAGTATTACCATCGGATACATAAATGCCACAGACACATAATTGGGTGAACCTTTTCAGATTGTGACTCAGCTTTGCTAAAGCCCCCAATTAGAGGTGTCCAAGGTTCTTAAGCACACTCTTCTCTTTGCTTTGGACCTTGACTTTAACCGCTCAGTCTCAAGTTTTCACTTGACACCTTCACGCCACAAGCACATGGTTAGGGACAGCTTGGTTTAGCTGCTTAGACCAGGATTTGATTCCCTCAGGCCCTCCTATCCACTGATGCTCAAAGCCTTGGATCCTTTTTATTACCCTTGCCTTTTGGTTTTAAGGGTTATTGGCTTTTTTTGCTTACTTTTTTTTTCTTTGCAAGCTTTGTGTTCACTGCTTTTTCTTGCTTCAAGAATCATTTTTATGATTTTTTAGATTACCAATAACATGTCTCATGTTTATCATTCTTTCAAGAGCCAACATATTTAACATTCAAGAACATCAAATTTCAAAGACATACGCACTGTTCAAGAATTCATTCAGAAGGCAGAAATTATTGCCACCACATGTAAACAATTAGAATTTGTTTTATTAAAAACTCGAAAATTATTGCCTCTTTGTTCTAAAGAAAATATTATATTTTATTCATGTTTAATGATGATGAGAAAAATAAATTATAGCTTAATTGGGGATAAAATCAAAATATAAATACTAATTGCCATTATATGACTCCTAAGGTGAAACTCAAATAATAGAAAAAAAGTTATCACAGGGTTAAGGTTAAGATCAGAACTCAACAACCTTGACTTTGGGAAGCGGATGCCTCTTTAGTCTGTGGGGTGCTTGGCCCTTCAAGAGATAGTTTCTGACACTTTAGTTCTCTTAATTCATGCCCTTGCACCTCTTGTTCTCTGAGCAGTTTGCAAAGCATGCTGTTTTGATTTTGCTGTTCTTCCTTCAATTGGTCCATGGTTTCTTGCAACTTAGTGACAGATGCCTCAAGGTGCTCCCAGTATTCAAATTGAGGTAGTTCTGGTAGGAATTCTTGCGCCCTCCTCTTGATGGGGTCATCCTGCATTTGTTGTTTTTTCATTGTGATTTTAGTGATTGGTTGCTCCACTGAGATATACTCTGTTATTCCCATCTTTACTCCAGCATCTTTGCAGAGCATAGAGATTAGGCTTGGATAAGCCAATCTGGCATCCTTGGAGTTCTTGTTGGCAAGTATGTAGAATTCAGATGGGATCAGTTGAGGAACTTCTACTTCTTTTCCCAACATAATGCAATGGATCATCACTGCTCTTCTAATATTGACTTCAGAACGGTTGCTGGTGGGCAATATAGAACACCTAATGAAGTCCAGCCATCCTCTGGCGACTGGTTTGAGATCTTCTCTCTTGAGTTGACTTGGGGCACCCTTCGTGCTGATGGTCCACCTGGCTCCAGGGATGCATATATCCTCTAGAATCTTATCCAGGCCCTTGTTTGTTCTCATCATTCTCCTATTGAAGGAGTCTGGGTCATCTTTCAGCTGAGGTAGCTTAAAGATCTCCCTGATTTTGTCAGGGTGGATGTGAACAATCTTTCCTCTGACCACAGTCCTGTAGTCATAGAAGGCAGCTCCAGATATTCTCTGCCTGTCTGTTTGCCACAGATTAGCGTAGAATTCTTGAACCATATTCCTTCCCACTTTCGTTTCAGGATTAGCTAGGACTTCCCAGTTCCTGTTTCGAATCTGCTCTTGGATCTCCGGATATTCATCTTCTTTCAGATCGAATTTGACTTCCGGGATCACAGATCTTAGACCCATTATTTTGTAGTAATGGTCTGAATGTTCTTTGGTTAAGAACCTCCCTTGATTCCAAAGTGGTTTTGGAATACTCTCTTTCTTGCCTCTTGGAGTGGGTTGTTTTCTGGGTTGTTTTCCTTTAGGAGCCATGATCTTAGTGGGTATGGTTTAGTGATCTAGTGATCACACACCAAACTTAGAGGATTACTTGTCCTCAAGCAAAAGAAAAGAAAGGAGAGGGATAGAAGGAGAGCTAGTGTTGAATGGTTGAATGGTGGAGGG
>NC_029793.2:36597027-36597156 GCF_000816755.2 Arachis ipaensis | reverse complement strand
TTTTCGAAAAAGATAAGATAGAAGATATGATTTAAAAAGAGATAAGTATGATAAGAAAAGATATAATTTAAAATTGAAAAGATATGAAAGATATGAAAGAAAGATAAAATTGGATTTTTGAAAAAGATA
>NC_029793.2:36519688-36593236 GCF_000816755.2 Arachis ipaensis | reverse complement strand
TGTTTTTAAAAGGGAGGGGGGTGGGTTTTCGAAAATAGGGAGAAAGATAAGATAGAAGATATGATTTAAAAAGAGATAAGTATGATAAGAAAAGATATAATTTAAAATTGAAAAGATATGAAAGATATTTGAAAAAGATAAATTTGGATTTTTTGAAAAAGATAAATGGAGATTTGAAAAAGATATTGATTAGTTGAAAAGATTTTTGAATGAAAAGAGATAGATTTGTTTTGAAAATTTTGAAAAAGAGTTGAATTGGATAAAAAAAGGATTGTGCTTATGGATTAAGATACATTTGATATTTTTAAAGTGGGATTTTTAGAAATTAGGGATTTTAGAAATCAGGGTTTGTAACATATTTATGCAAGAAATCATGAATTGAAACATGAAAATTAAGATTAAAATGAAAAATATGAAGAAAAAACGAATTTACCTCCTCCCCACCATCTTGGCGTTTGAACGCCCAAACGCTGCATGTTTTGGGCGTTCAACGCCCAACTGCTGCTTCTCCTGGGCATTCAACGCCCAGCTGTTGCTTCTTTCTGGCGTTGAACGCCAGGAACTCCTTTGTCACTGGGCATTTTTCTGAACGCCCAGGACGCTGTAAATCTGGCGTTAAACGCCCAGAAGATGCTTCTTTCTGGCGTTCAACGCCAGTGGATGCTTCTTTTGGGCGTTGAACGCCCAAAATAGACTTTTACTGGCGTTTTCTTGCCGGTGAGCTCTTTTTCTCTGTTTTGTGTGCAGAATCCTTCTGTAACCCTGTAAACTTATACAATTGACTCTTTAACTTAGTATCAATGAACTTTATATAAACAAATAAAATCAAGAATAGGGCAAAATGCTTAAAGGCAGTGATGCCCCATGCTGGGTTGCCTCCCAGCAAGCGCTTCTTTATTGTCTTTAGCTGGACCTTGCTGAGTTTTTAATCTAGCCTCAGCCTTGAGCACTCTTGCTCAACATTGCCTTCAAGATAGTGCTTGATTCTCTGTCCATTAACAATGAACTTCTTATCAGAATCAATATCTTGAAGCTCCACATAACCATATGGTGATACACTTGTAATCACATATGGTCCTTTCCACCGGGACTTCAGTTTCCCGGGAAATAGCCTGAGCCTAGAGTTAAACAACAAAACTTTTTGTCCTAGTTCAAAGATTCTAGATGACAGCTTTCTGTCATGCCACCTTTTTGATTTCTCTTTGTAAAGCTTGGCATTTTCGAAAGCAGTGAATCTGAATTCCTCTAGCTCATTCAGCTGGAGCAATCTTTTCTCTCCAGGTAATTTGGCATCAAAGTTAAGGAATCTGGTTGCCCAGTAGGCCTTATGTTCCAGTTCCACGGGCAGGTGACAAGCTTTACCATACACAAGTTGGTAAGGAGAGGTCCCTATGGGAGTCTTGAATGCTGTTCTGTAAGCCCACAGAGCATCATCCAAGCTTTGTGCCCAATCCTTTCTACGGGTACTTACAGTCCATTCCAGGATTCTTTTTAGTTCTCTGTTAGAGACTTCAGCTTGCCCATTTGTCTGTGGATGATATGGAGTTGCCACCTTATGGCGAATCCCATACTGGACCATGGCAGAGTAAAGCTGTTTGTTGCAGAAGTGAGTGCCCCCATCACTGATTAGTCCCTAGGGACACCAAATCTGCTGAATATGTGTTTCTGGAGGAACTTTAGTACTGTTTTAGTATCATTGGTGGGTGTGGCAATGGCTTCTACCCATTTTGATACATAGTCAACTGCCACCAGAATATAAATATTTGAGTATGATGGTGGGAAAAGCCCCATGAAATCAATTCCCCATACATCAAACAACTCAATCTCCAAGATTCCTTGTTGAGGCATGGCATAACTATGAGGCAAATTACCAGCTCTCTGGCAACTATCACAGTTACATATAAACTCTCGGGAATCTCTATAGAGTGTAGGCCAGTAGAAACCACATTGGAGGACCTTGGTGGCTGTTCGCTCACCTCCGAAATGGCCTCCATATTGTGATCCATGGCAATGCCATAGGATCCTCTGCACTTCTTTTCTAGGCACACACCTACGGATTATTCCGTCTGTACATCTCTTAAAGAGATATGGTTCATCCCATAAGTAGTACTTTGCATCAGTAATTAATTTTTTCTTTTGTTGCCTGCTGTACTCCTTGGGAATAAACCTTGCAGCTTTGTAGTTTGCAATGTCTGCAAACCATGGTAATTCCTGAATGGCGGTGTGATCACTGGCATCACACATTAATTTGAACGGTAATGTCCAGTCTTGTGCAGAGATAACTGGTGCTGTGACTAGCTTAGCTTTCAGAGTTTCAAACACCTGCAGACACTCTGTGTCAAACACAAATGGTGTGTCAGCAGATAGCAGGTTGCTTAGAGGTTTTGCAATTTTTGAAAAATCCTTTATAAACCTCCTATAGAATCCTGCATGCCCCAGAAAGCTTCTGATTGCCTTAACATTGGCAGGTGGTGGTAATTTTTCAATTACCTCTATTTTAGCTTGATCCACCTCTATTCCCTTGTTTGAAATTTTATGCCCAAGGACAATCCCTTCAGTCACCATAAAGTGACATTTTTCCCAGTTTAAAACCAGGTTGGTCTCTTGGCATCTTTTCAAAACCAGTGTCAGGTGATCAAGACAGGAGCTGAATGAGTCTCCATATACTGAGAAGTCATCCATGAAGACTTCCAGAAAGTTTTCCACCATATCAGAGAAAATAGAGAGCATGCATCTCTGAAAGGTTGCAGGCGCATTACACAGCCCAAAAGGCATCCTTCTGTAAGCAAATACTCCAGATGGACATGTGAATGCTGTTTTCTCTTGATCTTGGGGATCTACTGCAATTTGGTTGTAGCCTGAATAGCCATCCAAAAAGCAGTAATAATTATGACCTGCTAGTGTTTCTAGCATCTGGTCTATGAATGGTAAAGGAAAATGATCCTTTCTGGTGGCTGTATTGAGCCTTCTGTAATCAATACACATGCGCCACCCTGTAACTGTTCTTGTAGGAACCAGTTCATTTTTTTCATTATGAACCACTGTCATGCCTCCCTTTTTAGGGACAACTTGAACAGGACTCACCCAGGGGCTATCTAAAATAGGATAAATAATCCCAGCCTCCAGTAATTTAGTGACCTCTTTCTGCACCACTTCCTTCATGGTTGGATTTAGTCGCTCTGTGGTTGAACCACTGGCTTAGCATCGTCCTCCAATAAGATATTGTGTTTGCATCTAGCTGAGCTTATGCCCTTAAGGTCACTTATGGACCACCCAAGAGCTGTCTTGTGTGTCCTTATGGACCACCTATGGATTTAAAGCAGAGCTTATGATCACTGGAAAAGTATCACCTTCTCCTAGAAATGCATATTTCAGGGATGGTGGTAATAGTTTGAGCTCGGGTTTAGGAGATTTTTCCTCTTCCTGAGGAAATTTCAGAGACTCTTTCAATTCCTCTGAATCCTCTAGATCAGGTGGAACATCTTTAAAGATGTTTTCCAGCTCTGATTCGAGACTCTCAGCCATGTTGATCTCTTCTACCAAAGAGTCAATAAGATCAACTTTCATGCAGTCTTTTGGTGTGTCTGGATGCTGCATGGCATTGACAGCATTCAACTTAAACTCATCTTCATTGACTCTCAGGGTGACTTCCCCCTTTTGGACATCAATGAGAGTTCGTCCAGTTGCTAGGAAAAGTCTTCCTAGAATTAGAGTAGCACTCTTGTGCTCCTCTATTTCCAGCACTACGAAGTTAGTGGGAAAGGCGAATTGCCCAACCCTGACAATCATGTCCTCAATCACGCCTGATGGGTATTTAATGGAGCCATCAGCAAGTTGGAGACATATTTGGGTTGGTTTAACTTCTTCAGTTAAACCAAGCTTTCTGATAGTGGATGCAGGTATTAGGTTGATGCTTGCCCCAAGATCGCATAAAGCTGTCCTGGTGCAATTTTCCTCTAATGTGGAGTCCTGAGATAATCTGCAAAGCGAGCAAATTGCTTATCCTGCTCCTCTTGGCGGAGTTTTTGAGGATAAGGTATCTTGGCTTTATATTCCTCAACCTTGGTTGCTGTAGGTTTATTTCCTACAGAAATAGTTGAAGAAGCCTTTTTAGAGGGGTTGTCATCAGCACTTGTGTGTGTTTGATCCCTCTCTGGCATTTGAGTGCCAGAGTTAGAAGCTGGAGTGACGTTAGACGCCAATTCCTTATCTGTTCTTGGCGTCTGAATGCCAGAACTGTGCTTCCTTTGGGCGTTCAACGCCAGTTCCTTGCTTGTTTCTGGCGTTGAACGCCAATCCTGAGCATGGTCTAGGCGTTCAGCGCCAGCCTTCCACCCAATTTCTGGCGTTTTAATGCCAGAATTATTTTTTCCTGGGCTCTTACTGTCCTCAGATGGATTTTGGGTGGTTTGCTCATTCCTTGGCTTCCTGCTACCTTGAGGTGGGGTATTTAATGTTTTTCCACTTCTTAATTGAACTGCTTGGCATTCTTCTGTTATTTGTTTTGACAGCTGCTGTTTTGTTTGTTTCAATTGTTCTTCCATATTTATATTAGCCATCCTTGTCTCTTGTAGTCTATCTTTGAATTCGGCTAACTGTTGTGTTAGAAAGTCCAATTGCTGATTGAATTCAGCAGCTTGTTCTACAGGACTGAGTTCAGCAGTTACTGTTTTAACTTCTTCTTTCATGGAAGGGTCACTACTTAGGTACATATGCTGATTTCTGGCAACTGTATCAATGAGCTCTTGAACTTCTTCAATTATCTTTCTCATGTGGATAGATCCACCAGCTGAGTAATCTAGAGAGATCTGAGCTCTTTCTGTAAGCCCATAATAGAAGATGTCTAACTGAACCCACTCTGAAAACATTTTAGAGGGGAATTTTTGTAGCATCTCTCTGTATCTCTCCCAGGCATCATAAAGAGATTCATTATCTCCTTGTTTAAAGCCTTGGATGTCCAGCCTTAGCTGTGTCATCCGTTTTGGAGGAAAGTATTGATTCAGAAATTTTTCTGTCAGCTGTTTCCATGTCCTTATGCTAGCCTTAGGTTGGTTATTTAACCACCTCTTGGCTTGGTCTTTTACAGCAAATGGAAATAGTAATAATCTGTAGACATCCTGATCTACTTCCTTATCATGTACTGTGTCAGCAATTTGTAAAAACGGTGCCAGAAACTCTGTAGGTTCTTCCTATGGAAGACCAGAATACTGGCAGTTTTGCTGCACCATGATAATGAGCTGAGGATTCAACTCAAAGCTACTGACTCCAATGGAGGGTATGCAGATACTACTCCCATATGAAGCAGTAGAGTGGTTAGCATATGACCCCAGAGTCCTTCTGGACTGTTCATTTCCACTTAGATCCATGATGGAGAAAGGGAGATGATGTAATATAGAGAAAAAATGATTTAAAATTTTTAGATCTAATGCTCCTTGTTTTCGAAAATTTTGGAGGGTAAACACCAAGGAACACCAAACTTAAAAATTTTAAGATCAAGACACAAGGAAAACTCAAGAACACTTTGAAGATTCACAAGAACACAAGAACATGCAGAAAGAACACCAAACTTAAAATTTTTAGAAAACCAAAATAAGATTTTTCGAAAACCAAAGAAAAATCAACAAGAAAACACCAAACTTAAAGTTTGGCACAAGATTTAATGTAAAAATTATTTTTGAAAAAGAATTTTAAAAAGAAGGTACCCAATTTACCAAGAACACAAACCAACGCTCTAGCCAAATGGGCAGTAAATGTAACACTTGTTTTGAAAAATATTTTTAATAACTAAGAAAAATATTATTTTTATTTTTATTTTATTTATTTTTTTTGAAAAGAATATAAAAGACTCTGACCCAAAAGACAAAATTTTCCTAATCTAAGCAACAGGATTCACCGTCAGTTGTTCAAACTCAAACAATCTCCGGCAACGGTGCCAAAAACTTGGTGCACGAAATTGGAAATCACAATTCTTCACAAATTCGCACAACTAACCAGCAAGTGCACTGGGTCGTCCAAGTAATACCTTACGTGAGTAAGGGTCGATCCCACGGAGATTGTTGGCTTGAAGCAAGCTATGGTTATCTCGTAACTCTTAGTCAGGATATAATATCAATAATAATTCTTAATTTGAATTGTAAAAATTAAGAAGGGCAGAACACAAATTATACTTGTATGCAGTAATGGAGAATATGTTGGAGTTTTGGAGATGCTTTGTCTTCTGAAATTCTGCTTTCCTCTGTTTCCTGATTCACGCACGCACGTCCTCCTATGGCAAGCTGTGTGTTGGTGGATCACCGTTGTCAATGGCTACCATCCATCCTTCCAGTGAAAAGGGTCTAGGTGCGCTGTCACCGCACGGCTAATCATCTGCAGGTTCTCAATCGTACCGGAATGGGATTTACTATCCTTTTGCGTCTGTCACTACGCCCAGCACTCATGAGTTTGAAGCTCGTCACAGTCATTCAATCCTTGAATCCTACTCGGAATACCACAGACAAGGTTTAGACTTTCCAGATTCTCTTGAATGCTGCCATCAATCTAGCTTATACCACAAAGATTCTGATTAAGAGATCCAAGAGATATTCATTCATTCTACGGTGAACGGAAGTGGTTGTTAGGCACGCGTTCGTGGGGGAATGATGATGATTGTCACGTTCATCACATTCATGTTGAAGTGCGAATGGATATCTTAGATAGGAACACACATGTTTGAATGGAAAACAGAAATACTTGCATTAATTCATCGAGACACAGCAGAGCTCCTTATCCCCAACAATGGAGTTTAGAGACTCATACTGTCAAAGAGTACAAAATTCAGATCTAAAATGTCATGAGATACAAAATAAGTCTCTAAAAGTTGTTTAAATACTAAACTAGTAACATAGGTTTACAGAAAATGAGTAAACTATGATAGATAGTGCAGAAATCCACTTATGGGGCCCACTTGGTGTGTGCTGGGGCTGAGATTAAAGCTTCTCACGTGCCTGGGCTGTTTTGGGCATTCAACGCCAGGCTGTAACTTGTTTCTGGCGTTGAACTCCAACTTGTAACGTGTTTCTGGCGTTGGACGCCAGACTGCAACATGGAACTGGTGTTGAACGCCAGTTTACATCATCTATCCTTGAGAAAAGTATGGACTATTATATATTGATGGAAAGCCCTGGATGTCTACTTTTCAACGCAATTGGAAGCGCGTCAATTGGCCTCTTGTAGCTCCAGAAATTCCATTCCGAGTGCAGAGAGGTCAGGATCCAATAGCATCAGGAGTCCTTTTTCAGCCTGAATCAGATTTTTGCTCAGATCCCTCAATTTCAGCCAGAAAATACCTGAAATTACAGAAAAACACACAAACTCATAGTAAAGTCCAGAAATATGAATTTTGCCTAGAAACTAATGAAAATAAACTAAAAACTAACTAAAACATACTAAAAACTATATGAAATTAACCCCAAAAGCGTATAAAATATCCACTCATCAAATCCGTTCGTCAAAATGGCGCCGTTGCCGGGGAATTGCAAACATGTGCCTTATTATTGGTTATTGTAAATATTTACTTTTAATTTGATTTTTTCGAAAAAAAGATCAGATTTTTATTTTAAAATTTTTTTATTTTATCTTATCTTAGTTTTAAATTTCAAAATTCAAATCTTTTTTTCAAAAATCATATCTTTTTCAGAATCTTATCTTATCTTATTTCAAATTCAAATTTAAAATTTTAAAAATCAAACCTTTTCAAAATTTAAATCTTTTTCAAATCTTTATCTTATATTGTTGACTTTTCAAAATTCAAATTTCAAAATTTAAAATTCAAAATTTAATTTTCAAATTCAAAAATTTAAATTTCAAAACCTTTTAATTTAAAAACTTATCTTCTCTTACCTAACTTATCTTATCTTTTCTAATCTTAAAATAAAATCTTTTTCAAACTTTTTCTCTTATTTATTTTATTTTATTTTATTTTCCTTTGCTTGTTTATTTGTTTTTGTTTTTAATTTTTATTAGTTACTATGAGTTCTCACCCCCGTCGCTTTGAGTTTGGTTCTAATGTTGTTGAAAGGAATGGAAGCTATAACAGGAACATGCACCAAGGTCGAAACAATCACAGATGGAAGGAGCCACGAGGATCTGATCAACCCTTTCGGCAACAACACCTTCCAAGATACCATGGACAACGACCATCCTACAATGCATGCCCAGACATTAGATATGGTGGACCCTTTCGTGACAAACCACCTCCACCTAATTACTATGGTCAAGAGCCATTCCGAGGTGCGTACCAAGATGATAGATATGTTGGACCCCCTTGTAGTTACCAACAAGCCCCATCATACGCCTACAAGCCACCTCATCAACATAGCTATGAACCACCACACTCACAAGCTACCTACCAACACTCACCTCCATATGACCCTAACCCATACCCACCCCAATTCCAATCCAATTACTCCCAAGAACCACCTCGTCCTTATGCACCATGTCCATATCCATCAACCCAAGAATCAAGGGAGCAACTCAAGGAAACAGTGGAAAAATTTCATGCAACCCTTCACCAACTGGAGTAAGCGATTAATCGATTACCTTCCCAACGTTCGGACACTCAAGGAGCCCCCATGGCTTCATGTGGGCAATCTAATGAAGAACGCAGCATGAAGGAGATACTAGAAACTCCAATGGACAGTAATGAGCATGACTTTGTACTGGAACAAGTGGAGGAAGTTAAAATTATCGAAGAAGAAGAATTGGTTGAAGACTTGGGAGATGCAGAACGTCCATGGGAACCTCAAGTCACAGAACCCCCTTCTAAGGAGTTTGAATTTGATGTTGAGGAGGGTGTACAACCTCTGAGGCATATCATGGTTGAAGACTTTGAAGGGGATGATCAAGAGATGGATTCAATCATTGATGAATTCTTATCTACAATTGAATCCTCTCCCGTTGGACTTGACATAGAGATTAAAGAAGAAGAAGCACAACCTCCCATGCCCTTGGTGGACAATGAAGAGGATATTAAATTGGAAGAAAGCTACCAAGAGGAAGAGGTTGATATTGAAGAAGCTTGTAAGGAGGTGGAAGTTGTCAAAGAAGAGCTTAGTAAGGGTTAACTAAGTGGGAGCGATAAACAATTCTCATCACACCTGATAAGGATAACTATGATGGGATTTTTAGTTCTTATACCTTGCCAAGAGATTTTTTAATTATTAATTTATTTTTCTTGTCATTTAAATTACTTGTTCCTTATTTCAAAAAACCCAAAACAAAATATACTTTTCCATAACCAATAATAAATCATACCTCCTTGCAATTCCTTGAGAGACGACCCGAGGTTTCAATACTTCGATTATCAATTTTATTGGATTTTGTTACTTGTGACAGCCAAAACTTTTGTACGAAAGGATTCTCTGTTGGTTTAGAAACTATACTACCAACACGATTATTATTTTTTATAAAAATTTCTTTACTAGCAAGAATCTGTTCGTCAGCGATGGTTCAATATGTGGCTCATATGGCTCAAAAGGAGGTTGGTCTGGTGGATATGAGTTAGGATCATATGAGGGTGTTTTGTAGTAAGTGGCTTGTGAGTATGGTTGAGGGTTATGTTGAGGATATAGCTCATAGGCGTATGGTGGCGGTTCTTGAAAGTCATAAGGAGATTTACCATAGCCATTGGATTGATATGCATCATAGAATGGCTCTTGTTAATAGTGAATTGGGGGAGGTTGTTGCCATGAAGATTGATCATATGCATATGGCTCCTCCCACCTTTGATTATCCCATCCTTGATACACATCTTCATTGTAGCTTCCATTTCCTACAACATAGTTAGAACCAAACTCGTAGTCAAAGTGAGAATTCATGATAACAAAGACAAAAATAAAAAGCATAAAAACAAGGAGATAAAATCTAGCTACTAAATCAAACAAGCAAACTATTCACAATATTCACATATGTACAATAATCAGTAACACAACACCATTGCAACTCCCCGGCAACGGCGCCATTTTGATGAATAGTTTATTGACGGTTTAGAATTTAACAAATGAAATCTCGTTGCAAGTATAGTTTCTAAAACAACAATGATCCTTTCATACAAACATTTGTTTGTCACAAGTAAAAACCCCTAAAATTATAAACCGAAGTATTTAAACCTCGGGTCGTTCTCCCTAGGAATTGCAATAAAGTGTTCTTGTTATTGGTTATGAGGTATGTTTGGGGTTTTTGAGATAATAGACAAGAAATATAAATGGCAAAGGAAATAAACTAACAACTAACAAATCTCTTGGCAAGGCATGAGAATTGGAAGTCCTATCCTAGTTATCCTCCTCAATTATGACCACAATTGTCCATTGCTCCTACTTAGTTAACCTCTAACCATGGAGGAAAGCCAAGTGGATGGATTAACTTGATTCCACAAGTCCTAACCAAATCCCAAAGGAAAGACTAGCTTTAGTGGCATTCAAGTTATTTAGCAACTTCTAATTATCAATAAACAAAGGAATTAGATAACTCAAGAGTCACTAATTACTGTACCAAAGCCAAGAGGAGAAAAATCTATTCTACAACCCAACCAAGCATTTTATCATACACTTGGAAGACATCTACACTACTCAATTGCAAGGAATTAACAACAATAAAGCAAATCAACAATAAAGAAAATCAAAACATGAATTGCATTAAAAAGAAAAGGGAATAACCAAAATGCATCAACATAAAAGTAAAGGATTACAAGAATTAAATGCTAAACTAGAGAGAGGAAAGGTAGAAGAAGAAGAAATTGCAAGGGAAAAGTAAATCAAAGCATGAAATTAACCTAGATCTAAGAAATTCTAATCTAGATCTAACCTAATCCTAATTCTAGAGAGAGGTGAGAGCTTCTCTCTCTAGAAACTAACTTTCCCTCCAAAACTAAACTAATGTGTTCAAAAGTTGTGATTCCCCTTCAGTCCTTGGGTTAAATAGTATCAGAGATGAGTTAGATTTGGGCCTGGGAAGCCCAAAAATCACCCCCAGCGGATTGCTTTTAAGTGAGTCACGTGCGAGCACCGACGCGTACGCGTGGGTCACGCGTACGTGTCTCTTGACAATTTGATGCGGGTGGAAACTGTCTCTCAACAAATTTCCTTCTGCATGTGTACCGAATTTGTCGTCAAGTAAAAACTCACAATAGAGTGAGGTCGAATCCCACAGGGATTGATTGATCAAGCAACTTTAATTAGAAGAATGTTCTAGTTGAGCGAATCCAGAATTTGGGTTGAGAGTTGCAGAAAATAAAATGGCAGGAATGTAAATAACAGAAAAGTAAATGCTAGAATTAAAGGACTGGAAATAAATGACTGAAAGTAAATTACAGAATTGTAAATGGGAATGGGGGATTTGCTCATAAAAGTAAATGGCAGAAATTAAAGAGAATGGGTAAGATCAGAGATGGGGAGTTCATTGGGCTTAGGAGATGTTGAAATTCTCCGGATCAAGTTCATTTTCATCTCTTCCTCAATCAATGCACTCATTGATCTCCTTGGCAATCTTAATTGATTGAATTACAAATTCAATCTCTCAAATCTTGATCAATAGCCAATTCCTTGGTCAATTGCTCATGAGAAGAAATGAAGTATGGTCACTGATTATACCACATGCATTTCCCAAATAAAGTATTGAGAAGGTTATAGTCACATACCCATCCAAACCCAATTTGGTCCAGCATGAGAAAGCATTTCTAGCTTGATCTCTTCATTCCTCTTTCAAGGTTCAGAAGAGATCCAAGTTTGAATAGCTTCCTTTCCAAGATAACTATCCAATTGGATGAAGATCGAAAGCTTTCAAGTAAAATCAAGAGAAAAGATAGAATAAGAATAATGAAAATTAGTATTGATCCATCAAATTACAACAGAGCTCCCTAACCGAATGAAAGGGGTTTAGTTGTTCATAACTCTAGAAAATGAAAACAAAGATGGAGAATACATCATAAAACTAGAAAATACAGAAAAGGTAAAATACAGAGAGTAGTTCTCTTCTCCAACTTCCAGAGCTCCTAAACAATTCAAAGCTACTCCTATATATACTACTTTTCTCAGCTTCTAGTTGGCTCTTCAAGTCTTGGGCCTTTGGATCTTGAGTTTGAAGCAGTTCTCTTCTTCATTTGGGCTTGGCTTTACTTGCAGAGAGAAAGTGTGAAGTGGGCAGAGACTTTAGCTCAGAACGTTAGGGGTGTTAATGTTTAGTGAAAATATGAGTTCGAGAACGTTAGTGACAATCAACTTTCTCACTAACGTTCCTAAGTAAAAGCCACGTTAACTTCAACGTTAGTGGCACAAACATTGCCACTAACGTTGCCTCTAAGTCCTTCACACATGTTATTGAGACTTAACATTCCCAATAACTTTGAAAAGCCCCCTTTGTTCCCACGTTAAAGCCCACGTTAACTTAGTTAACGTGGCTCTTTAACGTGGGGCTTCGAGAGCGTTATTGGCAATCACTTTTCTTATTAACTTTGCAAGTTATCTCCCATTCCTTGCTTCCTTTGGTCCTGAAATCAAGCAATAGAGTGCATCAAAGTTCTAATCCAAGTCATGGGTAATGCAACATACAATTTGTCACTAAACTCATGCAAAATTCTCATGAAATAATGTAAAATGCACAATGTATACTTGAATCAAGGTGTATGTGAATATCTATCCAAAACTAGCTTATTTCCTAAGGGAATGCATGAAACTATCCTAAAAACAGTAAAGAAAAGGTCAGTGAAACTGGCCAAGATGCCCTGGCATCACAATTTCATATCCACGTGTATGCGCCATGTACGCGTACGCGTCGCCATGCGACCTCAAAATCCACGCGTGTGCGTGGAGTGAATTTCACCCAATCCTTGATTTTCCATGATTTCTCCACTTTGCATGCTTTTCTCTTCATTTCTTTGATCCATTCCTAGCCTTTCCAACCTAGAATCACTAACAAACATATCAAGACATCTAGTGGAATCAAAGGTTAATCAAAATTAGCAATTAAGGACCTAAAGAGCATGTTTTCACACTTAAGCACAATTTAGGAGACAATCATGAAACCATGCTATTTCATTGAATAAATGTGGGTAGAAGGTCATAAAATACCCTAAATTAAGAACAAGATAAACCCTCAAGATGGGGTTTATCACTAACCGACACCGAGCTCACCTAATACGTGAAATAGTTTTCTCGATTTTAGGATCAAACGCGGCTAAGCTCGGATCCGGTAGTGAATGCGTCATTCAATGAAAGAAACATAGAGCTCGTGGTAATAAAAATAAAATATATTAAGAAAAATTAAACTAAAAATAGAATAAAATAATGCAAAGATGCAAATTTAAAAATATTTACACTAACCAATAATTTAGCACACTGTTGCAACTCCTCGGCAATGACACCAAAAATTGACGGGCAGAAAATTGCCGATTAAGAATTTATAATGAAAACAACATTGCAAGTACAGTTCTTAACTGACAAAAATTTCACTTATCAATTTAAAAAGAGTTGTCACAATTTAAGAATAAAATACTAAGAGTAGAATTCCCAGGTTGTCTCCCAACGATTTGACAAAAGAGTGCAATTTATTGGTCAGGAATTTTCAGAGAAGTTTTAGAGTTGGGAATTAGAAAAATAAAATGATTATCAATTAAAGCAATAAAAATTAACAAGAGGTTTTATATATTTGAAATAAAAAGCCTTGACTAGGAGAAGATTAATCGAAATTTCTATCCTTGTTAAATTTTCCCAAGTATAATAGTAAGAGGTTGTTGCTTCTATTTAGTTATCCTTTACCTAATAAAGGAAAGTCAAGTAACTAACCAAATCTGATTCACAAGTTCTAATCCCTTCCTAGGGAAGGATTAGAGTTAGTGACTAGAGAGTTAGCTAGCAACTTCCAATTACAAATTAACACTTGAGTATTCCAACTCAAGGGTCTCCTATTAATCAACTCCAAAGTCAAGTTGGGAGTCTACTCCATTGACATGGTTGCCATTTTTGCAAACATGTAAAGGGAGTAGAAAGGAGACATGGTAATAAAAATTAATTTAGTAAAAGCAATTTTTGAGCTAATAAATTAAGGGGAGATGATAATCAAACAAATAATGAAATTAAATGTAAAAATAACTCTTGCATTAATAATTTCCAAAATCAAAGATATCCATATGTAACTTTGAACAAACTAAATGGAAAGTAAAAGAGTAAGAAAATAAGAAAGCAAACTGTAATGATAGAGACTTCAATCGAAGGTAGTAACTCTCTCAAGATCCAATCCAAAAGCATAAAACTAAAAATCTAAGAATGTGAGGAACCCTAGAGGAAGTAGTGTTTTTTTCTCTAAGATTCAAAACCTAAAACTAAAACTAAGTGTACGTGAATGTGTGTTGAGTCTCTGCTTGTCCTCTGGCTCTAGTCTGTATTTCTGGGCCGAAAACTGGGTCCAAAACCAGCCTAAAATCGCCCCCAGCGTCTTCTGCAATTTCAGCACGTCACGCACGTCACGCGTATGCGTCGATGGTCTTCTGCGTGTGTCACACGTACGCAATTGTTTGTCGTTTTATCAGTGTACTCCACGCCATGTCTTCCCAACATAAAATTCTGCAAAACGAAGATCAGTTAAATTAAATTTCCACCGAACCGAACACAATTCATATGCTGAATATGACGTGATTCAATCATGAAGAAAAAAGTTTTCTTCATGGAAAAGAAATTAACATAACACACAACAATCAGGTGAATCAATATGAACATTCCCACCGATTCAAATAGTAATCAGCACAGAATAAGAAATTTAGCTTACCACAATATCCAGCGGCACAATGTATATTTGTTCTTGATACCTGCGAGTTTTTATTTAGTTGAGAATCATGCTATGTATACTGACCACCTACAAGTAGAAAATTTTTGAGATATACTGTATAAGAGTGTTTAGAAAAATCATTAACATTTACGTAATTGGGAAAGAATTTACCGCGGGATGCACTTGTTCTTTGGGCATTAGAGACATGAAATATTCTCTTAACCCCTCGTAAAGTGCCTCATGTTTCAAGACGAATATTGCATCATATTCGTTGCTACTATATTTTGTCTTTTTTACATGTTTCATCCAATGATAAAACTTTTCAATCAACTCCTTGGAGATTTTTATCTTTTTTTCCAGAGTTTTTAAAACTGCAGCAGCTGGAAGGGTGGCTCGGAAGTTGTTGCTTCAGCAAACTTTAATGCTGCCGCCACTCCAGGATCTACCACCGCCTCTGCCAAGATTTCAAGCTGTGAAACAGGCGTCTTAGAGGGATGAGTTGGTTGAGATACTGGTGGACTTATCCCAAGGTTAAAGGAAGGCATATCATCTTCCCTTTGGCTAGGTTGCTATTCTTCTTCGACAGGGCTACTGCATTAAACAGATAACAGTTCAAAAATAACTCATTAAAATGAATAAAAAGAATTTTTATGTGCAACTTACTCATCATCAGAAATTTCATAGAAATAGTCATCTTTCAATAATTCTTCAATAACAGAACTCATAAGAGACAACGCAGGTTTTGGCTCTGTTTTCCTCGGTGAAGATATCTCGACAGCCTGCTTTTTAGGTTTCGAAGGGCAGCTGTAAGAAATAGAAGAGATAAAACTTACAATTAAAACATGTAGTGAAGTGAAATTATTGGGATTTGTATAAGCAGTGAAACTTACACATTAACATCTACTTCTTCTTCTGATTGCTGCACTGTTGCTTCTTTGCTGGGCTGGTGTTGTGGTTCCAGAGGGCTGTTGCATTAATAGATGTTGAAGTGATTTAAAATAACCCTAAATCCTGAACACACTATCTATCAAGTGATTTAAAATAACCAAACCCACTGAACCTAAATTAAGCAATGTGGTGAATAATGGTAAAACTTACAATTCAGGTTCTTGTTGTTGTTGTTATTATTGTTGTTGTTGTTGTTGTTTGGGAGGGTTGCTGCATTAAACAATAAATATTTCAGTAATGATTTAAAATTACCAAGCCTACAGAACCGAACAAGATTCATGTGGTGAATAAATATTTATAAACTTACTCTTTATTAGAGGTTTGACTTTCTGGAGGGACATAGATAAAGTCATCATTGATAAACTCTTCCTGAAGAGAACTTGAAAGAGACAATGCAAGAGGATTTCTAGGGAATGTAAACAAGAAAGAAGTTAATGTTGAATAATTAGAATTTGTTCTAAGTAATGGGAATCTGGACATTGAAAAGCTTACATTTCCAAAGGTTCAGAATGAGTTTCTTTTTGAAACAGAATGATTTGTACTTTGTAGCTCAGAATTAGGTGTAGCGCTAATGACATTTAAACACGTTTTCCGTGATATTAATTAAACAAAATTTAATTACCTAAATCTAAAAGAATAACATAAATATTTTTAACTTACACTAGTGAACTTTTAAAACTCTTTTTTTGATGGATTTTCTTTTTTCTAAAATATTTTACCGTGGATTTTGGGGTATTTTTCCTAAAAAAAAGATAATAAATTAAAATTAGAAACCAAGATTAAAAGTAGAGGTCTAGAAACATATCAAATTCATTTTTGGAAACCATCGAACTGAAAGTAAAGAGTGTAACGAACTAATTTACCTGGTATTGTCTTGGGCATTTACAGATGGTGTGGAGCTTCCCTGAGTCTGCAAGAGAGGTTTACTTCCGAGATTTACAATTCGCAGTCTAAGCAAGTTAAATAAATACTAGTAATAGTTAGCAAAGAAAGAAAAATAACTCGATATAAGAAGCCGAATCTTACGTCTCAGACAAATCATTTTGTGGCTCCATTGACTCAAACTGATCCGGAGCAACATTTGCTATTTGAGCTCCATCATTTCTTTTCTTTAATCTCTTTTCTCTTATTTTCTCCAACGCTTCTCTTCTTTTTCTGCAGCGTTGCCTTTTATTTGTTCAGATATGAAAGTTCATAAAATAAGTATCAAGGAACGTAAAACGAAAGGATCAATAAAGTAAAAGAAAATATGATTTTTGAGAAACTTACTACTTGTTAGATTGTGTTTGCTTTTTTGACACCCTTTGTAGTTGTTTTCTTTTTATTATGGGTGTTTTCTCAATTTTTTTCTCCGTAACACAGACAAATACATTGAATTTATACCGGAGAAAAATATAATCTAGAGAAAGATACTAACAATCAAGTGAACAAAACTGACAAACTCTACCAAACCGAAAGAAATTCAGACGCCGAACAAAACATGATAGTTGATGAGTGGGCCTAGAGCGGATTAGGAATTTTATCGCAAAATAAGATTGGCGTTGTAAGTATAGCCTAGACCTGACAATCGGCCAACATCAAAGTTTAGTTTTTTTCAAATACAAAACATAAACCGAGAGTAATTAAATCTCGGGTCGTTCTCCCTAGGAATGCAATTGAAATGTTACGCTCTTGGTTATGAGGAAAAGGGATTTTCAATCAAAGAACAAAATATTAAAAGAAATAAGTAATAAAAGAACTAAGAAATGATCAAAATTGAAATTAATGCAAGTAAAAGGGAAACAAGGTCAAAACTTAGTGAAAATGCTATAAATGCATAAAGAGCCTTGACTTGGGAATGAGGATCCAAGGAATCCTATCATCGTCATAACCACAACTATGATAATTATAATGAGTCAATCTCGCTTAGTCAACCCCTAACATCAAGGAGTAGGTCAAGCAAGCATAATTGACCTTAATCCATAAGTCCTAGCTAACTTACCAAATTAATTGGTAAAAAGCTAGCGTCAATGGAAACAAGAGTTAACTAACTACCCAAGAATTACCACTAAATGTCGGACATTATGACTTTAGTATCCTAGGAACTCAAATCCCAAGCCAAGGTGTGAAAATCTCTTCAAAATCCATAATTGGCATTTTCACAAACACCTTGTGGGTATAAAACCAAAACATGAAAAATTGTAAAGGAAAAAGGAAAACTATAACTAACTATTCACAATATCAACAATGGACTATCAAACAAGCATAAAGAAATCATAAAATATTAAATTCATCAATCAAAACTTCAAGATACTAAAATTGGAAATATTAACAAAGTAAGTTGAACCAAGAGAAAATGAAAGTAAAGATGATGTAATTAAAGAGAAATTGAGAATACTTACAATAAAAGAAACAAAATTCCAAAATCAAAGCTTGCTATAAAATGCTACAATGGAGATTGAAGTAAACCCTAAGAGAGAAATTCTACACTACTCCTACTCCTACTCCTAAAATCTAATGTAAGCTTAATGTCCTCATATGTCTTCATTCTCCTTTGATATAGCACTTCCATTCAGCATCAAGCCTTCAAAAATTGGGCCAAAAGCCCCCAGAAATCGCGTATCACGTGTTTCATTAATGAAACCACGTGCATGGACCTCTGCGTACGCACGTATGCACACCTTGCTGAATGTTCACTTATGTGTATGCACAGAGGGTTGTGCCCACGCACACTAACCGATTTTCTTCTTGTGCGTACGCACAGGTGCTTGTGCGTACGCACACTTGTCTGTGTATGCTTTTCCTTGTTTTCTTCATGTGTTCTCCCTTTGTACATGCTTCCTTCCACTTCTACCTACCCATTCTTACCTAAATGACCTGAAGTCACTCACAAAACATATGACGGCATCGAATGGCATAAAAGTGGAATTAAAATCACTAATTTAAGCACAAAAATGCATGTTTTCACATTTAAGTCCAAATTAGGGAGAAATCACAAAAGTATGCTATTTTGGTGATTAAGTGTGAGTTTATGTGATGAAATCCACTCAAATCAAGTCAATATCTCATCAAATATGGACTCATCAATTCTCCCACACTTAAACAATAGCATGTCCTCATGCTAAACCAAACAAGGAGAATGATCAAAGGATAATGACTTATTGAATACAACTATCTATATGCATGCAAGTATGCATGTACTATATCTATCTATCTATCTATAATATCCTATTGAATTGGTGAATACAAACAATCAAATTTCCAAGAAAGGGTATACACATATAGGGCTAAGCAAAGAAATAATTCAATGCATTCAAAATCTAAAGAATTGATTCAACTCATCAAAATGAAGCAACTTTCAAGAATTCATGATAAGAGGTGTGGAAATATAAAATTGAGTAATTGAACCCTCACTAGGTGTGTATACACTCCAATCACACGGTGTCTAGGGTTTAATCACTCAAGTCTCCTCCTAATCATTCTTTCAAGGATTTGCCTTTCATATAACAATCAACAAACATATAATGCATGAATGTAATTATCTTGAGGACTTCATAGGGTTGTAATGGGTTTAGGGCTAAGGTAGGATAAATATGGCTAAGTGGACTAATTCAATTGAATCCTTGATTAGTTTAGGTATCCAACTTAACCTATATCAATCCAATAACAAAAATATGCACTCCTAACCTTCCATCATTTCTTTTTATGCACATTCATGTATGCTGTAAAATCTGATCAAACCGTAATTAATTAAATAATAAATTAAATAGGAGCGAATATGGTTAAAAAATTTAGCAATCGGAATTTGATAATTTAAATATAATATTTGGACTCAGTGAAGTTTTCTGAGTCAAGAAACATAGTTTTCTGCGTAAAAATGCGCACTAAAAATTTGACCGGCAGTACCGGCTGAGATCGGTCCGGTATTGCAACTAAGGAAATTAATTATAAGCGAATAAGGTTAAGAAATGAGAATTTATAATTTGAGACGATATAAATATTTAAAATACGATTTAAAACTCTAATCTTGGAGGTTTTGGCCCAAAATTGGGCCAACGGACTAAACCAAGTGAACCGGGCCCAAGTGGTCCCAAGACCCAACATATATAAACACTAGTTATAAGCATTTAAGCTCATTTACCCTAAAAACGAGAGGGAGGGGCGGATAGAGAGAAGAGAGAAAGAAAACCTAGCTTTCCAAACTTCAAATCACCATAACTTTCTCTCTAGAACTTCGATTGATGAGCTGTTTGCAGCCATGCGTCACTCTTCTTATCCTCTATAATTCTATCTAAGTTTTGTAGGGTGCGCTAGTATGAGCCATTGGTGATATTCATCACAATATTTAGTGGGTTAAGAGTTGTTGTGTGAGATTTTGGTGCTCTTGGAAACTTGAATTGGCTTGTGGAACTCTTGGGTGAGGTTTGGAGCTACGATTGAGGGAGGCTTTCAAAGAAGAGGCTCAATTGTTTTGGCTCCAAGAGGTACAGTTTAAGTTTCATTTAAGTACCGTGTGGTGTGATGAGAATTCCTAGGCTAGATGCCTCTAGGATTAAGTTTGGATTATGTAAATGATTGGTACTAATATGTATAGTTGATATGTAATGTAAATTAATGATTGGGTTGAGAATTGTGTGAATTTGTATGTTCGGTGTGTTGAGAATTTGATGAATTGGGTAATGAATATTGGTTTGTGGAATATGCATTTAAATTGTCAATTTGGGCCGGAGGCCGTGAATCTTGGGCCGGAGGCCGGAAAAAGGTAAGGAAGGTAAGTGATGTGTGTATTGTGTGATGTCATATGAGATTGAATGGATATTGAATATTGAGTGTGTGAATAAATGGGAGGAATGTGGAATAATAAGAAATTAGGAATTTAAGAGTGGAAGGTGACGAAATTGAATTCAATTATGTAGATGAGGTAGGTTTGATTTTGGTTGAGTGTAATTATGTGAATGTGGTTGGGTTGTGGTCATTTGGATGAGTGGAAATGAATTTGGCTTGAGAACATTGGAAAAATTGATGATTTCTGTTTTTGGGTAAAAACTGATTTTTGACCAACTTCGGCGGTCTGTAACTCGGCTCTCGGAGTTAGGAATTCTTCTAAATTGGATTTTTATGAAAGTTCATTCAACAATCTTTCCAACGATTCAGAAATGGTTGAAAAAGGAATTTTGTAGAAGAAGTTATGTGTGACAGAAGTTTGAGGTTTGAAAATGAAATTCTGCGGCTTTTTAAACTTAGTAAAATTTTTGGTAAAACGTACTCCGACGCGCACGCATAGCCGACGCGCACACGTCACTCACGTTTTTTACTCTCTCACGCATGCACCTGGCCAATGCGTACGCATTGCTGTATTGATGCAGGTGCGTGGTATAAATTCCAGAGAGTTGTGATGGTAGCGTGCTGGTTTTGTGCAAGGAGCACAAAACGCATCCAGGCGTATGCATGGCTAACGCGCACGCGTCACCCTACCTCTCTACTTCCCATGCATGTGCATGGGCGACGCTTATGCGTCACCTGCTTTTCTCCGCTTCCCACGCGTGCGTGTGGGCGACGCACACGCGTGACCCCGTTTTCAGGAAAAATTGATTTTTGAGTTTTTAATCCCGAATTTCAGACTTCTATGCCTCCATTTTCATCCTTTAAGTCCTAAATTTTTATAATATGCCTATTAATGAGAAGAAGCTAGGAAATGTGATAACTTATTGATGAAGAAAGACTTGGAGTAATGAATTGTGATTGAGGAAGTGCAGAAATGATGGTTTGAAAATGAATGTGACGTGTGACCCCGGGTAGTAGGCAGTGGCGTTATCCACTTGCTTCGAGTATGAGATGGGGAAGGAGAATTTTGATAAACGGGTTTAATTATGGAGTTTTGAATGAATGTATGTCTGTGATACCTGAGTAGTAGCAAGGGTCATGGTTTGTCCCGCTTGCTCTGGGTCATTGTTTGGGAATCGGTAATAATGAAGAAAGATTATGAATGAATGTGTATTTGTGATACCTGTGTAGTAGCAAGGGTCGTGGTTTGTCTCGCTTGCTCTAGGTCATTGTTTGAGAATAGGTAATAATGAAAAGTAATGAATGAATGTGGAAAATGTTGAATGTGAGTTGATAAACCACTATTTTGCGATTTATTTTGTATTGAATTGAGTGGATTTTATTCATTATTCTCACACTTATGCATATAATTCGCATGTTTTACATTTTCCTTCCTAATTTTGTGCTATGATTGAAAATATGCTTCTTTGGCCTTAAATTTGTTAATTTTAATCCTCTCTTATTACCATTCGATGCCGGATATGTGTATTAAGTGTTTTCAGGGCTTATAGGGCAGAAATGGCTTAAAGGATGGAAAAGAAGCATGCAAAAGTAGAAGGAACACAAGAAATCAAGTATTTCAGAATCCTGTAGCGACGCGCACGCGTGGCTAACGCCTACGCGTGGCTAATGCCTACGCGTGGCTAGTGAAAGAGCCCAACGACGCATACGCGTGACAGAGCGTCACGTGCTGCAAATTCCAGAAAATACTGGGGGCGATTTCTGGGCTGCTTTTGTCCTAGTTTCAGGCCCAAAAATTCAGATTAGAGCATGCAGAGTGGAGCTGGAAGGGAAAAAAACTTTCATTCATACACTTTAGGTTTACATTTAGTTTTTTAGAGAGAGAGAGGGGCTCTCTCCTCTTTCTAGGTTTTAGGGTTTTTAGTCTTGTTTCTTCTCAATTTCAGAATTCTACCTTGTTTTAATTTAGTTTTCTTCTACTCTTATTTGTTCTAGAATTTTAGTTATCTACTTCTCTTATTGATTCCTTTATTTTTCTAATTTAGTTTATGAACTCATGTGTTACTCTCAACTTTCATTAATGCAATTTATGTTTCACGTTTCTTATTGTTCAATTGCCTTGTTATTGTTATCTCCTTGCTTTGGTTAGTCTTAGATTTTGCTATGTCTTGTTAGTTTTCTCTGTTTTTATTTTATGCCTTCCAAGTGTTTGATAAAATGCTTGGTTGGATTTTAAATTAGATTTTTATGTTCTTAACTTGGATTGATCAATTAGAGACTCTTGAGTTATCAAAATTCTTTTGTCGATTGGTGATTGAAAATTGCTAGTTGGCTTAGGCTTCACTAATTCTAATCTTTGATTAGGACTTGTGAACTTAAGTTGAGTTTGCTCACTTGACTTTCCTTCATTGTTAGAATTTAACTAAGTGAAAGCAAAGGCAATTACCATCACAATTGATAATGGTAATGAGGATAGGAATTCCAATTCTCAATCCTTGCTAGGACTTTTCTTAGTTGTTATTTTATTTCCTTGTTATTTACATTACCTGTCTCTTATCACAAAAACCCCAAAAATACTTTTCCATAACCAATTATAAGTACACTTCCCTGCAATTCCTTGAGAGACGACCCGATGTTTAAATACTTTAGTTAATTTTATTGGGTTTGCTTAAGTGACAAACAATTTAAATATTGATTGAGGTTTAATTGTCGGTTTAGAGCTATACTTGCAACGCGATTATTTTTGTGAAATTCTTTACCAACATTTTTCCTCCATCAATTTTTGGCGCCGTTGCCGGGGAATTGCAAATGTGTGCCTTATTATTGGTTATTGTGAATATTGTGAATATGTTTGTCTTTTAGTTTTTTTGTTAGCTTTTGCTAGTTTTAGGAGTTTATTTTCATTAGTTGTTGTTAGCTTTTGTTTTTATATTCTCTTGTTACTATGAATTCTCACCCCTTTAGCTATGAGTTCGGTTCAAATTATGTTGTAGGGAATGGAAACTACAATGAGAATATGCATCAAGGATGGGACAATCAAAGGTGGGAGGAACCTCAAGCTTATGGACAACCATCTTGGGAACAACCTCCTCCGATGCACTATGAACAAGAACCACTCTTTGATGCATACTGATAAACCACTATTTTATGGTTTATCTTATGCTCATTTGAGTGGTTTTTATCAAGTCCTTATCCACTTATTCATATGATTTGCATGAATTTACAATTCCTTCCTAGTGTTATTTTATGGTTGAAAACTTGCTTCCTAGAGTCTTTAATTTGTATATTTTAATTCCCCTTTATACCATTCGATGCCGTGATCTGTGTGTTTAGTGTTTCAGGCTTTATAAGATAGGAATGGCTTAGAGAATGGAGAGGAAGCTTGCAGAAATGGAAGGAGCATAAGAAATAAAGGAGACAACCAGCGAGCATCGACGCACACGCATAGCTCACGCGTGCGTGTGATCTGGAGATTTTTATAGTGACGCGTGCGCGTACCTGACGCGTACGCGTGGATTGGAGATCTGCTAGATGACGCGTGCGCGTGCTTGACGCGTACGCGTGACACGCGAAGATGACCAGTGACGTGTACGCGTGACATGCGCGATCTGCAGAAATAATAGAAAACGCTGGGGGCGATTTCAGGCTAAGTTTTGACCCAGTTTTCGGCCCAGAAACAAAGACTAGAGCTAGGGAACAAGCAGAGACTCAAGAGAGATTCTCATTAGCGTAGTTTTAGTTTTAGTTTGGAATCTGAGAGAGAAATTACTCTTCCTCTAGGTTTTCTTTTACATTCATATTTTTTAGTTTTATACTTTCGCTTTGGATATTGAGAAGAGTCATTACCTCCATTGAAGTTATTATTCTAGTTTGTTTCCTTATTCCCTTACTCTTCCATATTCTTAATTCTTGTTTAGAGTTACAATTGGATTGTATTTTTTAGAATTTATTAATACAAAGGATTACTTTTACTTTTAATTAAATTGTAGTTATTGTCTATCATGTCTTCCTTTTATTCCCTTTTTAATTCTATGCAAGTAATTTTCATGTCGATGGAGTAGATTCCCAACTTGACATAGGGGTTGATTGAAAGGAGACACTTGAGTTAGAATGCTCAAGTGATTAGTTAAATTGGAAGTTGTTGGCTAATTCTCTATTTACTAATGCTAGACCTTTCCAAGGGAGAGGACTAGGATTTGCGAATAAGAGTTAGCTCAATCACTTGACTTTCCTTTATTTAGTAAGGGTTAACTAAGTGAAAATAACAACCTCTTTATACTACACTTGAGAGAATTCCAACAAGGATAGAACTTCCAATTAATCATTCCCCCAGTCAAGACTTTTTATTCTGAATATATAATTCTCTTTTAATTTACAATTATTTATTTTCTGTCATTCAACTCTCAAATTTCTCGGAAAACTCCTGATTAATAAGATAGCACCCTTTTGTCAACTCGTTGGGAGACGACCTGGGATTCATACTCCCAGTATTTTCATTCTAAAATTGTGACAACCTTTCTAAATTGATGAGCGGATTTTTGCTGGTTAAGAACTATACTCGCAACGTATTTCTATATTGATTTCTTGATTGGCTGATTTTTGCCCTCCATCAATATTTGGCGCCGTTGCCGGAGAGTTGCAATTGTGTGCTAAATTATTTGTTAGTGTACATATTTTTAATTTTCGCATATTTTATTTTATTTTATTACCATGAGCTGTATGTTTCTTTCATTGAATGACGCGTTCACTGCCTGATCCGAGCTTAGCCACATTTGATCCTAAAATTGAAAGAACTCTTTCACGTATTAGGCGAGCTCGGCGTAGGCTAGCCTCTGAAGGTGGTGAAGTGGTTATTATCAATTCACCAGTCTCATCGAGGGTGAATCTGAACCACCATCTGAGGGAGAAATAAGCTCCTCTACTACTAATTCGGTTGATTTACGTGCAGGTAACATGGCGGCACCCAGGAGGATCACTCTCCAAGAGGAAGGAGCCCCAGACTTTACTCTGCAACCATATCAAGTGCGTCATCCAAATTTGGTTGTAGATTTGGAACTGAAGACTGCATTAATCAACTTGATGCCCAAGTTTCATGGCTTACCTGCTCAGGAGCCTATCAAGCACCTAAGGGATTTTCAGACGGCCTGTTCTACTGTTAGGCGTCATGGTGCAGATGAAACTTCTATTTTGTTAACTGCCTTCCCGTTTTCTCTTGAGGGAAAGGCGAGGGAGTGGTACTACACTCAACCTGAAGCGACCGTTACTAACTGGGATACGCTCAGGAGAGAATTCCTGGAAAAATACTTTCCAGTTAAAGTTATAGATAGACTAAGGAAAGAGATCTCTTACATTATTCAAGGCGAATCGGAGACTCTTTATGAGTACTGGGAGCGTGATAGTGAAGATTTGCTCGATGGTCTAGAATTTCTTTTATAGAAATAATAACTTCGTTGTAAGCATAGCTCCAAACCGACAAACAATTCTCACATCAAAAAATTTTGGTTTTGTCACAAGTACAAACCCCAATAAGAATTAACCGAAGTATTCAAACTCCGGGTCGTCTCACAAGGAATTGCAATGAAATGCTCAATTATTGGCTATGAAGAACAAAGGGTTTGATTTTATATTTTTGCAAGAAAATAAATGACAAGAAAGTAAAATAACAAGAACTAATAAAAGAAATGGAAAGAACTCTTAGCTAGACATAGGTAATTGAGATCACCATCCTTGTATACATACCAAATATTGATAATTATGAGGAACCAAGCTCATTAAGTTTACTTCTATAATTGAAGTATATCAAATAGGCTTGATCACATCAACCCATAAGTCCCAACCTATCTACTAATTAGATTAGTAGTGGGTTGGTGTCAATGAGTATCAAATTGATCACCAAGGATTCTCAAAAATCACCAAATCATTGAGACCCAATGACTCAAGGTCACTCAATTCCGTTAGCCTAGGCCAAGAGTCAAGGAAACTACTCAAAAACTAGTGAAAGCATTTTAACAAACACCTAGAGTGCAAGAAAAATAAACGTCACAAAATGCTAGAATTAGTGAAAGCCATGACTAACACAAGCAAGAAATCAACAATAGCAATCAAGATCAACATAAAAGAAACATAGAAACATGAAATTGTATTAAAAGGAAATTAGATCCAACAATGGTTCATCAACATAAAAGTAACAAAATAAGGGAAATGAACAAGTAAAACTAGAAGAGCAAAGATGTAATACCAGAAATTAAGAAGGAAAACTAAATCAAGACAAGAATTGAAAATTGGATTTGAGAATATTAAACCTAAACTACCCTAAATTCTAGAGAGAAGGGAGAGCTTCTCTCTCTAGAATTCTACCCTAAAACATGATGAAAACTAAACTATGACTATTTGGTTCATTCCCCCTTCAATCCTTGGGTTCAATAGCATCAGAAATGAGTTGGATTGGGCCTAAAATGCTTCAGAAATCGCCCCCAACGAGTTGCCCAAAATGGACCCACGCTGATCCATCGGTGCATGCGCGTCATGTTCGTGTACGCATCCCTATACGTCAGGCAACTATAGGAAATTTTATATCATTTTGAAGCCCCGGATGTTAGCTTTCCGATGCAACTGAAACCGCCTCATTTGGACCTTTGTAGCTCAAGTTATGGTCGATTGAGTGCAAAGAGGTCAGGCTTGACAGCTTTGCGGTTCCTTCATTTCTTCATGAGTTCTCCCACTTTGCATGCTTTTCTCCTCACTTCTTCCATCCAATACTTGCCTTATGAACCTGAAATCACTCAACAAACATATCAAGGCATCGAATGGAATTAAAGTGAATTGAATTTAGCTATTTTAAGGCCTAAAAAGTATGTTTTCACATTTAAGCACAAATCAAAGGAGAATTGCAAAACCATGCTATTTCATTGAATAAATGTGGGAAAAGGTGATAAAATCTCTCAAATTAAGCACAAGATAAACCATAAAATTGGGGTTTATCAAATCTCCCCACACTTAAACTAAGCATGTCCTCATGCTAAGAATAAAGAAGGACAAGAAAAGGGGTATGAACATTTATTTAATGCAAATAAACTATGTGTACCTATCTATATGAATGCAACTAAATGCAAAATGGTTCTACCTACTTGGTTAAAAGTAAATCAATCTCCAAGAACATATATAAGGAAGTAGGGCAAAGGTCATATGACGACTCACAAACTCTACCAATTCAAATATCAAAATGAAGTTCAAATAGACTTGCAAGAAGAATGCTCATGAAAGCTGGGAACAAGGAATTGAGCATCGAACCCTCACCGGACGTGTATCCGCCCTTATCGCTCAAGTGTATCGGGTCGATTCACTCAATTCTCCTCTAATCATGCTTTCCAAGATTTGTTTTTCTTCTAACAATCAACAATTATTCAATGCATGCATACATTCATCATGAGGACTTATTCATAGGTTGTAATGGGGCTAGGGTCAAGGTAGGATGCATATGGTCAAGTGAGCTTGAAATTTGAATCTTTGATTAGCCTAAGCTTTCACCTAACACATATAACAACCTATACAATTCTAATACTTAACCTAGCTACCCATGATTCCCACTTTTTCACATACTCATGCATTCTCTTTAATTCACATTCCATATGCATTGATTTTTTATTGAACTTTACTTTGGGGTATTTTGACCCTTTTTTATTTCTTTTTCTATATTTTTTTCTTTTATATATATATATATATATATATATATATGTTTTTTTTTCTTTTTCTTTATCATTTTTTTTCTAAATTATATACAAACATATCAATGCATATGGTTTTACATATAGTGCATGAATATATACCCAATTCCCAATATTTTTAACAAAAATAAAAATTACACTTTTACCTCAACCAATGTCTCAAGTTTCCCATACCCAAATGATACACACTCTCACTAGCCTAAGCTAATCAAAGATCCAAATTAAGGACATTTATTGTTTTTCGCTTATGGGTAGTGATGTGCTAACATTAAGAACAAAAGGGATTAAATAGGCTCAAAATTGGCTAACAATAGTTGATGAAAGGTAGACTATTTGGGTAAGTGAGCTAAATGAAATGATGGCCTCAATCATATAAATGCATCTATACATGGAATAATGGACATAAAGAATTAAACAAATCAAATATCACAATCATAGAAAGAGAACAATGCACACAAGAATGGAAATAAGTGGTTATAAGATGTAACCACACCATGAGGCTCAAAACTCACATGCTTGTGTTCTTAGCTCAAAAACCATGCTCCAAAATAAATTCTTCAAGCAAGTTCAACAAAAAAAAATTTTCAAGTTGGTAGGGTGCCCTAGAACAATTCTTGGAAAAGAAATCATCACCCTAACCAAGTAGTCCTAACATTAAAAGAAGTGGTAAAATATGTACAAATTCTAACTAGCATGCAACCTATCATGCAATGCAACAACTAACTAACAAAGGCAATCAAGAATTGGTGTTGAAAGAAAGAAATTGTTACCCATGGAGATCGGTCGGACGACCTCCCACACTTAAAAATTTGCACCCGTCCTCGGTGCATGCAAAGAAGAGCAAGGTGGATGGGTAGCTACAATTGATGAGCTCCTTTAGAAGGTTGTGCGGGTGAACTTGTTTGTTGTCCCATTTGAAAGCTTTTCCTTTCCTTCATTTGGTGGCCAACCTCAAAGGAGAGAAAAAGAAAGAAAATTAAGCCTACAACAAGGATATTAAGCAAATATAACATAGGCAGGGGCTAATGCCAAATAAGAATAGGGTTCTCACTACATGTTAGCTACGCATGTGAGTGAGAAAGCAATATAGGCAAAGGGCATATCAACTAATACTTGATGCAAGAGAAAAGTCAAAGCATGGGTACATGACATGAAGAGCATGTTGCATCAAGCTTAATCAATAATTGACACAAACAAGAGTAGGGATAAGCATGAGAATATTTGGCCCTATCCTAACACAATGACAACAATGTATAAAAACAAGGGATCATGAGTTAGGAAGGACTAAAGCACTAATCTTGTGTGTAGAGTAAATATTACAATCAATGTCAAACAAGTTACAAAGCACCAAGATTAACCAAGAAATTCTCAACAATTGCATATACTTATCCAACACCATTATTCAAATAAGAAGCTCAAAAAAAGAAGGTAAAAACAAGCTATAAAAACAAAATGAAAATGCAAAGAATAAAAGTATGCGAATGCAGTGGACAAAAGAAAATAGAAGATGAGAAAAAAAACTCTTTTTTTTACGACGCGTACGCGTCAAGCACGTGTGCGCGTGGGTGGGCAGGCTGGACAAGCGACGCGTACGCGCATAGCACGCATACGCGTGGATGTGAAGATGGCGACCAACGCATACGCGTCATGCACGCTTGCGCGTGGGTTGCAGGCACAGAATAGGCACAAACTGGGCATAACTCTCTGGTTTTTGTACCAGGAGTGTGAGATGCACCACCGACAGACGCGCGCACAGCACGCTTGCGCGTGGATGCCCGCTTTTTTTTAAAGATGCTTAGAACGAAAACAGGGTACTCTCCTAATCTACAAGCATTCTAAAGCAACCAAAATCAAATTTAACAACAATTCTTTTTGGTTTTTGAAAAATTTTCAAATACACTAAAAACAAAACTTATACTACAAGCAAAACACTACTCAACAACAACTAAGCTACAACTTAAGGCACAAATCTAATCAAACAAACCAACAACCAAAATATTAAAACAAGAGTATGCAAAGAAGAAAAATACCTAACAATGGCAACTCCAATCCCTTATTAACCAAATCTAAAAGAGAGTGGAAAGAGTTTACCATGGTGGGGTGTCTCCCACCTAGCACTTTTAGTTTAAGTCCTTAAGTTGGACATTTGGGAAGCTCCTTGTCATGGTAGATTATGTTTGAACTCATCTTGAAACTTCCACCAATGCTTGGACTTCAACTAAGCTCCAAAATTCAAGATCAATGGCACCAAGCTTTGATGAAGTTCCACACAAGCTAAGGGCTTCCAAAATTGGTCTTCATATATTCTCGGATCCCAAATCTTATTTCTACACCCATCTTCAAGTTGATCATCACAATTCCATTTGGGTGGTTTAGCTTTAGAATTCTCAAAGAAGCCTCCAAACAACTTCCTAGACCCAAACAATCTATCTCCACACCAAACCTTGCAATCAAACTTTGAGCATGCAACCATAATGAACCTAGAATGATGCTTCCAACCACTAACCATCTCCCTTTTGCTCTTCAATCCACAAAGATCTCTAAGTTGACCATCATTTTCAAGCAAACCATATTCAAGTGGGATAATAAAGCTTAGGGATAAGAATTTTACCCACTTGAATGTTGTATTGGGTGGTGACTTAGGAAGGGATATCTCCAATGGTCTTGTAAGTTCCACTCCCTTGTGCTCTTCTTTGATTATCTCCACCTCTTTCCAAGCTTCTTCAATTTCAACCTCTTCCTCTTGGTAGCTTCCTTCCAATTCAATCTCTTCTTCATTGCTTACCAACGGCATGGGAGGTTGTGCATCTTCTTCTTTGATCTCAATTTCAAGCCCAATGGGAGAGGATTCAATTGTAGATAAGAAATTCTCAATGATTGAATCCATCTCTTGATCAACCTCTTCCAATCTTTCATCACTCATACTATGCCTTGGAGGTTGCGCATTATCCTCCCCAACATCATTTTCAAGTTCAATGGAAGAAAGTTCAACAACTTTCACAAGATCATCAACAATATCACTTGGTGTGGAAGTGTTCTCAAGCTTGAAATCTACCTCTTGTTTAACTTCCTCTAACTCTTCAACCACTTCTTCTTCTTCAACAATCTCTCCCTCTTCCACTTGTTGCAAGACATACCCCATCTCCTTGTCCTCATGTTGGGATTTTAAAATCTCCTTCATACTCCTCTCTTCGGTTGATTTCTCACATTCATCCGTGGAGATACTTTGCTTGTTGCATGAGTCCTGTGAGTCCAAGGCAGCTTTAATTTTGGCAAGTATAAGTAGGATCATATTGCTCTTGGATTAATGGGTTTGGGTATTCTTCCATAGAGGGTTGTGGTAGAAAGGGAAATTCATTTTGTGGTTGAAAGTTATCATACATGGGAGGTGATTCATCTTGGTAAGGATAGTGAGGTGGTGGTTCTTGAGGGTATCGGTGGTAAAATTGGGCTGGTTCTACATATGGTTCATATGACTCATAAGGTGGTTAGTATGGTGGGTAGGGATTAGGGTCATATGGAGGTGTTTGGTGAAAAGGGGCTTGTGAGTAAGGTGGTTCAAAATTATTTTGAAGAGGTGGTTCATAGGCATATGGTGGTGGTTGTTGACAATCACAATAAGGGTCACCACATCCATTAGATTGATATGCATTAGGATTAGGATTATACCCATAAGAATTCGGAGGTTGTTGTTGCCAAGAAGGGTGATCAATCCTTTGAGGCTCTTTCCACCTTTGATTGTTCCATCCTTGATGCATATTGTCATTGTAGCTCCCATTTCCTACAACATAATTTGAGCCAAACTCATAGCCAAAGTGGTGAGAATTCATAATAGCAAATGAAAACAAAGGCTAACAAAAATAAGCGACAAAGTCCTAAAGCTAACAAAAACTAACAAATAAGAAAAAGGCAAATATATTTACAATATTCACAATAGCCAATAATATAACACCATTGCGATTCCCCGGCAACGGCGCCATTTTGATAGTGAAGATTTGCTCGATGGTCTAGAATTTCTCTTAGAGAAATAAGAACTTCGTTGTAAGCAAAGCTCCAAACCAAAAAATAATTCTCACATCAAAAAATTTTGGTTTTGTCACAAGTACAAACCCCAATAAGAATTAATCGAAGTATTCAAACTCCGGGTCGTCTCACAAGGAATTGCAATGAAATGCTCAATTATTGGCTATGAAGAACAACGGATTTGATTTTATATTTTTGCAAGAAAATAAATGACAAGAAAGTAAAATAACAAGAACTAATAAAAGAAATGGAAAGAACTCTTGGCTAGACATAGGTAATTGAGATCACCATCCTTGTCTACATACCAAATATTGATAATTAAGAGGAACCAAGCTCATTAAGTTTACTTCTATACTTGAAGTATATCAAATAGGCTTGATCACATCAACCCATAAGTCCCAACCTATCTACTAATTAGATTAGTAGTGGGTTGGTGTCAATGAGTATCAAATTGATCACCAAGGGTTCTCAAATCACCAAATCATTGAGACCCAATTTCTCAAGGTCACTCAATTCCCTTAGCCTAGGCCAAGAGTCAGGGAAACTACTCAAAAACTAGTGAAAGCATTTTAACAAACACCTAGAGTGCAAGAAAAATAAACGTCACAAAATGCTAGAATTAGTGAAACCCATGACTAACACAAGCAAGAAATCAACAATAGCAATCAAGATCAACATAAAAAAAACATAGAAACATGAAATTCTATTAAAAGGAAATTAGATCCAACAATGGTTCATCAACATAAAAGTAACAAAATAAGGGAAATAAACAAGTAAAACTAGAAGAGCAAAGATGTAATACAAGAAATTAAGAAGGAAAACTAAATCAAGACAAGAATTGAAAATTGGATTTGAGAAAATTAAACCTAAACTACACTAAATTCTAGAGAGAAGGGAGAGCTTCTCTCTCTAGAATTCTACCCTAAAACATGATGAAAATTAAACTATGACTACTTGGTTCATTCCCTCTTCAATCCTTCGATTCAATAGCATTAGAAATGAGTTAGATTGGGCCCAAAATGCTTCAGAAATCGCCCTCAACGAGTTGCCCAAAATGGACCTACGCTGATCCATCAGCGCGTGCGCGTCATGTGCGCGTACGCATCCCTATACGTCAGGCAACTATGGAAAACTTTATATCATTTTAAAGTCCCGGATGTTAGCTTTCCAACACAACTGGAACCGCCTCATTTGGATTTCTGTAGCTCAAGTTATGGTCAATTGAGTGCGAAGAGGTCAGGCTTGACAGCTTTGCAGTTCCTTCATTTCTTCATGAGTTCTCCCACTTTGTATGCTTTTCTCCTCACTTCTTCCATCCAATACTTGCCTTATTAACCTAAAATCACTCAACAAACATATCAAGGCATCGAATAGAATTAAAGTGAATTGAATTTAGCTATTTTAAGGCCTAAAAAGCATGTTTTCACATTTAAGCACAAATCAAGGGAGAATTGCAAAACTATGCTATTTCATTGAATAAATGTGGGAAAAGGTGATAAAATTCCCCAAATTAAGTACAAGATAAATCACAAAATTGGGGTTTATCAGAGCGCTTCAAGAATCTTCTGGACGCATGCCCCCATCACATGATTGGCAAGTTAGTGTTGTTCAGCTACTTCACTTAAGGCATGAAACCTCGGGATAAGACTACATTAGATGGTGCAAGTAATGGTTCCCTGAAAAAGTACAAGACTGCAGATGAAGCATGACAACTGATCAGCGACCTAGCTGAGTCCACTCAGAATCACAGGCACAGGAACAGCCACTCAAAGGCTGTTACAGAGGTTTCCTCTAGCATTGAGACCTCTGCTCTTACACAGAGTATATGTGAGATGACCAACCTACTGAAGAAAATACAGCTAAATCAACAATAACCTCAGCCTCCCCCCACCACAACAAAGTCAACAGTTAGTTCCTCAGAGAGTATGCGGGATATGTGCTAATTATAGTCATTACACTGATGAGTGCCTACAGCTCTAACAAGAGGACAACACCGTAGCAGCTACACATAATTTCTATGACCACCCGAATCAAGGGTATAATCAACAAGGCGGCAATTACAACCAAGGTGAAAACTACAACCAAGGTTGGCAAGACAACTCCAACCAGGGATGGAGAGACCGTTCCACCCAGGGATGGAGGGATAATTCCTACCAAGGTTGGAGGGACAACTACAACAGAGGAGGCAGAGACAACAATGGAAATCAGAGGTGGAATAACAACAACAAATAGCAGAACCGAAACCAGCCCTACAAAGAACCTCACTTAAGGCAGTCCCAAGCACCTCAGAACAACCAACAGCAGGCCCCTCAGATCACTTACCCTTCTCTTTCTTCTCAGGACGAAATGCTTCAGTCTATTGAGCAAAGACAAAAGGCCATGGAAAACACACTTAGCTCCACCTTGAATGGTCTGACCTCTGTTGTACAAGCTCTTGCCTCACAGATTGGATCAAGGAATACTTCCAATAATCGGCCTTCAAGCTCCAATGAAATTCCTTCTCAACCCTTACCCAACCCCAAGGGTTGCATTAATGCCATCACCTTGAGGTCCGAAACCACACTGCAAGAGAGGAATCAGGAGGAGCCAAGCCCGCAAGAACACGCCCCAGTTAAAGACATAGTTGAAGTGGAAGATGCTGAAGAGGAAGAGGGAGTACAAGACATGGTTGAAGAAGAAGTAGCACAGCCAAGGAATGGAGCACCAAAGGATGCAGAAGCTGAAAGTGGCACCATTCCTATTCCATTTCCACACCTTGTAAGGAAGTCCAGGAAGCAGATGGAACTTGATCCCAAAATGGTAGAAATCTTCAAAAAGGTTAAGGTAACTGTTCCCCTTTTTGATGTTATTCAACAAGTACCTAAATATGCAAAGTTTCTGAAAGATTTATGTATACATAAAGATAAAATTAATGAATTAGAAACTATTCCTTTAGGTAGTTTTATATCTGCTTTAATGGGAGGTATACCTGAAAAATGCAGTGATCTAGGTCCATGCATGGTTAACTGTACCATTGGGGGTGTAATATTTTTTGACTGCATGTGTGATTTAGGAGCGTGCGTGAGTATTATGCCATTGTCTATATATGATGCTTTGAGGCTCCCTCCCTTAAAAAGATCGGCAGCTCATTTTGTTTTAGCAGATAAAAGCATCATCACCGTGGTTGGAATTGCTGAAGACGTGTTGGTAAGAATTAAGGGGCTCACATTTCCCATTGACTTCTATATCTTGGAAATGCCCCCTAATGACTCAGGAAGACCATCATCAATCCTGCTTGGAAGGCCATTCCTGAAGACTTCAAAGTTCAAGCTGGATGCCTTCTCAGGAACTTACTCCTTTGAGATAGATGGCAGAGCAGTGAGTTTCAATTTGAATGAAGCTATGAAGCACCCTCCGGAAGATCATTCCGTCTTCTAGTGTGACATCATTGATGAAACTGTAACTGCAGTTCACCAAGAAGAAGTAGAAGAGAGGCACATGGAGCAAGGTCCAAGTGTGGGGATACCCTCTGAACATAATGAGGACACTTTGCCATTATCACTAGCTCCAGATGATCCAGAGCCCAGCCATGAGCAGATATTTGAATTAAAGCCCCTCCCACCCCACCTTAAGTATGCTTACCTTGAGGATAATCAGAAACTCCCAGTTATCATTGCAAGGGAACTCACTTCCCAACAAGAGGAGCAACTGCTAAGTGTGCTGAGAAGACACAAGAAGGCAATTGGGTGGAGCTTGGCGTACATAGTAGGCATTAGCCCTCAAGTTTGTGAGCACAGAATATTCTTAGAAGAGGGAGCAAGACCTGTCCGTCAACCCCAAAGAAGACTGAATCCCACCATCTTAGAAGTTGTCAAGAAAGAAGTGACCAGGCTACTTGAAGCAGACATCATCTACCCCATTTCAGACAGTGAATGGGTCAGCCCAGTACAAGTAGTGCCCAAGAAGTCTGGAGTCACAAAAGTAAAGAATGAGCATAGAGAGCTCCTGACAACTAGAGTGCAGAATTCATGGAGAGTTTGCATTGATTACAGGCGTCTCAACCAAGCTACTTACAAGGATCATTACCCCTTGCCATTTATTGATCAGATGCTTGACCGCCTGTCAAGTAAATCCCATTACTGCTTTTTAGATGGTTATACAGGCTATTTTCAAATTCATATAGCTCCTGAAGATCAGGAGAAGACTACTTTTACATGTCCCTTTGGAACGTATGCATACAAAAGGATGCCTTTTGGCTTATGTAATGCACTGGCTACTTTCCAAAGATGCATGATGAGTATCTTTTCAGATCTTATCGAGAGCTGTATGGAAGTTTTTATGGATGATTTTAGCATATATGGTGATTCCTTTAACCTTTGCTTGGATATTTTAGCTAGAGTATTAGACAGGTGTGTTAGTTCAAACCTTGTATTGAATTTTGAAAAAAGTCACTTTATGGTAAAACAAGGGATTATTCTAGGACATGTTGTCTCTAATACTGGTATTTCTGTAGATCCAGCAAAGGTAGATGTCATTTCTAGTTTACCTTACCCCTCCTCTGTGGGAGAAGTCTATTCGTTCCTTGGTTATGCAGGTTTCTACTGGAGATTTATCAAGGACTTCAGTAAGGTAGCATTGCCTTTATCCAGACTGCTGCAGAAAGATGTTGAGTTCGAGTTCAGCGAGGATTGCATGCAAGCATTTGATAAGCTGAAAGTCGCCTTGACTCAAGCTCCGATTATGAGAGGACCAGACTGGAGCCAGCCATTTGAGATCATGTGTGATGCCTCCAACCATGCAGTAGAAGCGGCGCTGGCTCAGCGCGAAGGTAAGGATCCTTTCGTAATTACTTATGCTTCTAAGACCTTAGACGCTGCTCAGTCTAATTATACTACCACTGAAAAAGAGCTTCTAGCTATTATTTTTGCTCTGGATAAATTCTGAGCCTATTTACTTGGTACTAAGGTAGTAGTGTACTCGGACCATGCAGCTCTAAAATATTTATTAGCTAAAAAAGAGTCCAAACCAAGGTTGATATGTTGGATACTGTTGTTGCAAGAATTTGATTTAGAAATTAAGGATAGGAATGGTAACCAGAATTTAGTGGTAGACCATTTGAGTCGCCTTGAGCATATTAAGGATGACCCCACTCCTATCAACGATGCTTTTCTATTTGATAGCTTGCACGCAGTATCTGAAGTAGTTCCTTGGTATGCACCTGTAGCTAATTATCTAGTTAGCCATACTTACCCTCCTAATTTTACTAAGCATCAAAGGGACAAGCTGAAAAGCGAGTCTAAATATTATATATGGGATGACCCATATTTATGGAGGTATGGTGCTGACTAGGTAATTAGAAGGTGTGTGTCTTAATCAGAATTCCAGTCCATTTTAGAGGCCTGCCACTCTTCTGAGAGTGGAGGACATTTTGGCCCTCAAAGAACAGCTAGAAAAATCTTAGACTGTGGATTCTGGTGGCCCACTCTTTTTAAGGATGTTGCTACCTTTTGTAAATCCTGTCCCCCATGCCAAAGGTTTGGGAATATATCCAAGAGGGACGAGATACCCCAACAGATTATGCTTTTCTGTGAAATTTTTTATGTTTGGGGTATTGACTTCATGGGTCCATTTCCAAACTCTAGTAGTTACCTTTATATACTGTTAGCTGTAGATTATGTTTCTAAATTGGTGGAAGCAATTCCTACCCGCACTGATGATGCTAACATTGTTGTTTCATTTGTTAGAAACCATATTATCTGTTGCTTTGGATCACCACGAGCAATCGTGAGTGATCAAGGCACTCACTTCTGTAACAGGAGGTTAGCAGGATTACTGAAGAAACATGGGATAGTTCACAAAGTGGAAACAACATACCATCCCCAGACCAATGGGTAAGCAGAGGTATCTAACAGAGAAATAAAGTGTATTCTGGAGAAGATAGTAAAGCCTCATAGGAAGGACTGGAGCACCTAACTTGTTGATGCGCTCTGGGCGTATCGGACAGCGTACAAGACACCAATTGGGATGAGTCCTTTCCGCTTAGTGTACGAAAAGGCTTGCCACCTTCCAGTAGAGGTAGAACACAAGGATTTCTGGGCTGTGCGGGAATGTAACATGGGATTTGAGAAAGCTGGTGCTGAAAGGAAGTTGCAACTGGCAGAATTGGAGACCCTTCGACTTAAAGCTTATGATAACTCCAGATTATACAAAGAGAAGGTGAAGGCTGTACATGACAAGCATATCAAGAGAAGAGAGTTCAGACCTGGAGATCTGGCTCTCCTTTACAACTCCAAGCTGAGACTCATGCCAGGAAAGCTGAGATCCAGATGGAAAGGTCCCTACAGAGTGGAGAAAGCAGAGCCATATGGAGTCTTCCACCGGAGTCATCCTTCGAGTTCCAATTTCATCAAGGTCAATGGACATTGCTTAAAGCTTTATCATGGTGAGAAGATGAAGGAACACAAAGAGCTAGAGGTCTTTCTCTTGGAGGACCCACCAACAGAAGCAGAATGAGCTTGTGGACCGTCCAACTTAAGGACGTTAAAGCAAAGTGCTGGGTGGGAGACAACCCACCATGGTATGATCGTTCTTTTTCAATCTCGGTTTTATTTTATTTTGTTTTATTCTTAATTTTATTTTATTCTATTTTTCTTAGTGTTCATTCGTATAGTCTGCATTTGCATCTGCATTCTGCATAAAAAAAAGTGGCAGAAAGTTGCATGGGAGCAATGCAAAAAGTGTGCCAATCGCACAAGCATCACCACGTGCATGCGTCCCTCACGTGTGCGCGTCATTTGAAAATTTGGCACTCCACGTGTCCGCGTCGATGATGCACACGCGTGACCTATGAAAATTGACGTAAAAAGGTGTCAGGCAGAGAGTTGTGCTGGCCTGGCGCGGGAACTGTGCCCATGGAACAAAGTCACTCACGCATACACGTCCATGACGTGTGCGCGTCATTTTCAGAATCTGACCACTCACGCGTACGCGTCAATGACATGCACGCGTCGTATGTTATTTTGGCACACATCCTAAGACAAACAGAGAATTGTGCGCGCGCAAGGCTGCCTTCGCGCGAGTAGCACAAACACGGTCACGCGTACGCGCGACCGACGCCTACGCGCGACCAACGCCTACGCGTCGCCTTCCAATTTACGCGACACATGCGTACGCGTGGAGTACGCGTGCGCGTCGCTCGCGCAACACGACCAGATCCCTACACCGCCACTTTTCTTATCTTTTCTTTTCTAATCCTAATTTCTTTCTTCTTTCTTCTTTCTCTTTCTTCTTTATTCTACATTCCTTTTCTCCTTCTCCTTTCTTTTTTTCTTTTCTTTCTTCTTCTCCCCCTTCCATCATAATTTCTTCACCTCACATTCTCCATTACATATCTTTATCACCTTTTTCTCAAGGTACTTTCTATTTTCTTTTCTTTTCTTCTTTTTATTTATTTATTTTTGGATTATTTTACTTGGTGTTAGAAATCTAATTGGGTGATTATTCTCTTCTATAATTGCTTGTGGATTATTAAGGAGTTGTTTGACAATTATCAATAATTATTTTTGGGTTGTATGCATGTTCAACTTTAATACTTTCAATAATATATTTACCATGCATACTAAGTGTTCGTGAAAAAGCCCGTATAGCATTGTGCATTTTTAACTACTCTATCCTTCTACCCAAATGCCTGTTTTTCACAAAAACCTTTCAATATTTTATTAATTGAATATAATTGTCAATACAAATGTGATGGTCAATTTGTTACGAGTGATAATACAATTTAGCTTTTGATGCTTGATCTATGCTACTCCTGCCTTTGCCAGCATGCTAATAAACATGTTGCATCTACTTGCCATAACATGCACTTACTATATTTCCATTGATGAACTTATCACATGTAGTCGTGACCATGTGTTAACGACATCCTTCTTTACTATGGCAGTGTTATCACTTGTACTGTCCTCCTCCTTGCTTTAACCCTTGGCTTTATATATTACTTTCCTTTTCCTTTTTCAGGATGGCCACCAAGAAGGGTAAAGAGAAAGCTGCTCCCAAACCACCGGCAAGGAAAGAAACAAAAAGAGTGCTAGCTGTGGAACCATCCTTAACATCAGTCAAGCCATCAACAAAGCGAGTCAAGAGGATCATCAAGGTCAATGAAAAAGAGAAAGCCTTTTCAACAAGGGACACTGCATGGTTCACTAACTGCTACTGTGAACAGATGTTCCCCATCCTGGCTGAGCGGAACTATAACAATGAGCACCTACTCATCCTCCTGACCCATATTGTTGATTTTGTTGAGCCCCGAATTGAGCGCAGACAATGGGGATTCTTACGGAGACAGCCACGGCAGGTTAACCTTTCATGGGTAGTTGAATTCTACTCGAATTTCCACATGCCAACCCTGTAGTCTATCTATGTCCGTCAGAAGCAAGTCCCTATTTTCGAAGAGGCCATTCAGCAAGCCTTGGATCTCCCCCTGCTGCAGAAGGATTGGACGCATACCAAGAAGCCTCTTTCAAATGCTAGACATACCAATTTGACTGGGACGCCGTCCTCAGAATCATAGCACAACCTGGCAGCAGATGGATCTATGGATACCATCGATCCCGACCTAAGGGAATATTGGCTTCAGCATTCACCTTGGAAGCTCGAGTGTGGGCACAGATTATCTCCCACAACGTTTTTCCAAGCACTCACGAGTCCTCCTTCACTGCAGATATGGCTGTTCTTCTCTGGTGTGTCCTTACAGACCAGCCTCTCAACCTACCAAGACACCTCCGGGACGCAATGGGACATGTATAGATTGCAGGCAACCTACCCTTTTCTGGCTTGGTTTCAGATCTAGTCTCGGCAGCCGGAGTCTCCTACAGAGCTGGGGATACCAAGACTATACTTCTGCGGGATGATCAGATTATCCCCAATGGGAAGTATATCAGACCTCCAACAACCACTATCAGCCAGATCGCAGACCTGGCCGGAGATATTCCTTCTCCTTCCGCATCACAAGCACCTTCAACAAATCAGCTGCTCTTACAGATACTTCAGAGGTTGGACCGGCTTGACCGGCAGGCAAAGCGAATGGAGCGCCTGACGAGCGGCGGAAGTTAGACCAATTAAGAGATTATAATATAACAGAATAGCGTTGCGAGTATAGCTCTTAACCAGAAAAAACCCGCCTCATCAATTTAGAAAGATTGTCACAAAAAGTTTAGAATAAAAATACTGGGAGTATGAGTCCCAGGTCGTCTTCCAACAAGTTGCGAGAAAGGGTGCTAATTTATTAATCAAGAGTTTTCAAGAGAATTTGAGAGTTGAATAAGAGCAATTAAATAATTGTAAATTAAAGCAATAAAAACTAAGAATGATTATTAATATTCTAGATAAAAAGCCTTGACTTGGGGAATGATTAATTGGAAGTTCTATCCTTGTTGGGATCTCTTAAGTGTAGTATTAAAAGGGTTGTTGTTTTCACTTAGTTAACCCTTACTAAATAAAGGAAAGTCAAGTGATTGAGCTAACTCTTATTCGCAAATCCTAGTCCTCTCTCTTGGGAAGGTCTACCGTTAGTAAATACAGAACTAGTCAACAACTTCCAATTTAACCATCACTTAAGCCTTCCAACTCAAGTGTCTCCTTTTAATCAACCCCCATGTCAAGTATGGAATCTACTCCATTGACATGAATATAACGCTCATAAAAATATAAGAAGAAGACATGATCAATTGAATAAAATAAAGCTTCGAAAATTAATTAAAGATAAAAATAATCCTTTTCACTAACAATTCATGAAAATAATCCAATTACCATTCTAAACAAGAATTAAGAATATGGAATAAATAAATAAAAGAGTAAGTAAGAAAACAAACTAGGATAGTATCTTCAACTGAGGTAATGACTCTTTCAATATCCAAAAGCAAAAGCAATAACCTAGGAATATAAAGAGAAACTAGAGGGAGAGTAATTTCTCTCTAGATTCAGACTAAAAACCTAAAAACTATCCTAAAATTATGTGAATGTATCTCTGTGTGTGTGAAGTTGTGTGTTGAGTCTGTGCATGTTTCCAGGCTTTATTCTGTGTTTCTGGGCCGAAAACTGGGTCAAAACGCGACCCAAAATCGCCCCCAGCGTTTTCTGTTAATTCTGGAGATCGCGTAGGTCAAGCGTATGCATCGTCCACGCGTTCGCGTCATTCAGCGATTTTCCTTGTCACATGTACGCGTCGTTTGTGCAGACTCCAATCCACGCGTTCGCGTCAGGCACGCCCACGCGTCGCTGTAATTTTCTCCATTCCGCGCACTCGCGTGAGCCATGCGCGCGTGTCGGTGTTCGCTGGTCATCTCCTTAGTTTCTTGTGTTCCTTCCATTTTTGCAAGCTTCCTCTCCATTTTCTAAGCTATTCCTGCCCTATAAAGCTTGAAACACTTAACAAACGGATCACGGCATCGAATGATATAAAGGAGAATTAAAATATACTAATTAAAGATCTCTAAGAAGCAAGTTTTCAATCATAAAATAATACTAAGAAGGGATTATAAAATCATGCAATTAGTATGAATAAGTGGGTGAAGACTTGATGAAACCACTCAATTAAACACAAGATAAACCATAAAATAGTGGTTTATCAACCTCCCCACACTTAAACATTAGCATGTCCTCATGCTTAGCTTAAGGAGATAAAATAAATGAGTAGGGAAAATTAAGACTCATGCAATGCAATGCAACCTATGTATATGAATGCAACTATATGATAAAATGATTTTGTCTTCTTAGTTAAAAATAAATAAGTTCTTTTAAGACAAAAATAAATCAAATTCCACTAATTCAAATTATACAGTAAAAACAAGTAAACTCATAGGAAGACAGCTCATGAAAGCAGAGAACATAGGATTAAATATTGAACCCTCACTGATGGTGTGTATGCACTCTAGTCACTCTAGTGTATAGGGTAATCACTCTACTCTTCTCTAATCATGCTTTCTAAACCTTGTTCTTCACCTAACCAATCAACAAGTATTTAATGCACCAATGCAAACATCATGAGGTCTTTTCAAGGTTGTAATGGGGCCAAGGTAAAGGTAAGGGTATATATATGGCTAAGTGAGCTATAAATTGAACCCTTGATTATCCTAAGCTATCACCTAACATTCATACTCTATTTTCTTCTTAAATCATCCTTAGCTACCCAAAATTTTTCCACTTTTGTTTTACATACTCATGCATCAACTTTTCTCTTAACTTGTATCACATATGCATTGATTTTTATTGAACTTAACTTAGCATTGGGGTAACTTTGTCCCCTTATTCATTTATCTAATTACTTATTTATTTGAATATTTTTGGATTTTTTTTGAAGCATAAACATAACATTGCCAATGCACATGGATTTTTTTAATATTTCTAGTTTCACATGAGTAGGTACCCAAATTCCCAATATTTTATCATGACACATTCCCTTATTAACCAATGTTCCCACAGTTTCCCATACTTAATTAATACACAATTTCTATCTTAAGCTAACCAAAGATTCAATTTGGGGTATTACTTGTTTTTTTGCTTAAGGCTAGTAATGTGGTAAAATATAGAACAATTGGGATTAAAAGACTCAAAGTGGCTAACAAAGATAATTGGAAGGGTAGGCTATTTGGGGTAAGTGAGTTAATAAAATAATGGCCTCAATCATATGCATGCATATAACACATTAAATATTGGACATATAGGATGGAACAAAATATATATTACAATCATAGAGAAGCAAACACACAAGAATAAAAATTTTATGGTTAAATATTGTAACCATGTCATTAGACTCAAGTCTTACAGGTTGTGTGTTCTAGCTTTTAACTATGTTCCAATTACAACTTCCAAACAAGTTTAACACAAGAGTTTTGATTTAAATTAGTGAAATTTTTCAAAAATAGGGTCTTAAAAAGAAACTTATTATTTTCTAACCAAATAGAACATGCATGTAAATAACCTATTACTATGTGATTTATCCTATCCTAACAGAAGAAAAATTAAATAAATATCCTATTCTATTGGTGTTAAGAAAAAGAATTTACCTCCGGAAGTCAGGTACTGACCAACCTCCCCACACTTAAAGCTTGGCACTGTCCTCAGTACCATTATTCAGGAAAATGGAGTCCGGGGTGTCTGGTTCTTCTTCAGGTGGGTGGTTACCAACAAGCAACTCCTTGAGGTGTGTAAATCGGCGCTTGTTACGGCGCTCCCTTTGCTTTCCTTTCTGGTCAAGCTGGTCTAATCTCTCAATTATCTGATAGAGCAGTTGGTTTGTTGAAGGTGCTTGTGATGTAGAAGGAGTAGAAATATCTTCGGCCAGGTCTGCAGGCCGGCTAGTAGTGGCTTCTCGAGGTCTGATATACTTCCCGTTAGAGACGTACTGATCATCTCATGGAATCATGGCCTTGGTGTCCCCAGCTCTGTAGGAGACTTCGGCTGCTGAGACTATATCTGAAACCAAGGCGGGGAAAGGTATGTTACCCGCAATCTGTATGTGTTCCATAGCATGCCGAATGTGTCTTGGTAAATTGATGTGCTGGTCTGTAAGGATACACCAGAGTAAAACAGCCATGTCTGCAGTGAAGGAGGACTCATGAGTGCTCAGAAAGATGTAATGGGACATAATCTGTGCCCATACTCGAGCCTCCAAGGTGAGTGCTAAAGCCAATATGCTCTTAGGTCGAGATCGATGGTATCCATAGATCCATCTACTGCCAGGTTGTGCTATAACTCTGAGAACTGCGTCCCAGTCAAATTGGTATGTCTGGCGTTTGAATGAGGCTTCTTGGAATGTGTCCAATCCTTCTAGAGCAGGGGGAAGATCTAAAGCTCGTTGAATGACCTCTTCAGTTATAGGAACTTGCTTCTGACGGACATAGACGGACTGCATTGTTGGCATGTGAAAATTGGAGTAGAATTCAACTATCCATGAAAGATTAACCTACCGTGGCTGTCTCCGTAGGAATCCCCATTGTCTTCGCTCAATGCGGGGCTCAACAAATTCAACAATGTTGGTTGGGAGGATGAGTAGGTATTCATTATTATAGTTTCTCTCAGCTAGGATGGGGAACATCTGCTCACAGTAGCGGTTAGTGAACCGCGCAGTGTCCTTTGCTGGAAAGGCTTTATCTTTTTCATCGACCTTGATGATCCTCTTGATTCGTTTTGTTGAGGGTTTTACTGCTGTTGAAGATGGCTCTGCCACTAGTGTTCTTTTTGTTAGTTTCCTTGCTGGTGGTTTGGGAGTAGCTTTCTCTTTACCTTTCTTGGTGGCCATCCTGAAAAGGGAAAAAGAAAGTAATATGTAAAGCTAAGGGTTCGAGCAAGGGGGAGGATAGTTTAGGTGATAATCAATGCATGATAAAGAAGGATGTCGTTAACACATGGTCATGACTACATGTGAAAAGTTCATCAATTGAAATATAGCAAGTGCATGTGATGGCTATTAAATGCAAGATGTTTATTGGCATGCTGGCAAAGGCATGAGTAGCATAGATCAAGCATTAAATGTCCAAGTTAGATTATCAACTCTTTCAAACTAACAATCTGTTTGTATTGACAATTATATTCAATCAATAAAATATAAAAGGGGTTTTGTTAAAAACAGGCATTAGAGTAGTAGAATAGAGTAATATAAAGATAATGCACAATGCCATACGGGTTTTTTGAGAAACACATAGCATGCATGGTGAATATGTTATTGAAAGTATTAAAGTGAACATGCAAGTAACCCTTTAAAAGGTAATATTAATTGTCAAACAATTCCACAATAACTCACAAGTAAAATGTAAAAGAAAATAATCACCCAATTAAATTTCTAACACCAATTAAAGGAATAAAGAAAGAAAGAAAAAGAAAATATAGATAATGAAAGTAAAAAGAAAAAGAAGAAGAAAACATAAATAAAAATAATAAAGGAAAAGTAAAAAGTAAGGAAAGAACGAAAAGAACCTTGATAATGGATGTGAAAAATAAGGAAGGGGAAAAGTTAAGAGTGAGAAAGAATAAAGAAGGAAGAAGAGAGAAGAAAGAAATAAGAAGGAAAAGATTTGGATTTGGGGAAGAAAAGATAAGACATCAGGCGCTGATCTGGATAAGCTGTGCATCGCATGTGACACGGACGCATGGGTCACGCGATCGCGTGATGTGTGATAAGTTCATGTGACGCGGACGCGTGGGTCATGCGATCGCGTAGCCTGATTTGTGCTATTGGCGCGAGTGCAGCCTCGCGTACGCACAACTCTCTGTTTTATACGCATTTTGCCAAAAATCTGCATGACGCGTTCGCGTGGGTGACGCGATCACGTGAATGGCCATATTTTGAAAAACGACGCGGACGCGTGGGGCACGCGTTCGCGTGATAGGGCTTGTGCTTCCAGCATCTTTCCAGCCCCACTCCATCATAACTCTCTGCCATATACCCATTTACGTCGAATTCGCAGAGTCACGCGTGCGCATGGGCGACGCGCACGCGTGGGAGGCTATTTTTCAAAATGACGCGGACGCGTCAGCGACGCGTTTGCGTGACTCTCTACTTCTTTTCTTCCTGTTTCGAAAGCACCTTTGATGCGGACGCGTCAGCAACGCTTGCGCGCCGCGTGCATTTTTTTTATGCAGTATGCAAATGCAAATGCAGGCTATATACAGAGGTTATGAAAAGAGTCATTAACAAAAACAAAAATAAAGTAAAATAAAACTAAGATTGAAACTGAATGATCATACCATGGTGGGTTGTCTCCCATCTAGCACTTTGCTTTTATGTCCTTAAGTTGGACGTTCTTCAGGCTCATTCTACTTCTGTTGGTGGGTCTTCCAAGAGGAAAACCTCTAGTTCTTTATGATCCTTAATCTTCTCTCCATGTTAAAGCTTTAGGTGATGTCCATTGACCTTGATGAATTTGGAGCTAGAAGGATGACGCAGGTGAAAAACTCTGTATGGCTCTGCCTTTTCTACTCTGTAGGGGCCTTCCCATCTTGATCTCAGTTTACCTGGCATAAGCCTCAGTTTGGAGTTATAAAGAAGAATTAACTCCCCTGGTCTGAATTCTATCCTTTTTATGTGCTTGTCATGGACAGCCTTCATCTTTTCCTTGTAATGCCTGGAGTTGTCATATGCTTCTAGGCGAAGATTCTCCAATTCCGCTAGTTGCAGCTTCCTTTCAGCACCAGCTTCTTCAAAATTCATGTTGCACTCCCTCACAGCCCAGAAAGCCTTGTGTACCACCTCTACTGGAAGGTGGCAAGCCTTTCCGTACACTAAGCGGAAGGGGCTCATCCCAATGAGTGTCTTGTACGCTGTTCTATATGCCCAGAGTGCATCTTGTAGCCTGGCACTCCAGTCCTTTCTATGAGGCTTTACTATCTTCTCTAGGATGCGTTTGATTTCTCTGTTAGACACTTATGCTTGTCCATTGGTTTGGGGATGATATGCTGTTGCTACTTTATGAACAATCCCATGCTTCTTCAGTAATCCTGTTAGTCTCCTGTTACAAAAGTAAGTGCCTTGATCACTCACGATTGCTCGTGGTGATCCAAAGCGACAAATAATATGGTTTCTAACAAAGGAAACAACAGTGTTAGCATCATCAGTACGGGTAGGAATGGCTTCCACCCATTTAGAAACATAATCTGCAGCTAACAGTATATAAAGGTAACCATTAGAGTTTGGAAATGGACCCATGAAGTCAATGCCCCTGATGAGCGGATAATTTATACCTTTTTGGCATTGTTTCTACATAATTTTTAGTATAATTTAATTAATTTTTATGATATTTTTATTAGTTTTTATTCAAAAATCACATTTCTAGACTTTACTATGAGTTTGTGTGTTTTTCTGTAATTTTAGGTATTTTCTGGCTGAAATTGAGGGACTTGAGCAAAAATCTGATTCAGAGGCTGAAAAAGAACTGCAGATGCTGTTGGATTCTGATTCTCCTGCACTTGAAGTGAATTTTCTGGAGCTACCAAAGCCTAATTGGCACGATCTCAATTGCGTTGGAAAGTAGACATCCTGGGCTTTCCATAAATATATAATAGTCCATACTTTGCCCGAGATTTGATGGCCCAAACTGGCGTTCAAAGTCAGCCTAAAACATCTTGGCGTAAAACGCCCAAAACTGGCACCAAAATTGGAGTTAAACGCCCAAACTGGCACCAAAGCTTGCGTTTAACTCCAGGAAAAGCCTAAGCACAAAAAAGCTTCAATGCTCAGCCCAAGCACACACCAAGTGGGCCCCGGAAGTAGATTTCTGTACTATCTGCACTTAGTTACTCATTTTCTATAACCCTAGGCTACTAGTCTAGTATAAAAACTACTTTTAGAGATTTATTTAATATCTTTTGATCACTTTAGGTCTTTGACCATATTTTGGAACATATGTAATCATAGACTATCATTTGGAAGGCTGGCCTCACAGCCATGCCTAGACCTTTCACTTATGTATTTTCTACGGTGGAGTTTCTACACATCATAGATTAAGTTGTGGAGCTCTGCTGTTCTTCATGAATTAATGCAATCACTACTGTTTTCTATTCAATTCACGCCTACTTCTTCTCCAAGATATACTCTCGTACTTAAGTCAGTTAAGTCAGAATGAAAGGGTGACCCGTGACAATCACCCAATCTTCGTTACTCGCTTAGCCAGGATCGTGTGCCTGACAACCACAAAGTGGTCTACATGATGTTCAACGTAGTCATTGGACGACAGATGGAGTATACTCTCTTGGATATCTAATACACGGACCGAGTCTGTGAGATTAGTATCTTCGTGGTATATGCTAGAACCATTGGCAGCATTCCTGAGATCCGAAAAGTCTAAACCTTGTCTGTGGTATTCCAAGTAGGATCTGGGAAGGGATGATTGTGACGAGCTTCAAACTTGCGAATGTTGGGTGCAATGACAGTGTGCAAAAGGACAATGGTCCTATTTCGACGCTAGCGGGAATCGACAGATGATCAGCCGTGCGGTGACAGCGCATATGGATTTATTTTCATCCGAGAGGATCATACAGCTTGCCATGGAAGGAGGTAACACATGGTTGGAAGAAGGCAGTAGGAAAGCAGAAGTTCAGAAGCAACAAAGCATCTCTTGACGCTTATCCGAAATTCCCACCATTGAATTACATAAGTATTTCTATTTTATTTTCTTTTTTATTTATATTTTAATTATTAAAACCTTATAACCATTTGAATTTTCCTGACTGAGATTTACAAGGATGACCATAGCTTGCTTCAAGCCGACAATCTCCGTGGGATCGACCCTTACTCACGTAAGGTTTATTACTTGGACGACCCAGTGCACTTGCTGGTTAGTTACGTGGATTTGTGTAAAAGATGAGATCACGTTCTCCCACACCAAGTTTTTGGTGCTGTAGCCAGGGAATGAACAATCACGATTTCGCGTACCAGCCCCAAACATAAAAAATTTCACAAAAAAGCATAATCTGTTGAGGCATCTCATCCCTCTTGGATATATTACCAAACCTTTGGCATGGGGAACAATATTTACAAAATTCAGCAGCATCTTTAAAAAGAGTAGGCCACCAGAATCTATAGTCTAAAATTTTCCTAGCTGTTCTTTGAGGGCCAAAATGTCCTCCACTCTCAGAAGAGTGGCAGGCCTCTAAAATGGACTGGAATTCTGATTGGGGCACACATCTTCTAATTACTTGGTCAGCACCACATCTCCATAAGTATGGGTCATTCCATATCTAATATTTAGATTCGCTTTTCAGCTTGTCCCTTTGATGCTAAGTAAAATTTGGAGGGAAAATTTGGCTAACTAGATAATTAGCTACAGGTGCATACCAAGGAACTACTTCGGATACTGCTTGCAAACTATCAAATGGGAAAGTATCATTGATAGGAGTGGAGTCATCCTTAATGTGCTCAAGGCGACTCAAGTGGTCTGCCACTAAATTCTGGTTACCACTCCTATCTTTAATTTCTAAATCAAACTCTTGCAGCAACAGTATCCAACGTATTAGTCTTGGTTTGGACTCTTTTTTTGCTAATAAATACTTTAGAGCTGCATGGTCTGAGTACACTACTACCTTAGTACCAAGTAAATAGGCTCAGAATTTATACAGAGCAAAAATAATAGCAAGAAGCTCTTTTTCAGTAGTAGTGTAATTAGACTGAGCAGCATCTAAGGTCTTAGATGCGCAATTACGAAGGGATCCTTACCTTCGCGCTGAGCCAGCGCTGCTCCTACTGCATGGTTGGAGGCATCACACATAATTTCAAATGGCTGGCTCCAGTATGGTCCTCTCACAATTGGAGCTTGAGTCAGGGCAATCTTCAGCTTATCAAATGTTTGCATGCAATCCTCACTGAACTCGAACTCAATATCTTTCTGTAACAGTCTGGATAAAGGTAATGCTACCTTACTGAAGTCCTTAATGAATCTTCTCTAAAAACCTGCATGGCCAAGGAACGAATGGACTTCCCTCACGGAGGAGGGGTAAGGTAAACTAGAAATGACATCCAACTTTGCTGGATCTACAGAAATACCTGTATTAGAAATAACATGTCCCAGAACAATCCCTTGTTTTACCATAAAGTGACATTTTTCAAAATTCAATACAAGGTTTGAACTAACACATCTGTCTAATACTCTAGCTAAACTATCCAAGCAAAGGTTAAACGAATCACCATAAATGCTAAAATCATCCATAAAGACTTCCACATAGTTCTCAATAAGATCTGAAAAGATACTCATCATGCATCTTTAGAAAGTAGCCGGTGCATTACACAAGCCAAAATGCATCCTCTTGTATACATACGTTCTAAAGGGACATGTAAAAGTAGTCTTCTCCTGATCTTCAGGAGCTATATGAATTTGAAAATAGCTTGTATAACCATCTAGAAAAAAGTAATGGGATTTACCTGACAGGCGATCCAACATCTGATCAATGAATGGCAAGGGGTAGTGATCCTTGCGAGTAACTTGGTTGAGACGCCTATAGTCAATGCAAACCCTCCATGAATTCTGCACTCTAGTTGTCAGGAGCTCTCCATGCTCATTCTTTATTGTGGTGACTCCAGACTTCTTGGGCACCACTTGTACTGGACTGACCCATTCACTGTCTGAGATGGGGCAAATGATATCTGCTTCAACTAGCCTAGTCACTTCTTTCTTGACAACTTCTAAGATGGTAGGATTCAATCTTCTTTGGGGTTGACGGACAGGTTTTGATTCCTCTTCTAAATATATTCTGTGCTCACAAACTTGAGGACTGATACCTACTATATCTGCCAAGCTCCATCCAATTGCTTTCTTGTATTTTCTCAGCACACTGAGTAGTTGCTCCTCCTGTTGAGAAGTGAGTTCCCTTGCAATGATAACTGGAAACTTCGGATTATCCTCAAGGTAAGCATACTTGAGGTGTGGAGGAAGGGGCTTCAATTCCAATTTCTGCTCTTGGCTAGGTTCTGGATCATCCGGGGCTAGTGATAATGGTAAAGTGTCTTCATTATGTTCAGAGGGTGTCCCCACACTTGGACCTTGCTCCATGTGTTTCTCTTCTACTTCTTCTTGGTGAACTTCAGCTACAGTTTCATCAATGATGTCGCACTGGAAGATAGAATAATCTTCCAGAGGGTGCTTCATAGCTTCATTTAAACTGAAACTCACTGTTCTGCCATCTATCTCAAAGGAGTAAGTTCCTGAGAATGCATCCAGCTTGAATTTTGAAGTCTTCAGGAATGGTCTTTCAAGCAGGATTGATGATGGTCTTTCTGAGTCATTAGGGAGCATTTCCAGGATATAGAAGTTAATGGGAAATGTGAGCCCCTTAATGCTCACTAATACATCTTTAGCAATTCCAACTACTGTAATAATATTTTTATCTGCTAACACAAAACGAGCTACCGACCTTTTTAATGGAGGGAGCCTTAGGGTATCATATATAGACAATGGCATTATACTAACACACGCTCCTAAGTCACACATGCAATCAGAAAATATTACACCTCCAATGGTACAATTTACCATACATGGACCTGGATCACTACATTTTTTAGGTATACCTCCCATTAAAGCATATATAGAACTACCTAAAGGAATAGTTTCTAATTCATTAATTTTATCTTTAGGAATGCATAAATCTTTCAGAAACTTTGCATATTTAGGTACTTGCTGAATAACATAAAAAAGGGGAACAGTTACCTCAACCTCTTTGAAAATTTCTTCCATTTTGGGATCAAGTTCCATCTGCTTTTTGGACTTCCTTGCAAGGTGTATGAATGGGATAGGGATGGCACCACTTGCAGCCTCTGCATTCTTTGGTGCTCCATTCCTTGGCTGAGCCATTTCTTCTTCAACCTTGCCTTGTACTTCATCTTCCTCTTCAACATCTTCTATTTCAACATCTTCCACTTCCACTGAGTCTTCAATTTGGGTGTGTTCTATTGGGCTTGGCTCCTCCTGATTCTTCTCTGGCAGTGTGGTTCCAGACCTTAAAGTAATGGCATTGATGCCACCCTTGGGATTAGGTAAGGGTTGAAAAGGAATTCCACTGGAGCTTAAAGGTTGGTTAGTGGAAGCAGGTAATGAATCTATCCAGGTGGCGACAGCCTGTAAAGTGGCATTCAGACCATTCAGAGTAGAGTTCAGTGTAGTCTGCATGTTTTGTTGTCCTTGTGCAAGAGAACGAAGCATCTCGTCATTTGATGAGGAAGTAGGGTAAGTGATCTATGGGACTTCTTGTTGGTTATGCTGGGTCCTTGTGACTGTCTTAGGTGAGGAGCTCTATAAGGTTGGTTCTGATTCTGCTGTCTGTTGTTGTTATTCCACCTCGGGTTTCCATTATTGTCTCTGCCTCCTCTGTTATAGTTGTCCCTCCAGCCATGGTTAGAATTATCTCTCCAATTTTGGTTGGAGTTGTCCTGCTATCCTTGGTTATAGTTTCCACCTTGGTTGTAGTTGCCTCCTTGTTGATTGTATCCTTGATTCGGGCGGTCATAGAAGTTATGAGTAGCTGAAACAGTGTTATCTTCTTGTTGAAGATGCGGGCATTCATCAGTATAATGATTATAATCATCACAGATTCTGCATACTCTTTGTGGAACTAACTGTTGGCTTTGTTGTGGTGGGGAAGGCTAAGCTTGTTGTTGTTGGTTCAACTGCATTTGCTTCAGTAAGTTGGTCATTTCACATATGCTTTGTGTAAGAGAAGAAGTCTCAGTGCTAGAGGAAACTTCTGCAACAACTTTTGAGTGGTTGCTTTTGTGCCTATGATTCCTAGTAGACTCAGCTAAGTCGCTGATTAGTTGCCATGCTTCATCTGCGGTCTTGTACTTCTTCAGAGAACCATTACTAGCACCATCTAGTGTAGTTTTATCCCGAGGCTTCATGCCTTGAGTGAAGTAGCTGATTAACACTAGCCTGTCAATCATGTGATGGGGGCATGCATCTAGAAGGTTCTTAAAGCGCTCCCAGTACTCATAAAGAGTTTCTGATTCTCCTTGAACAATGCAGGAGATCTCTTTTCTCAGTCTGTCTATAACTTCAGTTGGAAAATATTTTTCCAAAAATTCTCTCCTGAGCGTATCCCAGTTGGTAACAGTCGCTTCAGGTTGGGAGTAGTACCACTCCCTCGCCTTTTCCTCAAGAGAAAACAGGAAGGCAGTTAACAGAATAGAAGTTTCATTCGCACCGTGACGCCTAACAGTAGAACAGGCTGTCTGAAAATCCCTTAGGTGCTTGATAGGCTCCTGAGCAGGTAAACTATGAAACTTGGGCATCAAGTTGATTAATGCAGTCTTCAGCTCAAAATCTGTAGCCAGTGTTGCATGATGCACTTGGTACGGCTGTAGTGTAAAATCTGGGGATCCAGCTTCCTGGAGAGTAATCCTCCTAGGTGCTACCATGTTATCTGCACGTGAATCAACTGAATTAGTAGTAAAGGAGCTTGTTTCTTGCTCAGATGGCGGTTCAGATTTGCCCTCAGATGAGATTAGTGAATCGATAACAATCACTTCACCACCCTCAGAGGCTAACCTACGTCGAGCTCGCCTAATACGTGAAATAGTTCTTTCAATTTCAGGATTGGATGCAGCTAAGCTCGGATCAGGCAGTGAACACATCATTCAATGAGAGAAACATATAGCTCATGGTAATAAAATAAAATAAAATATGCAAATAAAATAAAAATATGTACACTAATTAATAATTTAGCACACAATTGCAACTCCCTGGCAACGGCGCCAAAAACTGACGAGCGACGGAAGTTAGACCAATTAAGATATTATAATATAATAGAATAGCATTATGAGTATAGCTCTTAACCAGCAAAAAATCGCCTCATCAATTTAGAAAGGTTGTCACAAAAAGTTTAGAATAAAAATACTGGGAGTATGAGTCCCAAGTCGTCTCCCAACGAGTTGCGAGAAAGGGTGCTAATTTATTAATCAGGAGTTTTCAAGAGAATTTGAGATTTGAATAATGAGCAATTAAATAATTTTAAATTAAAGCAATAAAAACTAAGAATGATTATTAATATTCTAGAAAAAAGCCTTGACTGGTGGAATGATTAATTGGAAGTTCTATCCTTGTTGGGATCTCTTAAGTGTAGTATTAAAAAGGTTGTTGTTTTCACTTAGTTAACCCTTACTAAATAAAGGAAAGTCAAGTGATTGAGCTAACTCTTATTCGCAAATCCTAGTCCTCTCTCTTGGGAAGGTCTACCGTTAGTAAATACAGAACTAGCCAACAACTTCCAATTTAACCATCACTTAAGCCTTCCAACTCAAGTGTCTCCTTTTGATCAACCCCCATGTCAAGTATGGAATCTACTCCATTGACATGAATATAACGCTTATAAAAATATAAGAAGAAGACATGATCAATTGAATAAAATAAAGCTTCGAAAATTAATTAAAGATAAAAATAATCCTTTTCACTAACAATTCATGAAAATAATCCAATTACCATTCTAAACAAGAATTAAGAATATGGAATAAATAAATAAAAGAGTAAGTAAGGAAACAAACTAGGATAGTATCTTCAACGGAGATAATGACTCTTTCAATATCCAAAAGCAAAAGCAATAACCTAGGAATGTAAAGAGAAACTAGAGGGAGAGTAATTCCTCTCTAGATTCAGATCTAAAAACTAAAAATTATGTAAATGTATCTCTGTGTGTGTGAAGTTGTGTGTTGAGTCTCTGCATGTTCCCTGGCTTTATTCTGTGTTTCTGGGCCGAAAACTGGGTCAAAACGCGGTCCGAAATCACCCCCAGCGTTTTCTGTTAATTCTGCAGATTGCGCAGGTCACGCGTACGCATCATCCACGCGTTCGCGTCATTCAGCGATTTTTCTTGTCACGTGTACGCGTCGTTTATGCAGACTCCAATCCATGCGTTCGAGTTAGGCACGCGCACACGTCACTGTAATTTTCTTCATTCCGTGCGCTCGCGTGAGCCATGTGCGCGCGTCGGTGTTCGCTGGTCATCTCCTTAGTTTCTTGTGTTCCTTCCATTTTTCCCAGCTTCCTCTCCATTTTCTAAGCCATTCCTGCCCTATAAAGCCTGAAACACTTAACACGCGGATCACGGCATCGAATGGTATAAAGGAGAATTAAAATATACTAATTAAAGATCTCTAGGAAGCAAGTTTTCAATCATAAAACAATAATAGGAAGGGATTATAAAATCATGCAATTAGTATGAATAAGTGGGTGAAAACTTGATGAAACCACTCAATTAAACACAAGATAAACCATATAATAGTGGTTTATCAGCGCCGTAACAAGCGCCAATTTACATACCTCAAGAAGCTGATTGTTAGCAACCACCCACCTGAAGAAGAACCAGACACTCCAGACTCCACTTCATCCACCAGCACAGGAAGCCATGTCAATCCCAAATGTGGAGATGCTGCTACCAGCCTCCCTTTGTTCCTGACTGATGGCACCGAGGATGGTGCCAAGCTTTAAGTGTGGGGAGGTCGGTCAGTACCTGACTTCCGGAGGTAAATGCTTTTCCTTAACACCAATATTTTAGTTTTTCTTTTGCTAGATAGAATAGATTGCATAATTGTTTGCATATATGTTTGCTTGGTTAAAGTAATAAATTTCTTTTCAAGACTCTATTTTATAATATTTCACTAATTTAAATTGAAAAAATTTGTGTTAAACTTGTTTGAAGATTGTAAATTGGAACATGAATGATAGCTAAGAACACACAACCCTGGGAGATTTTTGAGCCTAATTGTATGGTTACACTATTTAACCATGATATTTTATTCTTGTGTGTATTATTCTCTATAATTGTAATCTTTACTTTATTCCATTCTATATGTCCATTGTTTAGTGTATTCACATGCTTGCATATGATTGAGGCCATTATTTTATTAGCTCACTTATCCCAAATATCCTACCCTTTCAATTACCTTTGTTAGCCACTTTGAGCCTTTTTAATCCCCATTTGTTCTATATTTTACCACATTACTAGCCTTAAGCAGAAAAACAAATTAAATACCCCAATGAATCTTTGGTTAGCTTAAGATAGTATGTTAACTAAGTGTGGGGAAACTGTGGGAACTTGGGTTAATGAAAGTGTACAATGTTTAAATAATAAAATATTAGAAATTTGGGTACCTACTCATGTGAGACCAAAAAAAATTCATGTGCATTAATCAATTATGTTTACTTTTACTTTCAATTAAAAAAAACCCCAAAAATATTCAATAAATAAATAAATAAATAAGGGGACAAAATTACCCTAGTATTAAGTTAATGAAAGATCAATGCATATGTGATACAATTAAAGAAAAGTCGATGCATGAGTATGAGATGCAAAAAATGGGAATTTTGGGTAGCTAGGCATGATTTAAGAAGAATATAGAGTATGTATAGGTGAAAGCTTAGGTTAGTCAAAGATTCATATTATAGCTCACTTGGCCATACATATATCCTCACCCTTACCTTAACCCCATTACAACCTTGGAAAGACCTCATGATGTTTGCATTGGTACATTAAATATTTGTTGATTAGTTAGGTGAAGAACAAAGTTTAGAAAGCATGACAAGAGAAGACTAGAGTAAACTACCCTATACACTTGAGTGATTAGAGTGCACATACACTACTAGTGAGGGTTCAATGCTTAATTCTATGTTCTCAGCTTTCATGAGCTGTCTACTTACGAGTCTACTTGTATTTACTGTATGATTTAAATTAATGATATCTGATTTATGTGTGTCTTGGAGAACTTATTTACTTTTAACCAAGTATATAGAATCATCTTAGCATATAGTTGCATTCATACATAGGTTGCATTTCATGAGTCTTGTTTTTCCCTATCTATTCTTTTGATTCCTTGAGCTAAGCATGAGGACATGCTAATGTGTAAGTGTGGGGAGGTTGATAAACCACTATTTTATGGTTTATCTTATGCTCATTTGAGTGTTTTTTATCAAGTTCTTACCCACTTATTCATATGATTTGCATGAATTTACAATTCCTTCCTAGTGTTATTCTATGATTGAAAACTTGCTTCCTAGAGTCTTTAATTTGTATATTTTAATTTTCCTTTATACCATTCGATGCCGTGATCTGTGTGTTCAGTGTTTCAGGCTTTATAAGGCAGGAATGACTTAGAGGATGGAGAGGAAGCTTGTAGAAAGTGAAGGAGCATAAGAAATAAAGGAGACAACCAGTGAGCATCGACGCACATGCATAGCTCACGCGTGCGCGTGATCTGGAGATTTTTATAGTGACGCGTGCGCGTATCTGACGCGTACGCGTGGATTGGAGATCTGCTAGACGACGCGTGCGCGTGCCTGACACGTACGCGTGACATGCACGATCTTCAGAAATAACAGAAAACACTGGGGGCAATTTCGGGCCGAGTTTTGACCCAGTTTTCGGCCCAGAAACACAGACTAGAGCCAGGGAACGAGCAGAGACTCAAGAGAGATTCTCATTAGCGTAGTTTTAGTTTTAGTTTGGAATATGAGAGAGAAATTACTCTTCCTCTAGGTTTTCTTTTACATTCATATTTTTTAGTTTTATGCTTTCGCTTTGGATATTGAGAAGAGTCATTACCTCCGTTGAAGTTATTATTCTAGTTTGTTTCCTTATTCCCTTACTCTACCATATTCTTAATTCTTGTTTAGAGTTACAATTGGATTGTTTTTTTTAGAATTTATTAATGCAAAGGATTACTTTTACTTTTAATTAAATTGTAGTTATTATCTATCATGTCTTCCTTTTATTCCCTTTTTAATTCTATGCAAGTAATTTTCATGTTGATGGAGTAGATTCCCAACTTGACATGGGGGTTGATTGAAAAGAGACACTTGAGCTGGAATGCTCAAGTGATTCGTTAAATTGGAAGTTGTTGGCTAATTCTCTATTTACTAACGCTAGACCTTCCCAAGGGAGAGGACTAGGATTTGCGAATAAGAGTTAACTCAATCACTTGACTTTCCTTTTTTTAGTAAGGGTTAACTAAGTGAAAATAACAACCTCTTTATACTACAGTTGAGAGAATTCCAACAAGGATAGAACTTCCAATTAATCATTCCTCCAGTCAAGGCTTTTTATTCTGAATATATAATTCTCTTTTAATTTACAATTATTTATTTTCTGTCATTCAACTTTCAAATTTCTCAGAAAACTCCTGATTAATAAGATAGCACCCTTTTGTCAACTCGTTGGGAGACGACCTGGGATTCATACTCCCAGTATTTTTATTCTAAAATTGTGATAACCTTTCTAAATTGATGAGCAGATTTTTGCTGGTTAAGAACTATACTCGCAACGTATTTCTATATTGATTTCTTGATTGACTGATTTTTGCCCTCCATTACATACCAAGATAAGGGCAAAAAACCAGAATAAACCATGGGAAGTTGAAAATTACTTAAATAAGCCAAACTGAAATTCGTTTCTGCAATGAGCCAAACCCTATATTTATATAATTCGAACCAGTATGGTTCGAACTCAATTCATTAGTAATTCGAACCAGAGTGGTTCGAATTATGAAGAGGGAAATTTGTTCAAGTAAATCGAACCAGGGTGGTTCGAATTACTTGGGAAGAAAACATATCACATAATTCGAACCACACTGGTTCGAATTATATAGGGAGAAGCTGCATCAAGTAATTCGAACCAGGCTGGTTCGAATTACACAATTTGAATTCGAACCAGTCCGGTTCGAATTAGTGGTAGACAGTGCAGTATATATATGGTTCTAAACGTGAGTTGCTCTCATAGAGGGTGTAATATGGCTAGTGAGGAGATTTTTGGGGTTTTGGTTCACCATAGAGGATCCATTAAGAGAAAAACTCGCTCCGGTGTGAAGTTCACAGATAAGGATCCTCTCTGTATCGTGGTGAAACCAACGACGAGCTATGATGATCTTGTTAGATCCGTGCTGATGAAACTCGGTCTGGAAGGTGCGAAGCGAGTGAAGAAGTTTTTCTATCGCATTTCAATCACTGTCTTGCAGGATACGGTGAAGTATGATTGCTTCACGATTGGTAGTGATGAGGACCTGCAATTCATGTTTCTATGTCGGAGGCAGTTTCCCGAGGTTAGGACACCAGAGTTGTTGGCAAAGTTGGTTGATGTGGTATCCAGCTCAGGGGGTTCGAACCGGAATGCCACCACTGAAGCAGCAAGTGAACCCTAACGTCCAAAATACATGAAATGTAAATCATCCAAACAAGTGGGAGCCTGTCCCACAACGACGGGGAACCCGTGGCCTCTGACCTCTGCGGATGAACGGCTCCTCATCCTCTATCTCATCTGCGTCCTCATGCGGGGTAGGCTGTGCGGGTGGCGTAAAATGGAGTGGTGCGGCAGACGGCCCGGCGACAGACTGTGATGCAGCGGTGTAAGCGGAATGTGGGGTACCTCCCAAAGCAAACTGGTCACCAACAGGAGTCGTAGCAGGCTCGTTCAGATCAACATCTAAGGGTGCCTGCGTGGCAGGGGTCTGAGGACGCCTCCTGCCCGGCTCGTCCTCCTGCATGATAGCCGAAATCTCCGCCAGAAACCGTGGACTGCCGAAGTCCGGATCGAGCGTATCTGCCCCAAGGAAGTCTTGCCACTGTGATCCGGGAATAACCCATGGAGTACCGTCCTGCTGAGGCTGGTCGTCGGTGGGTACTCCAACAAAGTAATGTCCAAAAGGACCGGACCCAAGTCCAGCGTCACTAGGCTCAGCCCCGTCACCCATCCCGGATCTATACCACTCACCTCCGTGAACCACATCCTGGGTACTACCACCAGCAACTGAGGCCGCCCCTGCACCATCCCCGCCCTCAGGCCCATGCTGATCATCGTCATCGTCCTGAGGGTCAGGTGCAGCGGCATGAACCGCAGCACGCCCTCTACCCCTGCCAGGATGATGTCGTCGTCGACCCCTAGCCTCTCTATCCTGCAACCGGTCTATCCATAGCCTCCAAGTCTGAACTCTAGGGCCCTTCTCGCTACTGGAAGGGATGTAACCTGACCACCTGCAACATGCACATGTGTTACCACTACTTATATGTGTGCTTAGGGTATCCAATAGTAAATTGAAATAGACATAACATAAACCACTAAGATAAACCACCAACATAAACCACTAACAAAAACCACTAACGTAAACCGATAACGTAAACCGCTTACATAAACCACATACATAAACCACATACATAAACCACTAACATAAACCACTAACATAAACCACTAACATAAACCACTAACATAAACCACTAACATAAACCACTAAGATAAACCACTAACGTAAACCGTTAACGTAAACCGCTAACATAAACCACATACCTAAACCACTAAGATAAACCACTAACATAAACCACTAAGATAAACCACTAAGATAAACCACCAACATAAATCACTTACAAAAACCACTAACATAAACCATTTACAGAAATCACTAACATAAACCACTAAAATAAACCACCAACTAAACCAATATCTTACTCGCATGCCAAACCACAAACTCACATGTACCGGTAAAACAAAGTTATTTCCGTACTAACCTCTTCGTTGATGACCCCAGCTATATGGGCGACTCCGTCCAAGCGATATAACCGCGCCGGATCGTCTTCCATGAGCAGAATATTGCGTTCAGGTCTTTCGCGGAGAGAATCTGGGTCGTTTTCTCTGAGATTTGGTGGGGCAGGGGAAGGTGAGAATGGTTCGAATGAGCCTGATTCGAACTCCTTATATAGCCCATTCCCTAGTAATTCGAACCAGGGTGGTTCGAATTACATGAAGAACACATTTCCCCCTAATTCGAACTGGAGTGGTTCGAATTACTTGCATAAGTAGTTCGAACCAGTCTGGTTCGATTTACATTCAATTTTTTCTTCGAAATTCGAACTGGTCTGGTTCGAATTATTTGAGGATGAAGTTCGAACTACCCTGGTTCGAATTACATAAAAATATGATCTGGCTCATTGCTGTATCGATTTTCAGTTTGGCTCATATAGGTAAATTTGGATTCATGTTGGCTTATTGTAGTGTTTTGCCCCCAAGATAATGGATATGGTGGACCTCCTCGTGACTACCAACAACCACCACTATATGCCAATGAACCCCCTCTTCAACATAGCTTTGAAACACTATACTCACAAGCTTCCTACCACCAAACACCTTCATATGATCTCAATCCTTATCTACCATACCATGGCTACATGTGGAGAATCTAATGAAGAGCGTAGCATGAAGGAGAAATTAGAAACTCCGGTGGAAAATGAGGAATGTGGCTTTATATTGGAACAATTGGAGGAAGCCATAATTGTTGAAGAGGAAGAAGTAGTTGAAGACTTAGGAGATGCTGAACCTCCATGGGAATCTAGAGTTGTAGAGTATTCCTCAAAGAAGCTTGAAATCGATGTTGAGAAGGCTAGTGCACAACCTCTAAGGCATGTTCCCTATGAAGAATTGGATGGGATAGATCAAGAAGCAAGTTACCTTGGTGATAATGATTGTGAATCAAGTCATCCTAGCAATGAATTTACATCCACAAGTGAACCCCTTGAGTTTGAAGAGCCTTCTCCCAATGACATTGAAAGCAACATTGAGGTAGATTCCTCTCAACCTCATATTTATGATTTGAGTGATGGAGAAGAGTTGGATGAATTCGATGAGGAAGAGCTTGAAAGTGAAGAATCTTTTCAAAAGGTGAAAGTCCTTCGGCAAGGATGGACGGGAGTTGAATATGCTTTGTCAACATCATTGGAGACTTCTCTACCTTGGTTGCCGTCTACTCCTTCATTTGAGTGGGTAAAACATATCTCTATTAGCTTTACTATCCCACTTGAGTATCGTATTCTTGAAACGGATGGCCAACTTAGAAGGCTTTGTGGAATAAAGTGTAAGAGAAGGATGTTTAGTGGTTAGAGTTGCAAATCAAGGCTCATCAAGGTTGAGATTTCAAGAGCAAGATGCAAGGGTTGGACAGGTGATCAATTGGTTGGATCTAAGAGAAGAGTTTGGTACTTCATTGAAAATTCGGATTGCTTGCCACTCGGTTGGAACAATGATGATCAACTTAAAGACGGGTGTAGAAACAATATTCGGGATCCTGGCATACAAGAGGATCAACTTTGGGAGCTCAAAGCTTGTGAAGAGCTTCATCAAGGCTTGGAGAATTCACTTGGAAATGTTGGAGCTTATTGGAAGTCCAAGCGTTGGTGGAAGTTTCGAGATGAGTTCAAGCACAAGCCCTTATGACAAGGAGCTCACCAAATGTCCAACTTAAGGACTTTAACTAAAAGTGCTAGGTGGGAGACACCCCACTATGGTAAATTCTTCCTATTTTATCTTTTATTTATATTGGTTATAAGTTGAATTTTCATTTTTAGTTGGGTTTATTTGGTTTAAGTTTTAATAATATTTGGATTTACTTTGGTAGCATGTTAGTTAAAAAAAATGTCCCATGCGTGCGCGTGACCGACGCGCACGCGTCACATGCGACGCTGCAACCTCTGGCATAACGAACAGAGAGTTCGGCTGGAACTGTGCGGGAGGGGTTCCTGGTGCACAACACACCCCACGCGTACGCGTCACCAACGATTTCGTCCTCTCACGCGTGTACGTGAGAGACGCGTACGCGTCGTATGAAAAGACGGCGCACTCTGGTACATCTTTCCCGAGAGTTGTGCTGGTATTATGCTATAATCGTGTGTCTGGCACGACGAGTAGTCACGCGTACGCGTGACTGACGCTTATGCATCACTTGGATTTCTGCTTACCCATGCGTACGCGTGGGCGACGCTCACGCATCATAAGCGCCGCGTTACTTAATTCAGCGCGCCACCCGGACCTCCGTTTCTTTCCCTCATGTTTTCTTTCTCTAGTCCTAATTCTTCTTCATTCCTCTTCTTTCATTCTTCCTATTTCTTCCTTCTTTCTTTCCCCCCTCCACCACCACCGTCAAACCATCAGCGGCGACCACCTCTGGCAGCTACAGTTTCCTTTCCTTTTCTTTTTCTCTTCCTACCCCTCTTATCTCATTCTTACTCCCAATTATCTCCTTCTTTTCATCTTCTTTTCAAGGTTTCTTCTGTTATTTTCTTCTACTCTTAAATTCTTCGTTTGTTTCCTGCATTTAAATATTTTAATTATTTTTAATTGCATCTTAATTTTATTATTTGTAATTCCTTTTTAATTCTTTTCTCTCCTTGCATTTTTATGTTGGTATTAGAATTTTATTTGGGGGATTATTTTGACATTTCTTAACATGTTTGTGTTATGAGGTGTGCTTTGACAATTGATATTCTATTTCGGGACACCTATACACTTGGACTGATTACCTTACTTCTTGTTTTTTAATATTGATGCTTGAACTATTTTTCTCATGCTTGTTACTCGCATGCTTTTATCCCTCTTGAATCTAGTTGTTATGATATGCCTTCATGTTTTTACATGACGTCTCACTTACATGTTGTAGCTACCATGTAGTTAAGAACCTCATTATTATTTGGCATTAGCCCACCCCTATTTTATTTGTTTGCATCTCCTTGTTTGTGGGTTATTCTTCTTCCATTTTCTCTTCTTTCAGGATGGCCACCAAGAAGGGAAACAAAAAACTTCTAAATGGGGTGACAAACAAGTCCCGCTGCACACTCTTTGGAGAAAGCACATCAGTTTTAGCAACCCATCCACCTGCACGTCTTTGCATGCACCGAGGACGGTGCAATCTTTAAGTGTGGGAAGGTCGATACCGACTTCTGTGGGTTACTTACTTTCTTTTCAACACCAATATTTATTTTTCTTTGTTACTGAGTTGTTGCATTACATGATAAATTACATGGTCAATTAGTTACTTGCATGTATGTACTACTTGGGTGAAGTAATAATTTCTTTTTCAAGAAACTATTTTAGAGCATTTCACTAATTTGAATTAAAACTTTTTGAACTTGTTTGAAGATATTTAATTTGGAACATGGTTTTAGAGCCTAAACACACAAAACCAGTGAGATTTTGAGCCTATTTGATTGGTTACATTTTATCAACCAATATATTTTATTTTGGTGTGTTTGTTCTCTCTAAAATTTTGATATTTGTCTTGCTTGATTCTATATTTCCATTGTTTGATGTATGCATGCACTTATGTGATTGAGGCCTTTGTTTCACTGAGCTTACATACCCATATGGCCTTACCCTTTCATTTCCCTTTGCATACCAATGTTGAGCCTTTTTAACCCCATTTATTCTATATTTTAGCACATCACTAACTCTAAGCGGAAAACAATAATGTCCTTAATTGGAATCTTTGGTTAGCTTAGACTAGTGAGAGTGTTCATGATTTAAGTGTGGGGAAGTTGGGTTTGAAAACATCTGCTTTAAGAATTGGGTATTGTATACTTTTGTGAAAATGTGAAAAAGATAATTGAGCTCATATTCTTGCATTCAGTACCTTAATCATATGCATTGAGAAAAACAGAAGAATAGAAAGAAAAGTAAAAAGAAAAGAAAAAAAGAGAAAAAAAAAGAAAAAAAAAAGAGCAAATAATAAAAGGGGACACTGTACTCAAAATCGGGTGCATGAATATGTAGTAAACATAGTTAATGGGTAGTTAAATTTTGTATTGTGATTACATGGATTGTCTTAAGTTAGGTGGAAAGTTTGGATTAATCAAGGATTCAGATCTTTGTCCACTTGACCAAATACAATCCTATTTGTACATTAAATTTATGTTGATTGGTAGAAGAAGAGCAAGTCTTAGAAAGCAAGATTAGTAGAGAATTGAGAGAATCGAACCTTAAACACTTGATCGATTAGTGTGTATACACTTCCGGTAAGGGTTCGATGCTCGATTCTTTGTTCCCGACTTTCACGAGCTTTCTTCTTGCAAGTCTATTTGTACTTCATTTTATGATTTGAATTAGTGGAATCCAGTTCATATTTGTTCTTAAAAGATTTATTTACTTTTAACCAAGTAGGTAGAAGCATTTTGCATGTAATTGCATTCAATTAGATAGGTTGCATTTAATAAGTCCTACCATCCCTCTTCACTCTTTTATAGTTTCTTTTGAGCTTAGCATGAGGACATGCTAATGTTTAAGTGTAGGGAGATTGATAAACCACTATTTTGCGGTTTATTTTGTATTGAATTGAGTGGATTTTATCCATTATTCTCACTACTTATGCATATAATTCACATGTTTTACATTTTCCTTCCTAATTTGTGCTATGATTGAAAACATGCTTCCTTGGCCTTAAATTTGTTAATTTTAATCCTCTCTTATTACCATTCGATGCCGTGATATGTGTCTTAAGTGTTTTCAGGGTTTATAGGGCAGAAACGGCTTAGAGGATGGAAATGAAGCATGCAAAAGTAGAAGGAACACAAGAAATCAAGTATTTCAGAATCCGGTAGCGACGCGCACGCGTGGACGACGCGTACGCATGACTGAGTGATAAACCACTATTTTATGGTTTATCTTGTGCTAATTTGAGTGGTTTTTATCAATTCTTTGCACACTTATTCATACAATTTGCATGATTTTATAATTCCTTCCCAATTTTGTTCTATGTTGAAAACTTGCTTCCTAGGCCTTTAAATTGTGTATTTTAATTCCCCTTTATACCATTCGAGGCCGTGATCTGTGTGCTAAGTATTTTCAGGCTATATAGGGCAGGAATGGCTTAGAGGACGGAAAGGAAGCTTGCAAAAATGGAAGGAACACAAGAAATAAAGGAGATGACCAGCGAGCATCGACGCGTACGCGTACCTCACGCGTGCGCGTGATTTGGAGATTTTTACAGCGATGCGTGGGCATACCTGACGCGTACGCGTGACACGTGAAAATGACCATCGACACATACGCGTGGGCGATGCGTACGCGTGACGTGCGCCACGTATAGAAAACCCAGAAGACGCTGAGGGCGATTTTGGGCTGAGTTTGGGCCCAGTTCCATGCCCGAAAACACAGAATAGAAGTTGCAAAGTGGGGGAATCATTGATGGATTCACACAACATTCATTCACACAACATTCATTCATACAACTTTCATTCACATAATTTTAGGTTTTAGATGTACTTTTCTAGAGAGAAAGGCTCTCCCCTCTCTCTAAGTTTTAGGATTCTTAGGTTTAGCTATTTTCAATTTTAGATTTCTACTTTATTCCAATTTAGTTTCTCTTCTACTTTTAATTTCTCTAGGATTCTAGTTTATTTATTTCCCTTATTAATTTCTTTATGTTGCTACTTTAGTTTATCACTACAAGAATTTGACAAATTAGCAACGGATTTTTGCGAGAAATATTTTTTGTCACTAATTCGTCACTAACTTGCGAGGAATTAGTGACGCACTAACGACAAAATTAATGAGCGGTCACAAAATATCCGAACTTGAGAAAAGCGACTGATTAGCGAGAAATTCACGAGTAAGTTCATTTCTCGCAAATTGAATTTTGTAGATAAAAAAAAGAGTGAGAAAAATTTCCTCGCTAATTTGTCACAAATTAATTAGTGAGTGACAATGTCATAGCAAATCAGTCACTTAGGGGTTCAATCAAATAAAAGTAAAGTAGCGAAGGATATTATTGTCACTATTCTGTCGCAATTGTCTGGTATACAATTAGTGAGGAACAATGTTACTAGCTAATCCGTCACAAAGACTTGGAATGCATTTTGCGATGAACAATTTCCTAGCTAATTTGTCACCAAAGTTTTTATTTTAAGCGAGCAACTAGTTTCTTGCTAATTTGTCGCATAATATTGTCAAATTCAAAATTAGGATAGCGACAGAAAATAGTCGTCACTAACTCGTCGCAATGTATAAATCATTCAGCTAGGGAAGTGTTCCTTGCTAATTAGTCATTAAAGTGGAAATACGGGCGTTTAACAACTGACGCACTTCATTCGCTGATTTCAAGTCGCTGATTAGCGGGCGAAATATATTTGTCGCTAAGTTGTCGCAAGTTTAGTTTAGCAAGCGACTTGGCAACTGCAATTTTGTCGCAAAGCAAAAGATATATCCTACCTATTTTGTAGCAAATTGCTTGCTAATCTCGTCGGAAATTCGTCGCAGAGTTATAACAAATCCAAAACTAACCGAGAAAATGTTAGAAGTTAGTGGTCGCAATTGAGTCACTAATCAAAAGCTTATTTAATGAGGAATTAGCGACTGCTTAACAACTGATAGACTTTCCTCACTTATTTCATGTTGCTATTAATTTGTGAGGAAAACGTTAGTCCTTATTCCGTCCTTATTTCATATTTCTCCTAGCTAATTTGTCACCAAAGTTTTTATTTTTAGCGAGCAACTAGTTTCTCGCTAATTTGTCGCTTAATATTGTCAAATTCAAAATTAGGATAGCGACAGAAAATAGTCGTCACTAACTCGTCGCAATGTATAAATCATTCAGCTAGGGAAGTGTTCCTTGCTAATTAGTCGCTAAAGTGAAAATATGGATATTGAGCACCTAGGACCTAAGTAGCGAGAAATTTGCGACCGTTTAACAACTGACGCACTTCATTCGCTGATTTCAAGTCGCTGATTAGCGGGTGAAATATATTTGTCGCTAAGTTGTCGCAAGTTTAGTTTAGCAAGCGACTTGGCAACTGCAATTTTGTCGCAAAGCGAAAGATATATCCTACCTATTTTGTAGCAAATTACTCGCTAATCTCGTTGGAAATCCGTCGCAGAGTTATAACAAATTCAAAACTAACCGAGAAAATGTTAGAAGTTAGTGGTCGCAATTGAGTCACTAATCAAAAGCTTATTTAGTGAGGAATTAGCAACTGCTTAACAACTGATAGACTTTTCTCACTTATTTCATGTTGCTACTAATTTGTGAGAAAAAACGTTAGTCCTTATTCAGTCCTTATTTCATGTTGCTGTAACAATTCGAGTTTTTGGAAAATTAAATTTAATATATTTGTTAAAAAAAAATTTCTAAGAAAATTATTTTTCTAAAAGTAATTAAATAAAGCTTTATGATACTTTGAATTTTAAAAGTAATTAGGAGTCATAAGTAATTTTGATAATAATTGAAATTTAAATTAATTAAGATTTTTTTTTATATTATCTTTAGTATAATTGGATATTTGGTATAATTGAAATTGATTATCTATAACAATATATAATGCGAGTACATGGAGTTTAGTGTCAAATTTTCTTTCCTATTTTAACCCTGCCAACATCTATAACAATATATAATCTATAACAATATATAATGCGAGTACATGGAGTTTAGTATCCAATTTTCTTTCCTATTTTAACCCTGCCAACATAATTTAAAACTAACTTTGCAGTTATGTATTTCACTAACGGTTACAAAAAAAATTCACGCATAACTTCTTCCTCAATCCTTCACTCAAATAATCTACATTTTTTTTAAATTTTCATTATTTCTCTAATTTTATTTACTTCTCTTACTCAATTCTAACATTTTCAACTTTTGAATAACTTTTTAGACAGTTTCTTAAAATAGATGATGACTATGTTAAATGTTAGTTTTCGAGCCATGTATGGAAAAAAGAAAAGAATAATTATGATAAAAGGAAGTGTTCAATCATCATCAGTAGTTATATGTATTTTTTGGTAGATCTTATCATATTTTGAGATATTCAATTAAATTATATTTTGTTTAATTTTATGTTAATTTTAGTTTGTACTGTTTTTGTTGTGAGTATATTGTACTATCAGCAGTTTAGTTTCACTCTAATTATTCTATTAGAGATTTTGTTGTAATTTCTTAAAAATTTTTTACCATTTTTGGATTTATATTGATGTCTCTCTTCTCCTTTCTTCGACATCCTCAATTAAATTGCTTCCATCATCCTCCTTTACCTTCCTCAGCTGCAGTTACAATTTTTTTTCTTCAGTTTACTTACTCAATCTTTATTTTCAATCATTTTTCTATTTTTTAATTTATTTCCAATTTTTCACGTAGAAAAATAGCGCTATGTCTTTTTTTTCTCATCAATTTGATTTAGCAAGGAAAAAGTTTCTTTATACTTGAGATGTACTTTTTATTTATTTTTTTGACATGTCTGTATTTAACTGTTTATCAACGATGGGATGAAAAAGTTTTATAAATATTTTTTAACATTATTCTTTTTAAACTATTTTATGGGATAATTTTTTTATTAATTTTCTAAATTATTAATTATGTAGAATATTGTATTTAAAATTTGAGTACATAAATACTTATTTTTAAATTAAACTAAAATAAATAAATCACATTACAAAAAGGTTTATTAATTTTGTCTTTTATAATATTATTTGTTTGGCATATTGACTATATTATTTAATTGGCATATAAAGCATACAAAAAAATTCACACCTATCAAGTGTTCCTTAAAATATTAGTATGCTAATTTTTTAAACTATTAATTATTTAGAGTACTAAATTTGACATTTTCTTATGGAGAGCACTGAATTTACCATTTATTAATTTTCTAAAATATATTGCGAAATTTTAAAAATTAATTAATTTAATATTATTCGTTTGGCACATAGCAAAAGATTATTTGATTGACATATAAAGGACACAAAAAATATAAATTAATAATTTAAAAAAATAATAAAATTAAAGATAATTATAAAAATTGAATAATAAAATTTTAAAAATATTTTTTATCAATTAGAATTATGCACAAAAATAAAAAATACTTTGAATATAATTTTTTTATCTCTGATTCAAATTAAATTAAGGTTCTGAAAATCGGATCGGACTGGGCGGTTCGATTGGTTTAACTGCGAACCGGCGATGCAAACGGTCCAATCCTCCCCTAAAAACTGCAGTAGGAAGAACCGTTGGAAAACTGGTGAACCGACCGAAAACCGGCCAGTTGGGCCGAACCGGTGACCGGCCGGTTCTGCTAAACGATGCCGTTTTTATTGTTTTAAAAAAAAATTAAAAAATGTCACCCGACTCGACCCGCTCGTGGAGCACCCCACCCCCTTCTTCCCCTGACCCCATTCATCTCACTCTCTTAGTCTCACAGTGAGTGAATCAGTGAACCCTAGCCACCCAGTCGCCCTCCATCGTCGCCGCGGTCTCGGGTTGTCAGCGCCACCGCCGTTGCCTGGTCCTCAGCCCCAGTAGCCCTCCATCGTCGCCTGGTTCCCTGCCCAGTAGCCCTGCATCTCCATCGTCTTCATCTTGTCAACACCAGTAGCCCTCTCATCGTCTTCATCGTCGCGTGGTCCTCAACACCAGTAGCCCTCCATCGACCCCAGGTGAGTGACTCGTCCTCTGCTTATCTTCTTTGTTCTTCGCCTCTGCTCATCTTCTTTAGTATAAGAAACATGAAGAAACAGGAACTTGATCCTCTGTTAACTTAGATTTCTGTTCTTTTTTCTGTGAACTTTCTCTGTGGACCGGTTAGACCAGTGAACCAGTGAACCAGTGACTAGAGCGGTTTAATGACCGGTCCGATTTTTTGAACCTTGAATTAAATACTGTTAAAAATAAATAAATAAATCTAATATAATTTATAAATATTTAATTTGTAAATAATATTTTTAAATCTTTATTTTAATTTTTTTTACACATAATAATTAACTAATAATCTTGAAGCATTTATATAGTTATTTATATGGTCAATAAATCTAACAGTTTTTAAAGAATCGAAAAGTTATCAATAAGGAGATGTATGATGAATTATGAATGATTTTTATACTCTCCTATTTTGCTTATTAATTATTCTTATAGTTTGATATTTAAAAAAAAAATAAGCATTCTCATTACTTCTATTTTTCACTATTTATAAAAAAAAATAAAGGCTTTTTCATATTTAGATCCATATTTTGACCTACCACTTAAAAAAATGAAGACAAATATAAATATCCATGATATTTATATAAAAATTATCTTTTGTAAATAACTAATATGTATTTTGGTTTATATATATTCTTTTTGAATCAGGATAATGTTATTATCATTATTTTTTAAATTATATTTTTTTCTGATAATATATATATATCTCTTTATTTGGTGCTTTTATAATTTAACATTTTAAAAGTTTTTTATAGTAATTTTAAGGTAAAAAAATATGATATAAATAAGGTCACGTCAATATTAAAATAATGACAAAAATATTTATCTAATAAATTTAAAAAATGAATAATATATTAACAAAAAAATTAATTTCTTAAAAAACAATAGAAAAGCACCAAAATTTTTTTTTAAAGAATATATTTCCTAAATTAGCACACAATTCTTTATATTAACATAAATTAGCACACACACAATTCTTTATGTAAAATTAACATATTAATTTCTTAATATATTACAAACAACAAGCACAAGAGTTATAAAGATGAACATAAATTTTTTGTGCTAATTTTTTGTATTTATCATCAAAAAATTGAAATTGGTTTTCAATCAAATATTATAATTGAAATTATAAGGTAATATAATTAATTTTCTTTATTTCGTTAAAAGGGAAATATGGGAAAAATTGAGTCTTGTGTTTGTTACAAAATAATTCTATATTTAGTTTTGGTAGCATACAAATCATATTGAGCTCTTTTTTTTTATAAAACTTCCATGTCTATATAACAAAAATTTATATTATTTCACAGTTAAGAATTTTTGTACTTTCGTATTTTGTTTTTGTGATTAATTATTGGGTTAAGTACTGTTTTCGTCCCTAAGGTCTGAGGCCAAAATCAAAATCGTTCCTGACCTTTTTTTGTTATTAAAATCATCCTCAACGTTACAAAACGTTATAAAATCGTCATTTTCTACTTTAATTTTATTTTTTTTTATCAAATTACCCTTAATAATTAATATAAATAATAAAAATAATATTAAAAAATAAAAATAAATCCTCCCCCCTCCACCTATACCCCCACTCCGTAATCTCTTCCCTTTCTTCTCTCCCCATCCCCTTCCTCATAACCCCTCCCCCTTTCCCAATCCCTCAAAGCTTGTGGATATGTATGCCAAGTGTAGCGACCTAGATGCGGCCAAGAGTGTGTTCTTTGGGATGTGGAGGAAAGATGTGGTTTCTTGAACTTCTATTATTGTCGGCAGTGCGCAGCATGGAAGAGCTGAGGAAGCATTGGCTCTGTGACAGCATGGTTTCGGCTGATGTTAAGTCGAGTGAGGTGACATTTTTTGGATTGATTTATGCCTGTAGTCACGCTGGTTTGGTTGGCAAGGGTCGCGCTGGATTGATTTACTCCTGATGAACCTACTTGGGCTGCTTTACTGAGTGCTTGTAAGCACCATGGTAATGCCAAGATGGCGATTAGGATTGCTAATCATATATTGAGCTTAAAACCTGAAGAGTCTTCGTCCTATATATTGTTATCTAATGTTTATGCTGGGGCTGGTATGTGAAAAAATGTTTCAAAGGTGAGGAAAATGATGATGGTAATGGAAGTTAAGAAACAACCTGAGTATAGCTGTAGCTGCATTGAATTGGGAAAGGAGAGTTATGTGTTTTATACTGGAGAGACGTCTCATCCGATGAAGGGAATGGGGAGAGAAGAAAGAGAAGAGATAGGGAGTGGGAGTGCAGGTTGTGAGGGGGAAGGGTTGGTTTTTATTTTTTAATATTATTTTTATTATTTATATTAATTATTAATGTTAATTTGATATAAAAAATAAAATTAAAATTGAAAAGGACGATTTTATAATATTTTGTAATGTTGAGGATGATTTTAATAACAAAAAAAGATCGAGGACGATTTTGATTTTGGCCTCAGACCTTAGGGACGAAAACAGTACTTAATCCTTAATTATTCTATGTTTAACTTCACAAATTCTTTGTTTGATTTCATGAATATTTTGTATTTTTTGTTTTTGAAATGTTTAGTTTTTTTATTTTTTTAATTTTAGGATATTTTTTATATTAATAACAAA
>NC_029793.2:36494948-36512623 GCF_000816755.2 Arachis ipaensis | reverse complement strand
GCAGTTTGGTTTTACTCTAATTATTTATAAATATTTTTTTAACACTTTTCTTTTTAAATTGCTTTGTATGGGATAATTTTTTAAAATTTTCTAAATTATTGATTATGTAGAGTATTGTATTTGAAATTTGAGTACATAAATACTTATTTTTAAATTAAACTAAAATAAATAAATCATATTACAAAAAAGGTTTATTAATTTTGTCTTTTATAATATTATTTGTTTGGCATATTGGTTAAGTTATTTAATTAGCATACAAAGTATGCAAGAAAATTCACACCTATCAAGTGTTCTTTAAAAGATTAGTATGTTAATTTTCTAAACTATTAATTACTTAGAATACTAAATTTGACATTTAATTATGTAGAGCACTGAATTTGCTATTTATTATTTTTCTAAAGTATATTGCAAAAATTTAAAATTAATTAATTTTATATTATTCGTTTAGCACATAGAAAAAAATTATTTGATTAACATACAAAGGACACAAAAAAAATATGCACATACTAATGATAAAGTGAACAAACTCCATATAACATTAAAATATGATAAGATAAGAACTTTGTTAATAAATTTTGATTTTTTAAATAATCTGATTCTAATAATTAAATAATTTAAAAAATATTTTTGTTTTTAAATTTTTTATTCTTAATGTTTAAATTATTTTATTAAATTTATAATTTTAAAAATAAAAATATAAAAATTAATCTCTTAAAAATAATAGAAACGTAGCTGAACAGACACGATAGTGCCCGTTGAGCCGCTAATTTTATATAATTTGAAATCAAATTCTAAACCGTCAAAAAAATCCCTTCATCAAAAAATCCCCGGCAACGGCACCATTTTGATGAAGGGATTTTTTTGACGGTTTAGAATTTCACAATAAATCTTCGTTGCAAGTATAGTATCTAAACCAACAAATAATCCTTTCATGCAAAAATTTGGTTGTCACAAGTAACAAACACAATAAAAATAATAACCGAAGTATTCAAACCTCGGGTCGTCTCTCAAGGAATTGCAGGGAAGTATGTTACTATTGGTTATGGAAAAGTATCTTTTTGGGTTTTGAAATAAGGAACAAGTAATGTAAACAAGGAAATAAAATAATAATTAAGAAAAGTCTTAGCAAGGATTGATAATTGGAATTCCTATCCCCATTATCATAGTCACTTGTGATGGTAATTGCCTTTTGCTATCACTTAGTTAACCTCTAACAATTGAAGGTAAGTCAAGTGAGAAAATCAACATGAACCCTCAAGTCCTAGTCAACTCCTAAGGAAAGACTAGAGTTAGTGGAATTCAAGTCAACTAGCAACTTTCAATTGTCAATCAACAAGAGACTTTGACAATTCAAGAGTCTCTAATTACTCAATCTTAGCTAAGAATATAAAAATCTAATTTGAAATCCAACCAAGCATTTTATCAAACACTTGGAAGGCACAAAATAAAAGTATAGAAAAACAATAGAGAATGTAAAATCTAAAACCAACAATTACAAGCATCAATGATAACAAATAAAGGAAGAAGCAATAAACATGAAATACCTCAATTTGCATTAAAAGGAAAATCAAATCTAACATGAGAATTCATAAACTAAAGTAGCAACATAAAGTAATTAATAAGGGAAATAAATAAACTAGAATCCTAGAGCAATTAAAAGTAGAAAAGAAACTAAATTGGAATAAAGTAGAAATCTAAAATTGAAAATAGCTAAACCTAAGAATCCTAAAATCTAGAGAGAGGAGAGAGCCTTTCTCTCTAGAAAAGTACATCTAAAACCTAAAATTATGTGAATGAAAGTTGTCTGAATGAATGTTGTGTGAATGAATATTGTGTGAATCCATCAATGATTCCCCCACTCTGCAGCTTCTATTTTGTGTTTTCGGGATTGGAACTGGGCCCAAACTCAGTTCAAAATCGCCCTCAGCATCTTCTGGGTTTTCTGTACGTGGCGCACGTCACGCGTACGCGTTAGGTACACGCACGCGTCACTGTGCAATCTCGCTTGTCACGCGTACGCGTCAGTTACGCGCAAGTGTCGCTGTGAAAATCTCCAAATCATGCGCACACGTGAGGTATACGTACGCGTCGATGCTCGCTGGTCATCTCCTTTATTTCTTGTGTTCCTTCCATTTTTGCAAGCTTCCTTTCCATCCTCTAAGCCATTCCTTCCCTATATAGTCTGAAAATACTTAGCACATAGATCACGGCATCGAATGGTATAAAGGGGAATTAAAATACACAATTTAAAGGCCTATGAAGCAAGTTTTCAACCATAGAACAAAATTGGGAAGGAATTGTAAAATCATGCAAATTGTATGAATAAGTGTGCAAAGAATTGATAAAAACCACTCAAATTAGCACAAGATAAACCATAAAATAGTGGTTTATCAATCTCCCCACACTTAAACATTAGCATGTCCTCATGCTAAGCTCAAGGAGATAGAAAGAATGAATGGGGGGAAAGTAAGACTCATGAGATGCAACCTATGTATGTGAATGCAACTATATGCTAAGATGTTTCTATCTACTTGGTCAAAAGTAAACAAGTTCTCCAAGACAAACATAAATCAGATTCCACTAATTCAAATCATACAGTAAAAGACAAGTAAACTTGTAAGAAGATAGCTCATGAAAGCAGGGAACATAGAATCAAGCATTGAACCCTCACTGGTAGTGTATATGCACTCTAATCGCTCAAGTGTCTAGGGTTAATCCACTCTACTCTTCTCTAGTCATGCTTTCTAAACTTTGTTCTTCATCTAACCAATCAACAAATATTTAGTATACCAATGCAAATATCATGAGGTCTTTTCAAGGTTGTAATGGGGCTAAGGTAAGGGTGAGGATATATGTATGGCCAAGTGAGCTATAATATGAATCTTTGACTAAGCTAAACTCTCACCTAATACACACACACACTCAATGTAATTCTAAAATCATGCCTAGCTACCCATAATTTCACTTTTGTATATTTCACTTACTCATATACCAAATTTTCTTTAATTTCACCACATATGCATTGATCTTTTATTAAACTTAACATTAGGATAATTTTGTCCCCTATTTATTTATTTATTTATTTATTTATTTATTATTATTATTATTATTATTATTATTATTATTATTTGCACATGAAAGCAAACATAACATATCAATGCATATAGTTTTTCTGGTCTCACATGAGTATGCACCCAAATTCCCAATATCCAAATAAAGTAGAAACATAACACGTTTCCATTTACCCAGGTTCCCACAATTCCCCACACTTAGTTAACACACAATCTTAAGCTAACCAAAGATTCAAATCGGGTAATTCATTGTTTTTTCGCTTAAGGCTAGTGATGTGGTAATATAAAGAACAGAATGGGGATTAAAAGGCTCAAATGGCAAACAAAGGTAATTGAAAATGGTAGGCTATTTGGGATAAGTGAGCTAATAACAAATGATGACCTCAATCACATATAAGCATGAACATACACTAAATAATGGACATATAGAATGGAACAAACCAAAGATTGCAATCATAGAGAAGAAACACACAAGAATAAAAATCATGGTTAAATAATGTAACCATGCAATTAAGCTCAAAATCTCACAGGTTGTGTGTTCTTAGCTATAAACCATGTTCCAAATTACAATCTTCAAATAAGTTTAACAAAAATGTTTTAATTTAAATTAGTGAAATGCTATAAAAAGGGTCTTGAAAAAGATTTTATCACTCCAACCAAGTAGTGGTAGAAGAACATGCACTGAGCCAATGTCCAAGTGACGTGCACCCGTGGCTGACGCCTACACGTGGCCAGTGAAAGAGTCCAGCGACGCGTACATGTGATAGAGTGTCATGTGCTACAAATTATAGAAAATGCTAGGGGCGATTTCTGGGCTGCTTTTGACCCAGTTTTAAGCTCGAAAATCCAGATTAGAGGCTGCAGAGTGGAGCTGGAAGGGAAAAAACTTTCATTCATACACTTTAGGTTTAGATTTAGTTTTTTAGAGAGAGAGGCTCTCTCCTCTCTCTAGGTTTTAGGGTTTTTAGTCTTGTTTCTTCTCAATTTCAGAATTCTACCTTGTTTTAATTTAGTTTTCTTCTACTCTTATTTGTTCTAGAATCTTTTATTTTGCTAATTTAGTTTATGAACTCATGTGTTACTCTCAACTTTCATTAATGTAATTTATGTTTCACGTTTATTATTGTTCAATAGCCATGTTATTGTTATCTCCTTGCTTTGGTTATTCTTAGATTTTGCTATGTCTTGTTAGTTTTCTATGTTTTTATTTTATGCCTTCCAAGTATTTGATAAAATGCTTGGTTGGATTTTAAATTAGATTTTTATGTTCTTAACTTGGATTGATCAATTAGAAACTTTTGAGTTATCAAAATTATTTTGTCGATTGGTGATTGAAAATTGCTAGTTGGCTTAGGCTTCACTAATTCTAATCTTTGATTAGGACTTGTGAACTTAAGTTGAGTTTGCTTACTTGACTTTCCTTCATTGTTAGAGGTTAACTAAGTGAAAGCAAATGTAATTACCATCACAATTGATAATGGTAATGAGGATAGGATTTTCATTCTCAATCTTTGCTAGGAATTTTCTTAGTTGTTATTTTATTTCCTTGTTATTTATATTACTTGTCTCTTATCACAAAAATCCCAAAAATACTTTTCCATAACCAATTATAAGTACACTTCCCTCCTTGAGAGAAGACCCGAGGTTTTAATACTTCGGTTAATTTTATTGGGTTTGCTTAAGTGACAAACAATTTAAATATTGATTGAGGTTTAATTGTCGGTTTAGAACTATACTTGCAACGCGATTATTTTTGTGAAATTCTTTACCGATATTTTTCCTCTATCATGAGTATGCTTGTTTTTTCTCTCTGGTTGTAAGGGTGACATGGCACATATACCCTCTAATGGTGACAGGATACAGATACTCTCTAATGGTGACAGGACACAGACACCCTCTAAAGGTGACAGGGCACATATACCCTCTAATGGTGACATGGCACATATACCCTTTAATGGTGACAGTGCACGTATTCCCTCTATTGACATTAATGCACAACAGAGAGACAATATCCAGGTTGGCTACCGGGTGTGTCGGGTTCTGGCAGTTAACCGACACGTGAGCTCATGGCCAGTAGGATAGACATGCATGATCTGCATATGCTTGAATTGTTTGGGTTTGCCTATTTGTTTTGGATTGCTATATCATATATGCTATGTTACCTGATTATGTGCTACTTGTTCTACATGTACCTTACTTTGTATTACTTGTCTGTATTGCTTGTGTTTGTACAATTGAGAGGTCCCTCATGCTGGTGTCGGTTGATGCTGAGGGCTGTTCTTGTTGAGATGGAGTAATGATATGATTAATTTAAAATGATGATTATTGAATGAGGTAATTTGAGTTCCCTGGGTAGACGCAGTGAAGTGATTTCACTGCTCTAGGTAGAAAATGAGATAATTTGAGCTCCCTAGGTAGACGCGGTGAAGTGATTTCACTTACTCCAAGTGAGGATATGAAGTATTGATATAAAATTGCTGAGACAGAATAGCTGGTGATGGTTTTGTTTATGATTCTGATTCTGATTTGTTGGAGAGTTAAAAAGTTAGGAAGCATTAGGAAGAGGAATTAGATTTTGTATTCCCTTATGACCGTTGCCTATTTATGGATTAGCGAGAATATAGGATGAATATTGGGTGGAAGGAAGTTTAGGATGCTTAGTGAGTTTTTATTACAATGCATTGTATTTATTTGTCACTTTTACCGTACTGGGAACACATGGGTCGGGGGTTCTCATTCCATATAGATCTCTTGTTTTTCAGATGCAGGTTCAGGTGCTCAGCAGTGAGCTGTGATTTGTCTGAAAGACGGCGAAGACCTTTTTAGATCTCTTATTTACATTTTGCTTATATTCTCTCCGCTTTTGTTTTTAAAGAAATCATGCTATATATCTAATCCTTTTGAAAACTTGCATATAGAGGCCCTTGTGTATCATTTGGGAGAGATTAGGAGATATGGTTGTTAAACTGCTATTATACTGTACCCTAGTCGACCTAAACTTCGCGGGTTGCGGCGAGTGGCTATTTACTTATGTTATATATCCACATATTATCCTTCTCTTATTCTCCTTAATGTCTTTATCTGTATATCACTTCGACTTCACGCTTTATCTTTTAGTTGTCGATGCGTGAGTGATACGATTTCGCGATTTTATTTTTACTCTTTTCAGGCTTCTCGATTAATACTCCTCTCAATTTTATTTATAATTATGTATTAAAAATCCTCTTGAGAGTCGTACCACCTTATTATCATTGACTTATGACTCGAGCATAAGGATTTGAATATTAGGGTGTTACATATGCTCTTTCATTCACATCACATATGCATTCCTTATTCATTTTTCTTTTCTTTGGGGCAACTTTTTTCCCCTTTTGATTTTTTTATTTTTATTTTATTTTATTTATTTTTTTTCAATCAAGATAAATGCATATGGTTTAATAGTTCATACATGAATGCACTCATTTTAAAAATTTTCCAAGCATACCCAAAATTACTCTTAATCCTTCTACCAAAGTTCCTCCAAAATTCCCCCACACTTAAATGCAACACACTTCTCAACCTAAGCTAATCAAGGATACAAATCAAGGTAAATCATGATTTTCTGCTTAAGGTTGTAATGTGGTAATGTTAAAAATAATGTGGGTAAATAAGTCTCAAAGGGGTTAACAATAGTAGATGCAAAGGTATCTCCATATGGGTTAAGTAAGCTTTAATCAAAGATGGCCTCAATCATGCTCAATGCATTCAAAACATCAATCATTAGAAATAAAGAATCAAGCAAAACCAAGATTACAATCATAGAAGAGATATAGCACACAATAAACAAACTTGTGATTAGAATGTGTAACCACTCATTAAAGGCTCAAATCTCCCAAGGTATTTTGTTCTTTCCTCTTCTATGTTTCATAAAAACCATTCAAGCAAGTTTAAAAGCAATTTTTCAAATTAATTCAATAGAACGCCCTAAAACAAAATTCTTGAAAATTTTTGTTATTTTTCACCTAAATTATTTCCTATATGTATGTATGTATGTTGTGATGGATGCAAATTTTTCAAAATTTTCTAGTTCTTTCCTAATTTTCAACATCCAAAAACTAACATGAACAATTAGGAGCAAAATTGAACTAGGGATATGCCATTTACATCATCCAGTCACAACCAAAATTTATACTATATACCAAGTAAAATAAAGTGCAATATATATAAAAATCATAATGAAAATGCAGTACTAAAGATAAACTAGAAGCAACTAACATATATACAAATGATCAAAATGAAACTATGTAGTGCATAAGACAAAGTACCAGAAATATCCACAAAAAGCATAACAGAAACTAAAAATAAACTAAATAACAAGTGTTTAGGAGAGAATTTTACACCCAGAAAATAGAAGATCCTCCCCCACACTTAAATGATGCACGGTCCTCCGTGCTAAAAACCAGACCGGGGATGGCTAACTCTGAGAAGCTCTACCGTCTGGCGGTGGTGGCTGCTGTAGTCGCTGATATACAATGATCACACGGGTCAGCTCTGTGGTGGGCTCAGCTGCCGGCTCCTGAACAGCCTGGTCAGTTGCCTCAGCTGCTGTCTCCACTGTCTGCTCAACTCTTTCCTCGGCTCTCTCAACTTCTGCCTCGACTACTTGCTCCTTTGTATATAAACCAAAACTTGATAGATGAGAATTTTAGCCAATTCGGAAGTTAAACAAAACAATTTCTTCGTTGGTAGCATAGTCCAAACCGACAATCAATCCTCTTCATCAAAGTTTGATTTTCAAATTAAAATTATAACTGAGTAATTAAACCTCGGGTCATCTTTCCTAGGAACTAATGCCTAAGAGCGCATACAATTTCGGTTGTGAGATCAAAAAGGGTTTTCAATGATGAAAGAAAACAAAATAAAGGAATTAAAGAACGATCCAAAATTGTAAATAATAAACTAATAAAGGAATAAAAGAACTATATATGTAATATGAACAAGTAAGACTCAAAATTGATGAAAAAGTGGTTCAACACATAAATGGAACCTTGACTTGGGATGAGTTATGGAATTCCTTCCTCGCCATAACCACAACTATGATAATTATGATGGATTAATCTCACTAAGTCAACCCTTAGCATCGAAGAGTAAGTCAAGTGAGCATAATTGTTATTAATCCACAAATCCTAACTAACTTACTAATTACCTTAGTAAGAAGCTAGTGTTAGTGGAAACAATAACAACTAACAATCCAAGAATTATCACTAAGTGTCTAACATTATGGCTCTAGTAATCTATATACTCATTTTCCCAAGCCAAGGGGTGGAAATCTACCCCATAATCAAAATTGGCATTTCATCGAACATATAGAGAGCATAATCATAAAACATGGCAAAATTGGGAAAATGATGAAAACTATGAACCACAAATGATCTAAATCAACACTAATAACTCAAACAAACATAAAATAAGCATTAAACATCAATTTCAACAACCAAAACTGAAAATTGCAAAACTATGTATATATTGACAAAAGAAACTAAAAGCTATGAAAGTGTAGAACAAGTAATGTGATAAAAGAGAAAATTAAGGAATACTTACAATGGGAATAGCTAGAATCAAAGATCAAAATAAAAAAATTGAAAAATTGTAGATAAACCCTAACTAAACCCTAAGCAAAATTGAGAGAAAATCTAACCTAAACTACCTAAAACTACTCTTAAATGTGTTATAAAATGTATGGTAGTGTATGGTGTTGCTTGCTCCTTCATATATGCCTCAAAGCCTTCAGAAATGGGCCTGGAAACCCCCCAAATCGCGAGCCACGTGACTTCTTAATGAAGGCATGCGCAGGGACTTGTGCGTACTCACAGGTGTGTGGGTACGCACACATGCTGATTTTTTTCCTGTGCGTAGGCACAGAGCTATGCGTGGGCACAGGTGCTGATGTTGACCCTTGTGCGTACGCACAGAGAGTTGTGCGTACGCACACATAGCTATGTGCTTGTCCTTTATTTTCTCCATGCTTTCTCCCTTTGGCATTCTTCTTTTCCATTCCTCCCAAGCCATTCTCACCTACTACACTTGAAATCACTCAACAAAAGTATCAAGGCATTGAATGGAATGAAAGTGGAATAAAATTGATCAAATTAAGCACAAAATAGCATGTTTTCATAATTAAGCTCAATTTAGGGAGAGAACGCAAAAGTATGCTATTTGAATGAATAAATGGGGGTTTATATGATGAAATCCACTCAAATTAATCCAAAATTCATCGTCAAATATGGGTTCATCAATTTCCCCACACTTAAACAATAGCATGTCCTCATGCTAATCACAATCAAAGGAGAATGATAAAAGGGCAAGCAACTTATTCAATGTATCTACTTATATGCATGCAACTATAGTAAGTGCTATCTATCTATATCTATACTATGATTTTCTATTGAGTTTGGCAAAAACAAACAAGAGAATTCCAATCAATCCAAAATAAATTCTTAGGGCTAAGGCAAGAAAATATAGCAATATGACTAATGTCCAAAGATTAGATTTGAAATTTTCAAAAACTAACAAACAACTTGCAAGAAGATACAATATAAGAGATAAGAACATAGAAATGAGCAATCGAACCCCTCACCGGATGTGTATTCACTCTATTCGCTCAGTGTTTAAGACTTAATCACTCAATTCTCCTTTAATCATATTTTTCGAAGATTTGCAAGTAGTCTAACAATCAACTAATATTTGATGAATGAATGCAAATATCATGAGGTCTTTGGAGGGTTGTAATGGTGTTAGGGTTAAGGTAAGATTAATATGGTTGAGTGGACTTAGTGAATTAGATCTTTGATTAGCTCAAATGTCCACCTAATCCTATATCATCCTATGTACACATAACAAAACATCCTAACTACTAATTTATCTCCTATCTCACATTCACTCATGCATTTTCTTTCCAAAACACAAACATATGCATCCTTTATTTATCTTTTTATTTCATATGCTATTATGCACAAATTTTTTTTAACAAAATCAAAATTTTCTTGTTTTTGTCAACAACAAGAGATGCATATGTCTTGAACCATGAATGCACGAGTGTTTCCCTATTTTCCAAATTTTCACAATCAATTCCCCATGTAACTTCATCACCAATGTTTCCCAACCATTTTTCCCCACACTTGAGTAACACACACTACTCCACCCAAGCTAATCAAAGAGTAATTCAAGGACATCAATGGTTTTTCGCTTTAGGGAGAATAATGTGCTTAGAATAAGAACAAAAAGGGATTTAAAGGCTCAAAAAGGGGGCCACAAAGGTGAATGCAAGGGTTGGCCATATGGTTTAGTGAGTTCAATATCAAAAATGGCCTCAATCATACTAAATGCATCCAAACACCAAATACAGGACATAAAGATTCATGCAAATCTAAGATCACAATAAAGAAAAGAGTATAATCACACAAGAACAAACTTTATGGTTGAGAATATGCAACCATCCAGTAGAGCTCAAATCTCACAAGGTATGTTGTTCTAGCTCTTTTTCTATGTTCTATGAAAAGAATACTCCAAGCAAGTTGAAAAAAAACTTTTTTTCAACTCAATCAATGGCACGCCCTAAGAAAGATTTTATGAAAATTTCTTGTTGTTTTACCAAAATTATTCACTCTATCATGCAACATGCAAATATTTACTATCATATAACTATAAGCACTAAAGAAATATATACAAATAAACCAAACCAAACAAAATGCAATAAGAACAAAATTTGAAGAAAAAGAACTAAAAGGTATTGCAAAGTGTCTAAAAAAAGAATTTTTACCCCCTCTAAGTTGACGATCCTCCCCCACACTTAATTAATGCATGGTCCTCCATGCATGCACATGATCCAGGGGTGAAGAACTATGAGGCTCCACCTTCAGTTGGTGGGCACGGGGGCTCGGGCTGCTGTATAAAATAGATGAACAAGAATTGAGGAAAAGTAAGATGTGTGTGGTATGATAAAAGACAATGTGTGTATCCTAAATGTGCACGGTTTAGAACACACACATTGACCGGGTAAAATGGTGACCACAGAAGCAAAAGAAAGAGCATGTGTTTCTCAATTAAGTGGCCTAGGTTGCATGTAAAGATTAAACAAAACTTAAGGCACAAGCAACCCAAGTGTTCATACACTAGTCCGAGTTATAGGGCCGAGCTCGCTGAAAGACAAAAGGACCGACCTCATGGGAGGTTGGCCCACTATCGACCTCTTTAAAGAACTCAGAAAGACGTCTAAAGAAGCCCAAAGAGGCCCAAAACGAAGAACCACCGCCTACTAGGAAACGACTGACAAAAGATATGGTCTCACCCACAAAAGATAAGATAAGATAACGATTCTATCCCAAAGAAGGTCGTTAAACACCACTATAAATACATTGGAGCACCCAGGTATAACTCATATTCCAATTCAACAAAAAACCTGCCTAAAGCCCGTACTGACTTAAGCATCAGAGTCTCTTGCAGGTACCACCACCCCCCGGTGAGCGAGGACCAGCGGCACCGCAAGCTCCAGCAGGTCGGACATGACAAATTCAACCAAACCAGAAGATCTTGCCCGAGATCAACCTCAACGTTTCAGGTAACCCTCAGAACATTGGCGCCGTTGCCGGGGACCTAGAAGTCATCCCACCATCATGGCAGGCAACCCTCCTAACAACGACCACACATCCAGGTTGGAAGAGGGAACGCCGACAAAAAACACAGATACCATACCAACCTCATCAAAGGAAGCGCACTACTCCAAAGGGGACAAACAACCCCAGAACACGGAGATCTTAGATGCCATCCGTGAGAAACAAGATCGCCTAAAACAGCTTAAACGAGAAGCCAAACAACAACGGGAGGCCGAACGGGACTTACAAATAGAAACAAGGCGCCGTAGAGAGCTGGAAGAGAAACTCCAGAAGCTCGAAGCCGATCTCAAGACCAGGACGACTCGGTCCAATCATAAAGCTAGTCCTCACAGAGAACATGACCTCTTAATAGAAGAAATTATGAAAGCTAAAGTCCCAAAGGACTTCAAAGCCCCCGACATGACCTCATATGACGGAACGTCTGACCCAAGCCACCATCTCAGCAATTTTAGAAGTCGGATGTACCTCACGCATGCCTCGGACGCAACTCGCTGCAAGACTTTCCCGACCACTCTCACCAAGACAGCTATAAAGTGGTTCAACGGCCTACCCCCAAGGTCGATTACCAACTTTGATGATCTCGCCAAAAAATTCCTAGCCAGGTTCTCCATTCAAAGAGACAAAGCCAAACACGCTCAAAGTCTACTAGGGATAAAACAAGGAGATCGAGAGAGCCTCCGAAACTACATGGAAAGATTTAAGAAAGTAGTCCTCGACATACAAAATCTCCTGACAGAGGAAGCTTTCATGGGACTCATCAACAGCCTGCGAGAAGGGCCCTTCAACTAATCAATATCCAAGAAACACTCTACATCCTTGAACGAGGTGCAGGAACGGGCCGAGAAATACATTAACATGGAGGAAAACTCCCGACTGAGGGAAACCTCCAAAATCGAACCCTTCTATCCCTTCCGAGACAAGGACAAAGAGCCAAGCAAAAAGGAGGACCAACCCACAGAGAAACCCAGAAAGTATCATAATTACACCCCATTTGGGTATCCTTAGTGGATGTCTACAGAGAGATATGCAACACAAAAAAGATTCCCCCCGCCCCGTCCAATCAAGCACAAACGGGGAGGAAGTCGGACCGAATACTACGAATACCACAAAATCTATGGACATCCCACTAACGAATGCTACGACTTCAAAAATGTCATAGAGAAGCTGGTCTGTGAAGGAAGATTAGACTGGTTCCTAGCTGGTAGACTGGACGACCCGAGGAAAAGAAGGCGGGACGAAGAAGGCGGGCGAACAGAATGCCCCCTGACACCCCAGAGAGGCACATTCACATGATCAGCGGATGATTCACTAGAGGAGGGATCTCAAAGTCATCCTGCAAAAGGCATCTCAAGGAGGTATACCACGTTGGAGAAGGGGACAGATCGCCCGACCTACCCACCATCTCCTTCACTAAGGAAGATGCGGCCGGCGTCATCCCCGGGCATGACGATCTCATGATAATCACTATCATATTAGCCAACGCCAACCTCCATCAAACACTGGTCGACCAGGGAAGCTCTGCAGATATCCTATTCAAATCCGCCTTTGACAAGCTCGGGCTCGAGGAAAAGGAATTAAGAGCATACCCCCAACAGCCTATTCGGGCTTGGAGACACTCCAATCCAACCGATTGGATACGTCTCGCTACACACCACCTTCGGGAAAGGAACCCGGTCCAGGATGCTAAGCATAGACTATATAGTCGTCGATGTAAGCTCGGCGTATAATGCCCTTATAGGCCGGACGACTCTAAACCAGCTTGCTGTGGTAATCTCCACTCCACACTTGTGCATAAAGTTCCCAACCACAGAGGGCATAGCTACCAATTAAGGAGACCAAAAATTCACACAGCGATGCTACAATGAAAGCCTAAACCTCAAAGGCGACCCCAGAGGAAAAGAGGCTAACACCATCGGACTTGGAGGTGCCCGGGTTCGCAAAGAACTTCGTCCTCAGCCGAAAGGAGAAACCAAAGAGGTACAAGTCGGAGACACGCTGATGAAGCCGCATTTCATTATATTTATTCGCTCTATTTGGGTGGATTTCATCAACTTTTCCTACACTTATTCCTTTAAATAGCATAGTTTTGTAATTCTCCCTAGATTTGTACTTAATTGTGAAAACATGCTTTTTAGGCCTTAAAATAGCTAATTTTATTTCACTCTTATTCCATTCGATGCCTTGATGTGTTTGATGAGTGATTTCAGGTTTCCAAGGCAAGTATGGGATAGAAGAAGTGAAGAGAAAAGCATGCAAGGGGGAGAATCCTTGAAGAAATGAGCATTTGGAGCTTTTCAGCAGTGTGCGCATGCAAAAGTACGCGTGCGGACGCACAAGGGAGATTTGCAAGCGACGCGTACGCGTGACCCATGTGTACGCGTGGGTGTGATTTTGGGCAGCGACGCGTACGCGTGACCCACGCGTACGCGTGGGAAGCTGCATGTGACCTCATTAATGCAAATCACTGGGGGCAATTTTTGGGCCTCCAGGACCCAAGTCTAGCTCGTTTTCCAAGGCTATTTCATGCAGAATTGAAGCTTGGAGAAAGGGGGGCAATTAGGTTTAGTTTTTATTATGTTTTCTCTTATTTTCTAGAGAGAGAAGCTCCCCCCTCTCTCTAGAATTAGGATTTTCTTAGTTTAATTTCCTTTAATTTCAGCATTTAATTCTTGTTTTAATGTAGTTTCATTTATGTTTCTATGCTTTCTTGTCTTTATCTTTTTCATCTCTTTTGTTATTTTCTCTTTTATGTCACTTCTCATGTTATGAACACTTTTGTTATTTTAATTCTAATTAATGCAAATTTATGTTTCCATGTCATTTATTACTTTCTTTAGTTGTCATTGTCATTTTCTTGTTTTGGTAGCTTTAGAATTTACTTTATTGCATTTTAATATTATTTTATTTTCATTCACACCAAGTTTTCGATAAAATGCTTGGCTTAGTTTTTACTTAGTTTCTCTCCACTCTTGGATTGAATTTGATGACTTTGGTGATCCTTGAGTCATTGATGTCCTTTCTTGTTTGATATATTAGAGTAGTTAGTTTATTTGGTTTCCTTGACTCTATGTGACCTGATAAACCACTATTTCATGGTTTATCTTGTGCTCAATTGAGTGGTTTTTATCAAGTCTTTGCCCACTTATTCATACTAATCGCATGTTTTACATTTTCCTTCCTGATTTTGTGCTATGATTGAAACCATGCTTCTTTGGCCTTATAATTGCTAATATTAATCCTCTCTTATTACCATTCGATGCCGCGATATGTGTGTGGTGCACAAATTGTGAATCACACTTTTCACAACTCGTACCACTAACCAGCAAGTGCACTGGGTCGTCCAAGTAATACCTTATGTGAGTAAGGGTCGAATCCCACAGAGATTGTTGGATTGAAGCAATCTATGGTTATTTTGTAAATCTTAGTCAGGAAGTCAATTATGTTTATCAGTTGAATTGCAAATAAACAATAGAGCATGGATTAAAGGTTACTTGTTATGCAGTAATGGAGAATATGTTGGAGTTTTGGAGATGCTTTGTCTTCAGAATCTCTGCTTTCCTCTGTCTTCTTGTTCACACACGCACGTCCTCCTATGGCAAGCTGTGTGTTGGTGGATCACTGTTGTCAATGGCTACCTTCCAGTGAAAACTACGCTCACACGCTCTGTCACAGCACGGCTAATCACCGGTTGGTTCTCGATCCAGTTGGAATAGGATTTACTATCCTTTTGCGTCTGTCACTAACGCCCAGCCTTCAGGAGTTTGAAGCTCGTCACAGTCATTCAATCCTTGAATCCTACTCAGAATACCACAGACAAAGTTTAGACTTTCCGGATTCTCATGAATGCCACCATCAGTTCTAGCTTATACCACGGAGATCCTGATTAGGGAACAGAGCTCCTCACCCCCAACAATGGGGTTTAGAGACTCATGCCATCAGAGAATACAAAGTTTAAATCTAAAATGTCATGAGATACAAAATAAGTCTCTAAAAGTTGTTTAAATACTAAACTAGTAGCCTAGGGTTACAAAATATGAGTGGACTATGATGGATGATGCAGAGATCCACTTCTGGGGCCCACTTGGTGTGTGCTGGGCTGAGACTTAAGCAATTCACGTACAAAGGTCATTTGTGGAGTTGAACGCCAGTTTTTATGCCAGTTTGGGCGTTCAACTCCAGCTTTTGATCCTTTTCTGGCGCTGGACGCCAGAATTAGGCAGAGAACTGGCGTTGAACGCCAGTTTACGTCGTCTATTCTTGTGCAAAGTATGGACTATTATATATGGCTGGAAAGCTCTGGATGTCTACTTTCCAACGCAATTGAAAGCATGCCATTTTGAGTTCTGTAGCTCCAGAAAATCCACTTTGGGTGCAGGGAGGTCAGAATCCAACAGCATCAGCAGTCCTTTTTCAGCCTGAATCAGATTTTTGCTCAGCTCCTTCAATTTCAGCCAGAAAAATACCTGAAATTACAGAAAAAACACAACTCATAGTAAAGTCCAGAAATATAAATTTTTCCTAAAAACTAATAAAAATAGACTAAAAACTAACAAAAAACATAATCAAAACTATATGAAATTATCCCCAAAAAGCGTATAAAATATCCGCTCATCACAACACCAAACTTAAATTGTAGCTTGTCCTCAAGCAACTAGATAAATAAAATAGAAGACTAGTAGGTTGAGAAGCAATAATATCTCAGAGTTTTTGATTGAAGCTCAGATTCTAATTAGATGAGCGGGACTAGTAGCTTTTTGCTTCTGAACAGTTTTGGCATCTCACTTTATCCATTGAAGCTCAGAGTGATTGGCATCTATAGGAACTTAGAATTCAGATAGTGTTGTTGATTCTCTTAGTTCAGTGTGATGATTCTTGAACACAGCTTCTTTATGAGTCTTGGCTGTGGCCCTAAGCACTTTGTTTTCCAGTATTACCACCGGATACATAAATGCCACAGACACATAACTGGGTGAACCTTTTCAGATTGTGACTCAGCTTTGCTAAAGTCCCCAATTAGAGGTGTCCAGAGTTCTTAAGCACACTCTTCTTTTTGCTTTGGACCTTGACTTTAACCGCTCAGTCTCAAGTTTTCACTTGACACCTTCACGCCACAAGCACATGGTTAGGGACAGCTTGGTTTAGCCGCTTAGACCAGGATTTTAGTCCTTTAGGCCCTCCTATCCACTGATGCTCAAAGCCTTGGGATCCTTTTCATTTGCCCTTGCCTTTTGGTTTTAAGGGTCATTGGCTTTTTCTGCTTGCTTTTCTCTCTCTCTCTTCTTTTTTTTTTCTTTTTTTTTTGCAAGCTTTGTTCTTTGATGCTTTTTCTTACTTCAAGAATCATTTTTGTGATTTTTCAAGAGCCAACATATTTAACAGTCTTAAACAACAAATTCAAAAGACATATGCACTGTTCAAGCATTTATTCAGAAGACAGAAAGCATTGCCACCACATTTAACTAATTAGAATTTCTTTTATTAAACTCAAAATTTTATTGCCTCTTATTCAAAAGATCTACTGATCTTAGTGATCTCGGATAAACACACCAAACTTAGAGGTTTGCTTGTCCTCAAGCAAAAGAAAAGAAAGGAGAGGGGTAGAGGGAGAGCTAGGTGCAATTGTTGATGGAGGAGGAGGGAGGCCGAACCCAAATTTAAAGGGATGGGGGGTGGATTTTCGAAAAATTGGGAAAGATAAGATAAAAAGATTGAGTTGAAAAAGATAAGATAAAAGATATAGTTTAATTTTGAAAAGATATGATAGATTTTTGAAAAAGATAAATCTGAATTTTGAAAAAGATAATATGGAGATTTGAAAAAGATATGGATTAGTTGAAAAGATTTTTAGAGTGAAAAAGATAGATTTGTTTTAAGAAAAGATTTGAAAAGAGTTGGATTGAATTTGGAAAGATGGATTTTTAGAAATTAAGGATTTTAGAAATCAGGGTTCTTG
>NC_029793.2:36493051-36494894 GCF_000816755.2 Arachis ipaensis | reverse complement strand
ACTGGCGTTCAGTGCCCAGTGGATGCCCATTTTGGGCGTTGAACGCCCAAAATGCACTTTTACTGGCATTTTCTTGCCAGTGAGATCTTTTTCTCTGTTTTGTGTGCCGAAATCTTCTATAAATGATTATTTACCTTGTTATCAATGAACTCTATATAAACAAATAAAAATAAAAATAGGAATAGGGCAAAAATGCTTAGAGGATTGTTGCCCCATGGCTGGGTTGCCTCCCAGCAAGCGCTTCTTTATTGTCTTTAGCTGGACCTTGCTGAGCTTTTAATCTAGCTTCAGCCTTGAGCATTCTTGCTCAATGTTGCCTTCAAGATAATGCTTGATTCTCTATCCATTGACAATGAACTTCTTATCAGAATCAATATCTTGAAGCTCCACATAACCATATGGTGACACACTTGTAATCACGTATGGTCCCCTCCACCGGGATTTCAGTTTCAGTGAGTGCCCCCATCACTGATTAACACTTTAGGGACACCAAACCTGCTAAAGATATGTTTCTGGAGGAACTTCAGCACTGTTTTAGTATCATTGGTGGGTGTGGCAATGGCCTCAACCCATTTTGATACATAGTCAATTGCCAGCAGAATATAAGTGTTTGAGTATGATGGTGGGAAAGGTCCCATGAAGTCAATTCCCCATACGTCAAACAACTCAATTTCCAAGATTCTTTGTGGAGGCATGGCATAACCATGAGGCAGGTTACCAGCTCTTTGGCAACTGTCACAATTACGTACAAACTCTCGGGAATCTTTATAGAGTGTGGGCCAATAGAAGCCACATTGGAGGACCTTGGTGGCTGTTCGCTCACCTCCGAAATGGCCTCCATATTGGGATCCGTGGCAATGCCACAGGATCTTCTGTGCTTCTTCTCTAGGCACACACCTACGGATAATTCCGTCTGCACATCTCTTAAAGAGATAAGGTTCATCCCACAAGTAGTACTTTGCATCAGTAATTAATTTCTTCTTTTGTATCCTGTTGTACTCCTTGGGTATGAACCTTGCAGCTTTATAGTTTGCAATATCGGCAAACCATGGTGCTTCCTGAATGGCGAATAAATGCTCATCAGGAAACGTCTCAGAGATCTCAAAAGAAGGGAGGGACGTTCCTTCCACTGGCTCTATCCGGGACAGATAATCAGCCACTTGGTTCTCTGTCCCTTTTCTGTCTCTTATTTCTATATCAAACTCTTGCAGAAGCAATACCCATCTGATGAGCCTGGGTTTTGAATCCTGCTTTGTGAGTAGATATTTAAGAGCAACATGGTCAGTATACACAATCACTTTTGATCCTACTAAGTATGATCTGAACTTTTCAATGGTGTAAACCACTGCAAGTAGTTCTTTTTCTGTGGTTGTGTAATTTTTTTGGGCATCATTTAGAACGCGACTGGCATAATAAATGACATGCAGAAGCTTGTCATGCCTCTGTCCCAATACTGCACCAATGGCATGATCACTGGCATCACACATTAGCTCAAATGGTAATGTCCAGTCTGGTGCAGAAATGACTGGTGCTGTGAGCAGCTTAGCTTTCAGCGTTTCAAACGCCTGCAGACACTCTGTGTCAAACACAAATGGCATGTCAGCAGCTAGCAGATTGCTTAGAGGTTTTGCAATTTTTGAAAAATCCTTTATAAACCTCCTATAGAATCCTGCATGCCCCAGAAAGCTTCTGATTGCCTTAACATTGGCAGGTGGTGGTAATTTTTCAATTACCTCTATTTTTGCTTGACCCACCTCTATTCCCTTGTTTGAGATCTTATGCCCAAGAACAATTCCTTCAGCACCATGAAGTGACACTTTTCCCAGTTCAAAACTAGGTTGGT
>NC_029793.2:36491541-36492206 GCF_000816755.2 Arachis ipaensis | reverse complement strand
CTAGCATCTGGTCTATGAATGGTAAAGGAAAATGATCCTTTCTGGTGGCTGTATTGAGCCTTCTGTAGTCAATACACATGTGCCACCTTGTAACTGTTCTTGTAGGAACCAGTTCATTTTTTTCATTATGAATCACTGTCATGCCTCCCTTTTTTGGGATGACTTGAACAGGGCTCACCCAGGGGCTATCAGAAATGGGATAAATAATCCCAGCCTCTAGTAATTTGGTGACCTCTTTCTGCACCACTTCCTTCATAGCTGGATTTAGCCGCCTCTGTGGTTGAACCACTGGTTTGGCATTATCCTCCAATAGGATTTTGTGCATGCATCTAGCTGGGCTTATGCCCTTAAGGTCACCTATGGACCACCCAAGGGCTGTCTTATGTGTCCTTAGCACTTGAATAAGTGCTTCCTCTTCCTGTGAACTTAGAGCAGAGCTTATGATCACTGGAAAAGTATCACCTTCTCCTAGAAATGCATATTTCAAGGATGGTGGTAATGGCTTGAGCTCGGGTTTAGGAGGTTTTTCCTCTTTTAGAAGAAATTTCAGAGGCTCTTTCATGTCCTCTGAATCCTCCAAATCAGGCTGAACATCTTTAAAGATGTCTTCCAACTCTGATTCGAGACTCTCAGCCATGTTGATCTCTTCTACCAAGGAGTCAATA
>NC_029793.2:36490496-36491359 GCF_000816755.2 Arachis ipaensis | reverse complement strand
TTTGTGAGTAGATATTTAAGAGCAGCATGATCAGTATACACAATCACTTTTGATCCTACTAAGTATGATCTGAACTTGTTAATGGCGTAAACCACTGCAAGTAATTCTTTTTCTGTGGTTGTGTAATTTTTCTGGGCATCATTTAGAACGCGACTAGCGTAATAAATGACATGCAGAAGCTTGTCATGTCTCTGTCCCAATACTGCACCAATGGTATGATCACTGGCATCACACATTAGCTCAAATGGTAATGTTCAGTCTGGTGCAGAAATGACTGGTGTTGTGACCAGTTTAGCTTTCAGCATTTCAAACGCCTGCAGACATTCTGTGTCAAACACAAATGGCGTGTCGGCAGCTAGCAGATTGCTTAGAGGTTTTGCGATTTTTGAAAAATCTTTTATAAACCTCCTATAGAATCCTGCGTGCCCCAGAAAGCTTCTGATTGCCTTAACATTGGCAGGTAGTGGTAATTTTTCAATTACCTCTATTTTTGCTTGATCCACCTCTATTCCCTTGTTTGAGATTTTATGCCCAAGAACAATTCCTTCAGTGACCATGAAGTGACACTTTTCCCAGTTTAAAACTAGGTTGGTTTCTTGGCATCTTTTCAGAACAAGTTTCAGGTGATCAAGACAGGAGCTGAATGAGTCTCCATATACTGAGAAGTCATCCATGAAGACTTCTAGAAATTTTTCCACCATGTCAGAGAAAATAGAGAGCATGCATCTCTGGAAGGTTGCAGGCGCATTACATAGCCCAAAGGGCATCCTTCTATAAGCAAACACTCCGGATGGACATGTGAATGTTGTTTTCTCTTAATCCTGGGGATCTACTGCAATCTGGTTATAGCCTGAATAGCCATC
>NC_029793.2:36439640-36486227 GCF_000816755.2 Arachis ipaensis | reverse complement strand
TCCCTCATTGGCAATTGAGTGCCAGAGTCAGAAGCTGGAGTGAAACTGGATGCCAGCTCCTTGTCTGCTTCTGGCGTATGAACGCCAGAACTGTGCCCATTTTGGGTGTTCAACGCTGGATTCTGCCCTATTTGGGCGTTCAACGCCAGATTCTTGCCCATTTCTGGCATTGAACGCCAATCCTGCCTTGTTTCTGGCGTTGAACGCCAGTTTTGGGCATAGTCTGGGCGTTCAGCGCCAGCCTTCCACCAATTCTCTGGCGTTTTAGCGCCAGAATTATTTTTCCCTGGGCTCTTACTGTCCTCAGGTGAATCTTTGGTGGGTTGCTCATTTCTTGACTTTTTGATGCCTTGAGGTGGGGTATTTAATGTTTTCCCACTTCTTAATTGAACTGCTTGGCATTCTTCTGCTATTTGCCTTGATAGCTGCTGCTTTGTTTGCTTAAACTGTTCGTCCATATGTATATTAGCTATCCTTGTCTCTTGTAGCCTGTCCTTGAATTCAGCTAGCTGCTTTGTTAGAAAATCCAATTGCTGATTGAATTCAGCAGCTTGTTTTACAGTACTGAATTCAGCAGTTACTGTGTTAACCTCTTCATTCATGGAAGGGTTGCTGCTTAGGTATAGATGCTGATTCCTGGCAACTGTATCAATGAGCTCTTGAGCCTCTTCAATTGTCTTTCTCATATGGATAGATCCACCAGGGTTGGTTATTTAACCACCTCTTAGCTTGATCTTTTATAGCAAATGGAAACAGTAATAGTCTGTAGACATCCTGATCTATTTCCTTATCATGTACTGTGTCAGCAATTTGTAAAAATTTTGCTAGAAACTCTGTAGGTTCTTCCTGTGGAAGACCGGAATACTGGCAGCTTTGCTGCACCATGATAATGAGCTGAGGATTCAACTCAAAGCTACTGACTCCAATGGAGGGTATGCAGATACTACTCCCATATGAAGCAATAGAGGGGTTTGAATATGACCCCAGAGTCCTCCTGGACTGTTCATTTCCACTTAGATCCATGATGGAAAAAGGGAGATGATGTAAAATAGAAAAAATATTTTTATTTATTTATTTATATATTTATTTCAAAAATAAAATAAATTAAAATAAATAAAAATTGAGTGAAGATTTTCGAAAAACTGAGGAGAGAGAAAGTGGTTAGGAAGTTTTGAAAAGGATATGATGATTTTGAAAAAAAAAGTTTTAAATTTTGAAATAAAAATCTGAATTTTTAGAAATAGATTTCGAAAAATTGTTTTTTTAAAATAGAGAGAAAATATATTTTTGATTTTTAAGAGGAAAGAGAAAAACAATAAGATAGCACAAGATTTAAAATTTTTAGATCTAATGCTCCCTATTAAAATGATATGATGATTTTGAAAAAATTTAAATTTTGAAATAAAAATCTGAATTTTTAGAAATATATTTCGAAAAATTGTTTTTAAAATAGAGAGAAAAGATATTTTTTATTTTTAAGAGGAAAGAGAAAAACAATAAGATAGCACAAGATTTAAAATTTTTAGATCTAATGCTCCTTATTTTCGAAAATTTTGGAGAGAAAACACCAAGGAACACCAAACTTAAAAATTTTAAGATCAAGTCACAAGGAAAACTCAAGAACACCAAACTTAAAATTTTTAGAAAACTAAAATAAATTTTCGAAAAACACAGAAAAATCAACAAGAAAATACCAAACTTAAAGTTTGGCACAAAATTTTATAGAGAAGATATTATTTATGAAAAAGGTTTTAAAAAGAGTGTACCAAACTGCCACGGGCTTAGACTAACGCTCTAGCCAGTTGGGCAGTAAATGTAACACTTGTTTTAAAGAAGGATATTTTTAACCAAGAACACTAATAAGAGACTCTAGACTAAAAAGAAAAATTTTCCTAATCTAAGCAACAAAATAATCCGTCAGTTGTTCAAACACGAACAATCCCCGGCAACGGCGCCAAAAACTTGGTGCACAAATTGTTAATCACACTTTTCACAACTCGTACCACTAACCAGCAAGTGCACTGGGTCGTCCAAGTAATACCTTACGTGAGTAAGGGTCGAATCCCACAGAGATTGTTGGATTGAAGCAATCTATGGTTATTTTGTAAATCTTAGTCAGGAAGTCAATTATGTTTATTAGTTGAATTGCAAATAAATAATAGAGCATGGATTAAAGGTTACTTGTTATGCAGTAATGGAGAATATGTTGGAGTTTTGGAGATGCTTTGTCTTCAGAATCTCTGCTTTCCTTTGTCTTCTTGTTCACACACGCATGTCCTCCTATGGCAAGCTGTGTGTTGGTGGATCACCGTTGTCAATGGCTACCTTCCATCCTTCCAGTGAAAACTACGCTCACGCGCTCTGTCACAGCACGGCTAATCACCGGTTGGTTCTCGATCCAGTTGGAATAGGATTTACTATCCTTTTGCGTCTGTCGCTAACGCCCAGCCTTCAGGAGTTTGAAGCTCGTCACAGTCATTCAAACAAAGTATGGACTATTATATATTGCTGGAAAGCCCTGGATGTCTACGTTCCAACGCAATTGGAAGCATGCCATTTTGAGTTCTATAGCTCCAGAAACTCCACTTTGAGTGCAGGGAGGTTAGAATCCAACAGCATCAGCAGTCCTTTTTCAGCCTGAATCAGATTTTTGCTTAGCTCCTTCAATTTCAGCCAGAAAAATACCTGAAATTATAGAAAAGCACACAACTCATAGTAAAGTCCAAAAATATAAATTTTTTCTAAAAACTAATAAAAATAGACGAAAAACTAACAAAAAACATACTCAAACCTATATGAAATTATCCCCAAAAAGCGTATAAAATATCCACTCATCAGTGTGTTAGGTATTTTCAGAGATTACAGGGTAGGAATGGCTTAGAGGATTGAAAGGAAGCATGCAAAAGTGGAAGGAATACAAGAAGTTGAAGGAACTACAAAGCTGTCAGCCTGACCCTCTCGCACTAAAACGGTCATAACTTGAGTTACAGAGGTCCAAATGATGCGGTTCTAGTTGCGTTGGAAAGCTAACGTCCGGGGCTTCGATTTGATATATGATTTCCTATAGTTTCCCTGAAAATAAGTGATGAGAACGTGTGATTCACGCGGACACATTGCAGTGGCGAAAAACCACCGTGTTTGAATTCGAAACCAGCGAATTCTGGGCTGTTTCTGACCCAGTTCTTGGCCCAGAAAACACAGATTAGAGGCTATAAAATGGAAAAATGCATCCATTCATCAGACAACTCATATACATTCATATTCACATAGTTTTAGGATCAGATGTAGTTTTTAGAGAGAGAGATTCTCTCCTCTCTCTTAGGATTAGGATTAGGATTTATATTAGGATTTAGGATTTCAACTTCTTCTCAGGTTCAATATTCCTTTTATATTTTTATTTATTCTAATGCTTTTATTTGTATCTGACTCATGTTACCAATTTGGCTTATGAATTCTTCGTATTTAGAATTGAATGTTTTATTTAATATAATTTGAGGTATTTCAGATTTGACTTTGCTTTGCTTTATTTATATGAATGCTTTTAATTTAATTTAGATATTTTCTCCCTTTTGGCTCTGGTTAAGTAATTGGTGACGTTTGAGTTATCAAATAAAGCAGTGGTTGAAATTGGGAGTTGCCGATTAATTTGAGTTCCAATAACTCTAGCCTTTCCAAAGGAAAGACTAGGACTTGAGGATGAAATTAATTAGTCCACTTGACTTAACTAAGTGGGATTAAAACCCAATTCTCATCACCATTGATAAGGATAACTAAGATAGGAATTCCAGTTCTCATACCTTGCCAAGAATTTTATTAATTATTAATTTATTTTTCTTGTCAATTAAATTACTTGTTCAACCTTTTTAAAAACCCAAAATTCTACCTTTTCCATAGCTAATAATAAGTCATACCTCCCTGCAATTTCTTGAGAAGACGACCCGAGGTTTAAATACTCAGTTATCAATTTTATTGGGTTTTGTTACTTCTGACAACCAGACTTTTGTAAGAAATGAATTCTTGTTGGTCTAGAAGCTATACTTACAACGCGAATTTATTGTGAAAATTCTAGATCGCGCGAGAGTTTCGTTCTTCAAAATGGTGCCGTTGCCGGGGAATTACAAATGTGTGCCTTATTATTGGTTATTGTAAATATTTGCTTTTTAATTGATTTTTTCAAAAATTACAAAAAAAAATTCAGATTTTTATTTTAAAATTTTTTATCTTATCTTATCTTAGTTTTAAATTTCAAATAAAATTCAAATCTTTTTCAAAAATCATATCTTTTTCAAAATCATATCTTATCTTATTTCAAATTCAAATTTCAAATTTCAATTAAATTCCAAAATTTAAAATTCAAAATTCAAAATTTGAATTTAAAATTTTAAAAATCAAACCTTTTCAAAATTTAAATATTTTTCAAATCTTTATCTTATATTGTTGACTTTATCAAAAATTCAAATTTCAAAATTTAAAATTCAAAATTTAATTTTCAAATTCAAAAAAAATTTAAATTTCAAAATCTTTTAATTTAAAAACTTATCTTCTATTACCTAACTTATCTTATCTTTTCTAATCTTAAAATCAAATCTTTTTCAAACCTTTTCTCTTATTTATTTTATTTTATTTTATTTTCCTTTGCTTGTTTATTTGTTTTTGTTTTTAATTTTTATTAGCTACTATGAATTCTCACCCATCTGGTTTCAAGTTTGGTTCTAATGTTATTGCAAGGAATGGAAATTATAACAGGAACATGCATCAAGGTCGAAACAATCAGAGATGGACGGAGCCACGAGGATCTGATCAACCCTTTAGGCAACAATACCTTCCAAACTATCATGGACGACGACCATTCAATAATGCATGCCAAGACAATAGTTATGGTGGACCCCTTCATGACAAACCACCTCCACCAAATTACTATGGTTAAAAACCATTCCGAGGTGCATACCAAGATGATAGATATGATGGACCCCCATCATACGCCTATGAACCACCTCCTCAACGCAGCTTTGAACCACCACACTCACAAGCCAACTACCACCATTCACCTCCATATGACCCTAACCCGTATCCACCCCAATTCCAACCCAATTACTCCCAAGAACCACCACTTTCCTATGCACCATGTCCATATCCATCACCCCAAGAATCAAGGGAGCAACTCAAGGAAACATTTGAAAAATTTCATGCCACACTTCACCAATTGAATCAAGCGATAAATCGACCACCTTTCCGACGTTCGGACACTCAAGGAACCCCCATGGCTTCATGTGGACAATCTAATGAAGAACGTAGCATGAAGGAGATATTAGAAACTCCAGTGGACAGTACGGAGCATGATTTTGTACTGGAACAAGTGGAGGAAGCTGTAATTATCGAAGAAGAAGAATTGGTTGAAGACTTAGGAAATGCTGAACCTCCATGGGAAAGTCAAGTTATAGAGCCTCCTTCAAAGACGTTTGAAATTGATGTTGAGGAGGGTGTACAACCTCCAAGGCATATCATGGTTGAAGACTTTGAAGGGGATGATCAAGAGATGGATTCAATCATTAATGAATTCTTATCTACATTTGAATCCTCTCCCATTGGACTTGACATGGAGATTAAAGAAGAAGAAGCACAACCTCCCATGCCCTTGGTGAACAATGAAGAAGAGATTGAATTGGAAGAAAGCTATCAAGAGGAAGAGGTTGATATTGAAGAAGCTTGCAAAGAGGTGGAAATTGTCAAAGAAGAGCACAAGGGAATTGAGCTGGAAATCACCTTGCCAAAGTTGTTGGAGGCCTTTCCCCCAAAGCCATCACCATCCATCCCTTCATTCAAGTGGGTAAATCTCTCATCTCTAACCTTAATTAGCTCACTTGAATATGCTTTGCTCGAGACAGATGGTCAGCTTAGAGCTCTTTGTGGCTATAAGAGCAAGCGGGAGATGGTTAGCGGTAGGAATTGTCATGCAAGGTTCAATATGGTTGCATGCTCCAAATTGAAGTACAAAGGTTGGTACAATTCTCAATTGAATGGGTCTAGGAAGCTGTTTGGATGTTTCAGTGAGAATTTCAATTGCGTGCCACCCGGATGGAATCATGATGATCAACAAGAAGACGGGTGCAAAGGCAAGGTCTGGGACCCCGGAATTTAGTCTAGAAATCAACACTCTTGGGGCTTTGTCACTTGCTTTAACCTGCTTGAAGGCTTTCTGCACCTAGTTTAGGATCCCGGAGGCCATTGAAATTACAAACATTGGTGGAGATTCTTGGATGAGTTCAAGCACAAACCTCCATGACAAGGAGCTCACCAAATGTCCAACTTAAGGACTTTAACTAAAAGTGCTAGGTGGGAGACAACCCACCATGGTATGATCTTTCATTTTTATTCTTTATTTATTTTATTTTATTTTCATTTTTATTAGTGGTCATTCATAAATTTTGCATAAGCATCTACATTCTGCATTCTGCATTTTTGCATAAGAAAAAAAACACGCACGCGATGCGTAAGCGTCGCTGACGCGTCCGCGTCACAGGTGCGTTCTGAAGAAAAGATAATTAAACAGAAAGTCACGCGAAAGCGTGGCTGGAGGCGTGCCTTTGGCACAAACATGCCCACGCGACCGCGTCATTTAGAAAATAAGCCACCCACGAGTCCGCGTCACCCACGCGAACGCGTGACCCTAAAAATCGATGTAAAAGAGGTATATGGCAGCAAGTTATGATGGAGCTGGGCTGGAATGATGCTGGAAGCACCATCCCTATCACGCGACCGCGTGCTCCACGCGGCCGCGTCGTTTTTACAATATAGCCATCCAAGCGATCACGTCAACCACGCGATCGCGTCACCCAAAATTTTGGCAATAAGAGTATAAAACAGAGAGTTGCGCGAACACACGGCTGCACTCGCGCCAATTGCACAAATCAGTCCACGCGATTGCATGACCCATGTGTCTGCGTCGCCTGCGTCGCACAACTTATCCAGATCAGCGCCAATTATCTTATCTTTTCTTTTCTAATCCTAATTTCTTCTATCTTTTCTTCTTTCTTCTTTCTTTCTTACTTACTTCTTCTTCATCTCTTTAACTTCTCATCTTTCTTCATTTCCATTCTATTTTATTTAATTTATTTGCATACTTTCATTCATTGTATTTTAATTTTGTGCATATTTTTATTTTTCTTTTCTAACTTTTTTATTTTTCCATTGGTGTTAAATTTTATTATTCAACTGTTACATCATTTCTGGTATTATTTTGGTGCTTAGTGACTTGTATTACACTGTTGGATGATATTAATTATCTATCAATACCAATCTTTTATGATACCTGTATTCCTTTTGCATTAACATGAATTTATATTGTCTTTCATTACCCACACTCTTCCCCCATTGTTGCAATTTTTGCACTGTTGATACGCCAATTGCTTTTACTGTTTTCTCATTTACATGTTGTAGCTACCATGTAATTGAGACCCTCATTATTTGGCATTAACACCCATATTTTATTTGTTTTATATCTTTGTTCCTAGGTTACTTTTCTTCTTTTCCTCTTCTTTCAGGATGGCCACCAAGAAGGGAGAAAAAAAAACTTCTTAATGGGGAGACAAACAAGTCCATCTGCACAATCTTTGGAGAAAAGCGTCAGTTGGAGAAACCCGTCCACTTGCACATCTGAGCATGCACCAAGGACGGTGCAATCTTTAAGTGTGGCGAGGTCGATACCGATCTCCGTGGGTTAGTACCTTCTTGTCCCAACACCAATGTTTAAATTTTCTTTGTAGTGAGTTGTTGCATTTGCATGTTTGTTTGATTTTGTGCATATTTACCAACTACTTGGTTGAAGTAATATTTACTTTTTCAAGAAACCTTTTAGAGTATTTCACTAATTTGAATAAAATTTTTTGATAAAATTGTTTGAAGAAATATTATTTTGGAACATGGTTTAGAGCTTGAACACACAAAACCAGTGAGATTTTGAGCCTATTTGATTGGTTTCATTCTATCAACCAATATTTTATTTTTGGTGTGTGTTGTTCTCTCTAAAATTGTGATGTTTGTCTTGCTTGATTCTATATTTCCATTGTTTGATGTGTGCATGCACTTATATGATTGAGGCCCTTGTTTCACTAAGCTTACATACCCATATGGCCTTACCTTTCATAATCCCTTGCAAACCAATTTTGAGCCTATTATACCCCTTTGTTCTTTACTTTAGCACATCACTAACTCTAAGCGAAAAACAATAATGTCCTTAATTTGAATCCTTGGTTAGCTTAGACTAGTGAGATGCTTATGATTTAAGTGTGGGAAAATTAGGTTTGGAAACATTTGGTTTGAGAATTGAGTATGTTAGAATTTTCTGAAAATGTGAAAGAAATGTTTAGGACATGTTCATGCATTCAATAATTTAATCATATGCATTGTGAAAAAAAAAATATATATATAAGAAAAAAAAGAAAAAGGAGAAAAAGAAAAGAAAAAAAGAGCAAATAAGTAAAAGGGGACAAAATGCCCCAAAGTAAGTGGTGAAAGCAAATCATATGTACTGTACTTGAAATTAGAATGCATGAATATGTGAAAAATTTGGCTAATGGATAATTAGATATTGTATTATGATTACATGGATTGGCTTAAGTTAGGTGGAAAAGTTTAAGTTAATTAAGGATTCAGATTTTAGTCCACTTGACCAAATACAATCCTACCTTGACCCTAACCCCATTACAACCCTTAAAAGACCTCTGGATATGTGTATTTTGTGCATCAAACTTTTGTTGATTGGTAGAAGAAAAGCAAGCCTTAGAAATCAAAGTTAGTAGAGAATTGAGAGAGTCAAACCTTAAACACCTGAACGATTAGAGTGCATACACTTCCAGTGAAGGTTCGACGCTCGATTCTTTGTTCCCGGCTTTCATGAGCTATTTTCTTCTGCAAGTCTATTTGTACTTCATTCTTTTATGATTTGAATTAGTGAAATTCAGTCCATGTCTGTTCTTGGAGAATTTGATTTACTTTTAGCCAAGTAGGTAAAATCATTTTTTTTTTTGCATGTAGTTGCATTTCATACATCATATCATTCATCTTCACCCCTTTATAGCTTCTCTTGAGCTTAGCATGAGGACATGCTAATGTTTAAGTGTGGGGAGGTTGATAAACCACTATTTCATGGTTTATCTTGTGCTCAATTGAGTGGTTTTTATCAAGTCTTTGCCCATTTATTCATACTAATCGCATGTTTTACATTTTCCTTCCTGATTTTGTGCTATGATTGAAACCATGCTTCTTTGGCCTTATAATTGCTAATATTAATCCTCTCTTATTACCATTCGATGCTGTGATATGTGTGTTAGGTGTTTTCAGAGATTACAGGGCAGGAATGGCTTAGAGGATGGAAAGGAAGCATGCAAAAGTGGAAGGAATACAAGAAGTTGAAGGAACTGCAAAGCTGTCAGCCTGACCCTCTCGCACTAAAATGGTCATAACTTGAGCTACAAGGGTCCAAATGATGCGCTTCTAGTTGCGTTAGAAAGCTAACGTCTGGAGCTTCCATTTGATATATAATTTGCCATAGTTTCTCTGATGATAAGTGACGCGAATGCGTGATTCACGCGGACACGTCGTAGTGGCGAAAAACCAGCGTGTTTGAATTCGAAACCAGCGAATTCTGGGCTGTTTCTGACCCAGTTCTCGGCCCAGAAAACACAGATTAGAGACTATAAAGTGGAAAAATACATCCATTCATTTAACAACTCATATACATTCATATTCACATAGTTTTAGGATTAGATGTAGTTTTTAGAGAGAGAGGTTCTCTCCTCTCTCTTTGGATTAGGATTAGGATTTATATTAGGATTTAGGATTTTAACTTCTTCTCAGGTTCAATATTCCTTTTATATTTTTATTTATTCTAATGCTTTTATTCGTATCTAACTCATGTTACCAATTTGGCTTATGAATTCTTCGTATTTAGAATTGAATGTTTTATTTAATATAATTTGAGGTATTTCAGATTTGACTTTACTTTGCTTTATTTATATGAATGCTTTTAATTTAATTTAGATATTTTCTCCCTTTTGGCTCTGGTTAAGTAATTGGTGATGCTTGAGTTATCAAATAAAGTAGTGGTTGAAATTGGGAGTTGCTGATTAATTTGAGTTCCAATAACTCTAGCCTTTCCAAAGGAAAGACTAGGACTTGAGGATGAAATTAATTAGTCCACTTGACTTAACTAAGTGGGATTAAAACCCAATTCTCATCACCATTGATAAGGATAACTAGGATAGGAATTTCAGTTCTCATACCTTGCCAAGAGTTTTATTAATTATTAATTTATTTTTCTTGTCAATTAAATTACTTGTTCAACCCTTTTAAAAACCCAAAATTCTACCTTTTCCATAGCTAATAATAAGTCATACCTCCCTGCAATTCCCTGAGAAGACGACCCGAGGTTTAAATACTTGGTTATCAATTTTATTGGGTTTTGTTACTTGTGACAACCAAACTTTTGTAAGAAAGGAATTCTTGTCGGTCTAGAAGCTATACTTACAACGCGAATTTATTGTGAAAATTCTAGATCGCGTGAGAGTTTCGTTCTTCATGACCCCTTAGTGTTGACATAGGACTTAGGGATTAATATTAACTATGCCTATTTAACTTATCTTCGATGTAAGGTTGACTAAGTAGGATTAACTCTTCATAATCATCATATGTTTGTGGTCAATGACAAGGATAGGTAGCCTTAGCTCTTAATCGCTTGCCAAGAGGTTTCTTGCATTTTAAGTTTCCTTTACTTGCATTTAATTGCTTTGACTTTTAATTGCTTTTGACTTTTATTGCTTTGATGTTTAATTTCTCGCATGTTTAGTTTTCACACTCTTGGTTGAGAAATTGGATGTTTGGGTGGAATTGAGTTGTGGATGTCTATTCTGCATTGTGTGAAATTAGTGAGTTGACTAGGACTTATGGATTGAGATCAATTATGGCTTTTTGACAAATTCTCAAGGAGGATTGACTAGTTTGGATTGATTCCACACAATTGCCATGTTTGTGGTCCATAACTAGGATAAGAAATCTAAATTCCCCAATTCTTTCCAAGAGTTGCCATTACATTCCTTGCATTGCCTTTACTTGCTTTCCTTTACTTTCTTGCATGCTTATTTACTTTCTTGCTATTTACATTTCTTGCTCTCTTGCTTTCCCAATTCCCCAAGCTTTCTCTCGTAGCCAATAATAGTACATTTCATTGCAACTCCTAGGGAAGACGACCCGGGAGTTAAGTACTCTCGGTTTATATTTTGTATTGTGACATTATTATTTGATCGTGAGAATTCTTTGTTGGTTTGGACTATGCTACCAACGATTTGATGCTTGTTTTGATGATTGATTCCGAACCATACAAGAACTCTGATAAACCACTATTTTATGGTTTATATTGTGTTTAATTGTATGGTTTTATCAATTCTTTACCCACTTATTCATATGATTAGCATGCATTTATAATTCTTTCCCAAAATTATTCCATGATTGAAAATTTGCTTCCTAGGGATTTTTAATTATGTATTTTAATTCTTCTTTATTCCATTCGATGCCGTGATCTGTGTGTTAAGTGTTTCAGGCTTTATAGAGCATGAATGACTTGGAGATTAGAAAGGAAGCTTGAAAAAGTGGAAGGAACACAAGAAATGGAGGAGATGACTAGCGAGAAGTGACGCGGACACATGGCTCACGCGACCGCACGGATCGGAATTGCACAAGTGACGCGGAGGCGTGGAAGACGCGCACGCGTGGCAAGGCAAAACGCCGGATGACGCGTCCACATGAATGACGCGATCGCGTGACACGCGCAATCTGCAAAATCTGCAGAATTCGCTGGGGGCGATTTTGGGCCCTGTTTTGACCCAGTTTTTGGCCCAGAAAAGCAAACTAGAGCCAGAGAACATGCAGAAACGAAACAGAACATTCATTACAGACAATTCTCAGTTTTAGATCTAGTTTTTACTCCTCCTCTAGGTTTTCTCTCTACACATTCATAGTTCTTAGGATTTTATTTTTATTGCTTTTCGCATTAGGATATTGAGAAGAGTTATTACCTCAGCAAGACTTCGTCATTCTCGTTTGTTTTCTTTACCTGTCTCTTACTCTTCCATGTCCTTTGTTTACTCAGAATTATTATTGGATTATTTTTAGAATTTATTAATACAAGAACTATTTTTATTTCTAATTGATCCATTTGATTATTATTTATCATGTCTTTCTATATTTCCCTTTCCTATGTTATGAATTCTACATTTACAATGAGCGAGTAGTTCCATAACTTGGATGGGAGTTGATTGAAAGGAAGACCTTGAGTTAGAATTCTTAAAAGAAAAATTGTAATTGGGTTTATTGTTGGATTGCCCTCTAGTCACTGACACCAATCCTTTTCAATTGAGCGGATTGGAATTTGTGAATAGAAATAACTTTCCAACTTGCTTGACAATAAGGGATAACTAAATAGAACAACCCTCAATTATCAATTAATCTTGAGAGTACTCCAACAAGAATAGGGCTTCCAACTAATCTACTCCCAGTCAAGGTTTTTATTTAAAATTACATAAATTCTCCAATTTAATTTCCTGTTATTCAACTCAAACCATTTTTGAAAATATCTGATTAATAAAATAGCACATCTCTCTGCAACTCGTTGGGAGATGACCTGGGATTCATACTCCCAGTATTTTAATTTAAATTTTGTGACAACCCTTCTAAATTGATAAGCGGATTTCTGGTTGGTTAAGAACTGTACTTGCAACGTATTTCTTATAATAATTTCTTAACTCGCCAATTTCCGCCACGTCAAACTCTCATTGTCAAATTTGGCGCCGTTGCCGGGGAGTTGCAATGGTGTAAAGTTAGTGGCTATTGTAAATATGTTAATATGTAAATAGCTTACTTTTTGGTTGTCTTTTGTTAGGATTGGGATCGCGAAGGACATTGGACATTCTAGCATTGGTGGGGAAGTCAAGCACAACCCACCATAGCAAGGGGCTCTCCCAATTGTCTAACTTAAAGACATTAAATAAAAGTGCTTGGTAACATTGTTCTAACTATTCTATTTTGTACATATTTTGACTTATTTGCTTTTTGTTATGCTTGGTTAGCTTAGAATTAGTTATTTTTGTGTTGGTTATGTTAATTTTGGTTTGGATCATGAATTTATGGGTTCTTTCAAGTTTTGGTGTTTGGTTTTGATTGAACTAAGGCTTGGCACCTTAGAATTTTGAAGAAATTTTTTGCGAAACAGGGAATCTGTGCGTACGCACGTACTTGTGCGTGCGCACAAAACAGCTATTTTCTGCTTCCTGTGCATGCACACCGACCTGTGCGCACGCACATGCATGATTTTACCCTCTGCTCGCAGCGCCAGCACAACTTGTGCGCGCGCGTTCCCCTGCTTTCTGTGACCTGTGCGTGCGCACCCACTCGTGTGTACGCACCCATGCCTTTTTTTCGCGCCTTATGTTCGGCCGCACAGACGTGTGCGTCCGCACGCCAACTTGCAACCACTCTGGTGGGAGCGTTGGCACAGCCTGTGCGTCTGAACCCTTGCCCCTTATGCTTTTGTGCGTGCGCACAGACTTGTGTGCGCGCGCACACATGATCCTTCTCAAAAAAAAATTTTTTAGACCTTCTGTGAGTGGGCACAGCCTTGTGCCCACGCACACCTCAAAACATGCCCTCTGGTGGCGGCGTTAACACGTATGGTGTGAATGCACAACAATTTTGAGTTTTCCCATCGACACGTACGCGTCGCTCACGTGTACGCATCGCCTTGCTTTTTCTCTCACCCATGCGCACGCGTACATCGCGCGTACGCGTCGATCTCCTCCTTTCGCTGCACCACGCGCACGCGCCCGCGACGCATACGTGTGACCCTTCGTGCGTGCGCACAGCCCCTTGTGCGTACGCACGCCCCTGTTTTCTCACTTTTATACTTCTTTTCTTCTCTTCTCTCTACTTCTTCTCTTCTTTTCTCTTCCCCTTTTCAAACCATCCTTCACCACCCACCATGCTCACCGTTAGTTAGTTAGTTTGTAGTTAGCTAGTTGTTATTTGCTTAGTTAGTTTAATTTTCTATTTTGATGCTAAGTGTTGGATGATTGAGTTGATTTATTGACTGTGTTGAGATATTGCTGCTAAATCATTGATATTGTTATTGCTATCACTGTTGGATATCTTTGTTGAAGTTATAAATTGTTGCTTGGTATTGAGTTCTTCATGTTTAATTTTGTATACACCAAGCACTTATAACACTGCCTCCATGAACTTCTCTGGACTTCTAAATTACATGTTTAGCCACCATGTGATTTGATTTCATTATCTATAGATAGGCAATTTGTTCATAGTTGATGCATTTTTTTTTACTTCTTTTATTTAAGTCACCTATTTGATGCATTAACATTGAGAATTGTGAAATTGGATCATAAGCTTACCTAATGACACTTTTTGAGCTTTTTAAGCTTTGTGGATTATCATTGTCATGTTTTCCACTTCGTGTCAATTGGGTGTTGCTTCATTACCTAATTCACAATTCCTTTATTCTTGCTTGATACTTTCATGCTTCTTTATTACTTGTTTGTTTATCTTAGCATACGAGTTTCTTTAAAGTATTTCAAGCACACTAGGATGAGTTAAGTGCATGCTATTTTGTATACTTGTGACCTAGTTATCCATGCTAGTGTGTGTGTGTTCTATATCGTGCACAACTTAGAATTCACACACTTGTTTTCTTCATGTCACAAACTTATTCACTCACTTATTCTAGTGCTTATCACCTCATTCTAACACTCCATTCTTCCTTGTTCTTGCATTTACCTGTCTTTCCATCCTCTTTTCTATTTTCCATGGATGAGTCACCATAAGTGACAAGGAAAGCGGGAGGAAGAGCATGCAGCAGCTGATTGATCCACCAACTGAAGGTGGCAATCTGAAGTCACCATACCCCCTGTTGCTCAACTTTAGTTGCACCGCGGACGGTGCAAATCCTTAAGTGTGGGGAGGTTGTCTCCGATCGGCAATCTTGGGTGACAAACTCTAATCCTAACACTTGCACATTCTTTTTGAATACTTGGTTGTATTTTTCCTAGTTTGTACATATTTTAGAGCTTTAATTGCATGTCTCTTAGTTTATTGCATTTCTTTGCATACATATAATAAGCTTAGTTAATTTAATGAAAATTTTCCAAGAAAAACATTCTTGATAGGGCATTGACATCCTAATTGATTTGAGTTGAAAATTTTTGATTGAAACTTGCCTGAAAAATATTGTGGAACATGTTTTTGAGTTACGAACACACAACCTTTTGAGTTTTTGAGCCTTATTGTGTGGTTACATCATTTAACCACTTATCTCACTCTTGTGTGTTGCTCTTCTCTATGATTGAAATCTTTGATTTTCTTGATTCTTTATTTCCATTGTTTGATGTAATATGCATTTATGTGATTGAGGCCATCTTTTCACTAAGCTCACTTGTCCCAAATAGCCTACCCTTTTATCTCCCTTTGTTAACCAACTTTGAGCCTATTTCAATCCCTTTTTTGTTCTTAAAATAGCACATTACTAACCTTAAAGTGAAAAATAATAAATGTCCTTTATTTGGATCTTTGATTAGCTTAGGCTAGTGAGAGTGTGTATCATCTAAGTGTGGAGAAGTTTGGGGACTTTGGTTGATGTAAAAGTGGATTTTTGTACTTTGTTGGAAATCTTGGGAATTGGGTACATACTCATGCATCAAATACTTAAACCATATGCATTGACACTTTTGTATATATGTTAGTTTGAAAAAAAAAGGAGAGAGAAAAGAAAATAATAGAAAAGAGGACAAAGAGCCCCAAAGTAAAGTAACAATAACAATGCATATGAGTTGTGATTAAAAAGAAAATGCATGAGTGTGTAAGAAAAGTGAGAAATGGGTAGTTCGGCTTTACTTTGCGTTGTATAGGTTGTTAAGTAGGTTTGGTGAGAACTTAAGTTAGTCAAAGATTCAAATTTAAAGCTCACTTGACCACATATAACCTTACCTTGACCCTAGCCCCATTACAACCATGAAAAGTCCTCATGATACTCGCATGTATACATTAAATAAGTGTTGATTGTTAGATGAAACACAAATCTTAGAAAGCTTGATTAAAGGAGCATTGAGTGAAATGACCCTATACACTTGAGTGATTAGAGCGGATACACATCCGGTGAGGGTTCAATTACTCAATTGCATGTTTTCCACCTTTGATTACCTTCTTATCTTGCAATTTTGTATATGTTTTTCAATAACTCAAGTCAATTATGGATTTGAATCGCTTTAGCCCTTATATGTATACATGTATTCTTGGAAATTGATTTATTTTGATTAAGTGGTTGCATTCATATAGGTAGATTGCATATAGGTAGTTTCCTTGCTTTGAATAAATGTTCATTCCCCTTCTCCTTTTCCTTTAGTATAGCATGAGGACATGCTATTGCAAGTGACGCGTACACGTGACCCACGCGTACGCATGGGTGTGATTTTGCGCAGTGACGCGTACGCGTGACCCACGCGTACGCGTGGGAAGCTGCACGTGACTTCATTAATGCAAATTGTTGGGGGCAATTTCTGGGCCTCCAAGACCCAAGTCCAGCTCGTTTTCCAAGGCTATTTCATGCAGAATTTAAGCTTGGAGAAAGGGGGAGGGCAATTAGGTTTAGTTTTTATTATGTTTTCTCTTAGTTTCTAAAGAGAGATGCTCCCCCTCTCTCTAGAATTAGGATTTTCTTAGTTTAATTTCCTTTAATTTCAGCATTTAATTCTTGTTTTAATGTAGTTTCATTTATGTTTCTATGCTTTCTTGTCTTTATCTTCTTCATCTCTTTTGTTATTTTCTCTTTTATATCACTTCTCATGTTATTGATGCCAGGACATTTTGGCCAGTTTCACTGACCTTTTCTTTATGGTTTTAGGGTAGTTTCATGCACTTTCTTAGGAAATAAGCAAGTTTTGGGTAAATAATCATTTACATCTTGATTCAAGCAAATATTGTGAATTTTATATGATTTCATGAGAATTATGCATGAATTGAATGATTAATTGAATGATGCATGATCTCATGGGTTAGAGCCTAGCTTTGATGCACTTTATTTGCTTGATTTTAGGACAAAAGAAGCAAGGAAGATGCCACGTTAATAGCCACGTTAGTCCAACTAACGTGACCATTAACGTGGAAAGGAGGCTAGCTTACAACGTTAACAAGAAAAGTGAACACCAATAACGCTTTCGTGAGCCATCATAGCCCACGTTAGTGTCCACGTTAACTACGTTAACGTGGAAGCTAACGTGAAAGAGAAGTAAAGCTCCAACGTTAGTGGTAAAAGTGAATGCCACTAACGTTGGGGAGAGGGGCACACTTAGCCATGTTAAGAGTCACGTTAATTACATTAACGTGAACTCTAATGTGGGAGAAGCAATGAATAGCCAACGTTAGTGACACTCACCTTTGTAACTAACGTCGGACTAAGCCTCTATTAGCCATGTTAGTTGTCACGTTAATTGCGTTAACGTGGAAGCTAACATGGAGGAAAGGAATGATGAGCCAACGTTAGTGACACTCACCTTTGTCACTAACGTTGGAGATGGCTATCACTACCACGTTAGAAGTCACGTTAACCTAAGTAACGTGAACTCTAACGTGGGAAAAAGGGTGTTTGGAGCGTTAGTGACAAAGGTAAGTGTCACTAACGCTCTAGAAGTTGAGGCATACCCACGTTAAGAGTCATGTTAGATACACTAACGTGGACTCTAACGTAGGGAAGAAGGGGCCAAGGGCAACGTTATTGGCAAAGGTAAACGCCAATAATGCTCGCGATGGATAAAGAGGCAACGTTAGTGGTCACGTTAGTGCCACTAACGTTGAAGTTAACGTAACTCATCTTGGGCTAGGAACGTTAGTGCAAAAGGTGATTGTCACTAACATTCTCGAACCCACATTTTCACTTAACGTTAACGCCACTAACGTCCTAGCCAAAGTCCATGCCTACTTCACACTTTCTCTGTAAGTAAAGCTGAGCCCACTGAAGATTCCAAACTGCTTCAACTCAAGATCCAACGGCCCATATCCAAGACTTGAAGAGCCAACTGGAAGATCAGAAGAGTAGTATATATAGGGGTAGTTTTGAACTAGAGAGGAGCTTTTGGATTGGGAGGACTACTCTCTGTATAATTTTACTTTCTCTGCAACTTCTAGTTTTACTTCAGAATGTACTCTCCATCTTTGCTTTCCATTCCTAGAGCCATGAACAACTAAACCCCTTTCATTGGGTTAGGGAGCTCTGTTGTATTTTGATGGATCAATAATAGTTTTCATTATTCTTCTTCTTTCTTTTCTCTTGATTTTACTTGAAAGCTTTCAATCTTCATCCAATTGGATAGTTGTCTTGGAAAAGAAACTATTCATACTTAGATCTCTTCTGAACCTTGGAAGAGGAATCAAGAGATCATGCTAGAAATACTTTCTCATGTTGGACCAAATTGGGGTTTGGGCGGATATGGTGACATATAATTCTCCCAATACTTTGATTTGGAAATACATGTGGTATAATCAGTGACCGCACCTCATCTCTTCTCATGAGCAATTAGACCAAGGAATTGGCTATTGATCAAGATTTGAGAGATTGAGTTACCAAGGAATTGGAATTCAATCACTTAAGATTGCCAAGGAGATCAATGAATGCATTGATTGAGGAAGAGATAAAAATGAACTTGATCCGGAGAATGCAACATCTCCTAAGCCCAATGAATTCCCCATTTCTGATCTTACCTATTCTCTTTAGTTTCTGCCATTTACTTTCATGCTGAACTCCCTTTCCCCATTTAATATTCTGCAATTTACTTTCCGTCATTTATATTCAGCTCTTTATTTCCAGCATTTACATTTTCTGCCATTTACTTTCCCGCCATTTAATTTCCTGCAATTCTCATATCAAATTTTGCTTAGCTCAACTAGAACATTCCTCCAATTAAAGTTGCTTGACCAATCAATCCCTGTGGGATTCGACCTCACTCTATTGTGAGTTTTTACTTGACGACAATTCGGTATACTTCCCGAGGGAGATTTGTTAAGAGACAAGTTTCCGTGCATCAAGTTTATGGCGCTGTTGCAGGGGATTGATTTTGTATCAATAATGATTAAATTGGTGGATAACTAGATTGAGCACTTTTCTTTTGTTTGATTTAATTCCATCTGAGTAATTTAGTTTCAGTTTTAGTTATTTCCTTCCCTTTACCTCTCACCCATTTGTGGTGCTATCTGCATATTATTTTTTTTACTATTTAGTTCACTGACCCACTAACTGTTTGATATATTGCATCACTCACACTAACAGTATTTCTGTAGAAAATACTGTCTGCATCTATCCTTTTTGCTTGTGCCTTATTGGTTGTATGACAGGTAGAAGAAGCAGGGCTTCAACTTCCTTTGATTCTGAACCTGAGAGGACCTTCCTTTGATTAAGGAGGGAAGCAAGAGGGAAGATAGTAGTTGGTGCTGAGGAAGAGAAAGAGTACCTTGAACTAGACATGGATGAGAATATGGAGAACCATCATGAAGAAGAGGCTCATAACCATGGCAGAGAAGGTCCAGCGCATTAGGCTGGACAAGAGAGAAGAGTTCTGGGTTCTTACATCAACCCAAACCCAGGAAACTGTAGAAGTAGCATCCAAAAGCCAAGCATAAATGCCAACAACTTTGAACTAAAGCCACAGCTCATCACCCTTATTCAGAACAATTGTTCATTCGGAGGAAGTGTCCAAGAAGACCCCAATCAACATCTAACCACCTTCCTAAGGATATGTGATACTGTGAAGTCTAATGGTGTTCATCCTGATACCTATAGACTACTTCTGTTTCCCTTCTCACTCAAGGATAAAGCATCTAAATGGCTGAAATCCTTTCCAAAGGGGAGTTTAGCAACCTAGAAAGATGTGGTGAACAAATTCTTGGCAAGATTCTATCCTCCTCAACGGATCAACAGGTTGAGAGCTGAGGTACAAACCTTCAGACAGCAAGATGGTGAGACACTATATGAAGCATGGGAGAGGTTTAAAGACTTGACAAGAAGATGCTCGCGAGATATGTTCAATGAATGGGTGCAGTTGCACATTTTCTATGAAGGTCTTTCTTATGAATCAAAGAAGGCAGTAGACCACTCATCCGGGGATCTCTGAACAAGAAGAAGACCATTGAAGAAGCCATAGATGTTATTGAGACTGTAGCTGAGAATGACTACTTCTATGCTTCTGAAAGAGGCAACACTAGAGGAGTGATGGAGCTGAACAATATGGATGCACTGCTAGCTCAAAACAAGATGATTACCAAGCAATTGGCTGACCTCACCAAGAAGATGGAGAGGAATCAAGTAGCAGCAATCACCACTTCAGCAGTAACTCAAGGAGTGAATGAAGAAGCAGAGGGTAGTCAGGAGCAAGCCAACTACATTGGAAATTCACCTAGGCAGAACCATGACCCATACTCAAAAACATATAATCCTAGCTGGAGGAACCACCCAAACTTTGGGTGGGGAAATCAACAAGACCAAGGCCAAGATCAGAGACACCACAACCCCAACAACAATGCAGCTCACCAACATCCCACACAGAGATCATATCAGCACTCACCTAACAACACATCTCAACATCCATACCAAAGTCAAAATGGCCCTTCTCATCCCTTCAATCTCAACTCTCCATCATCGAAAGAAAGACTATCAAGGATTGAGACTCTACTTGAAGGCATATGTAAGGAAATCCAAGATAACAAGGTGTTCAAGGAGGAGGTGCGAGCCAATATCAAAAACCAGGGAGACACCATCAAGAGGTTGGAGTTTCAAGTGGGATACCTCTCTGAGAAGATTCCCAAACCTACTGATAGCTTCCCAAGTGACACAGAGAAGAACCCGAGAGGCGAAGCAAAGAAGGTCAGATGGGAAGATTGTAAGATGGTCACTATAAGTGATAAGGGTACTGAGGAAGAGCTGAACAAACATTTAAAATAACCTGGAGATACCTCAGTAGAGAAACAAGAAGAGGATCACCAAGAAACCACACTTACACAGAAGGAGCTGCTGAAACTCTGCACCTTTTCCCCAAAGATTCAAGGGTAGTGTAGAAAAAAGAATATACTCAAAGTTCCTTGATATGTTTGCATCTCTCCATGTAAACATACCATTCATCAAGGCTCTCCAACAAATGCCCTCATACATTAAGTATATGAAAGAGCTGCTGATCAGGAAAAGCTCACTCAAAGGAGGGCAAACAATAGTGATGAATAAGGAGTGCAGTGCTCTCATTCAACCAGAGTTGCCTACGAAAAGGAAGGACCCAGGGAGTTTTCACATCCCCTGTGCCATAGGAGAAACAATGTTTGACAAAGGACTCTGTGATCTGGGAGCAAGCATCAACTTAATGCCTTTATCTCTTATGAAGAAGATGCAGATCAATGAGCTAATACCTACAGACGTAGTCATCAGGCTGGCTGACAAAACTCAAAAACAAGCAGTGGGAGTGGTTGAAAACGTGTTGGTAAAGGTTGGGAAGTACTTCCTTCCTACAGACTTTGTCATATTGGAAATGGAGGGAAGTCACATCCACCCAATCATATTGGGAAGACCATTCCTAGCTACAGCCAGAGCGCTCATAGATGTGGAGCGAAGAGAGCTAATATTGAGGATACATGACGAACAACTCGCATTCAATGTCTTCAAACCCTCACAAGAAGCAGATCAGGAAAGCAAGGAACCAAGGAAAGAGCACGACAAAGCACTGGTGGAAGAAACAAGCATTGAAGCACATGGAATTCCTTTGGTTAATGAACAAGACAATCAGCAGTTACCACAGCTAAAGGAAACTCAAGTGGAGCCAAAACCACCAGAATCATATGAGACCAGCAACAAAGTCTCCCTAGGAAAAGAGACCACAAAGAGCAGGGCAACAGCAAAAGAAACAAAGAAGAAGGCACCAAGGAGATGGAGGAACAAGAAGATCCCTACAGAGGATTTCTCTCCAGGGGATAAAGTGATCTCAGCTTACTTCATGGATATCCCACCTCATCTCCCCACCATCCCATCTCAGCTACCTAAGGTTTTCACCATCAACAAAGTTCTCTCCCTAGAACATGTGGAGATCCTTGATGAAGCCAATGGATATAGGTTTACTGCAAGAGGGGAAGATCTGAAGCATTACCAACCACCCTGACAAAGGCAGAACGTCAAGCTAGTGACGCTAAAGAAGCACTTCATGGGAGGCAACCCATGTTTTACATGCTTTTAAAGTAGTTAATAAAGCAAGGTTCATGAATTTTAAATCAACTTTGACATGCACTTGAATGAATCCTTTTATGCAACATATAGTGAAGAACAAGTTTGGTGTTCAAGGCACACTAAGAGAACATATATGTAACTCATATCATGTCACTCTTAGAGCCTTGAACAAGTCATTTACACCACATAGCCCCAAACTAAGTTTGGTGTCACCAATGTTGCATACATGGATATTTAGTTGGTTAGTTGGTTTGCATTCATGAATAGCACTTAGTAATTAGAAACAAAAATTTTTAAAAAGTAGTTACCTCACTTTTTAAATTTTGCCTCCACTTTCCACAATTTTATTAATTACATTTCTTTTATTTTGTAGGAAAATTTATGGGACAATTGAAGGAGGGTTCGGCCACCACAAAAAGAGAGGACTATACACGTGTCTTCAAGGGGATTGCGTTGGGAATTGTTTCCATGCAACATTGGAAGAAAGCCAGGCTAGCACGGATACGAGAAAACACAAGTGGACACAAAGAGGACAAACAAGAGGGAGAGCATGAGCAACCCCATGAGTAAAAGGTGGTGGAGTTCCCTCATTATCCCATCTTTTTCAAGTTTTAAATAAGGAAAATCATGTATGAAATAGAACATGCTTCCATGGTAACTTAGGATTTTCAAATTCTGCCTTTAAAGTTTTCACTACTTTTGTCATATGTGTGTTGGTTCAAGTTACCTGTTTTCATCTGCATCTTGCTTATTGTATGTTTGTCCTTTTAAACCAAATAAAAGAGATGGTATGAAAGACCAGAGTGATGTTCAAGTTGTGGAGTAGGTCCTTAAATTTGTGGTGTAGTAATCACTTAGCTAAGTTGGTTCACCAACAAGGTAGGAAGGCAACTATTTGTCCTGAATCATATGCTTGAAACACACCCTATGAGACTAGCTAAATAACAAGATCCTAATAAGAAAAAGGAAAAAGAACAAGAAGAGTTGAAAAAGAAAGAAAAGTAATAAAAAATAAGGCTAGGCACCAAGGGCTTGAATCTTGAGGGATATGTCTGTGGTGCTCTTGTACCAAGGATCTGCTTGGATGAATAAGTTCTTAGGAGTGCTTCATCACTTGGTAACTTAGGTTAACTAACCCGGGATTATCAACTGAAAATCCACTATCAAGAGCAACCTTGCTACAGAACATTTAGTAACCCAAAGAGGTGCTGGACACCAAGGCCTCAAGAAAAGAAAATAACAAACCATGTGCCTGCGGTGTGCATGTATGGGGGAGAGAGACTTGAGGGAGTAAGTCCTTAGGGGTGTCTCAACACCTAGCACCTTGAACCAACTGGTTCGGGAGTGTTGGCTGAAAGCTTACCTTAAAGAGTCGCCCCCTCACAGAACACTTAGCCTAAGGATGCAATAGACCTTGAAAAGACAAAGGGATCAATAAATAAAAGTCTCCAAGGGTGAAATCAAGTGAGTATTCCAGGGCATGGTAAAGGTCTGAAAGCCAATAAAGGAATGAACCTAAGTTGCTATGCATGAAACCCCATAAAACCAAGGACATGACTTCCACAATAATGATTCATTTCTCTTGTCATTTCATTCATCATTTTCTTGTTCCAGTACTTGATTAGGGACAAGCAAGCTTTAAATTTGGTGTTGTGATGCCAGGGCATTTTGGCCAGTTTCACTGACTTTTTCTTTATGGTTTTAGGGTAGTTTCATGCACTTTCTTAGGAAATAAGCAAGTTTTGGGTAAATAATCATTTACATCTTGATTCAAGCAAACACATGACGCGGTCGCATGACTGACGCGACCGCGTGGCAAGGAAAAGCTCCAATTGACGCGACCGCGTGACCCACGCGGACGCGTGACAGAGGCCACGCACCAGAAATTGCAGAAAACACTCATAACAAGTTCTGAGGCCCTTTTTGGCCCAAATCCAAGTCCAGAAGGCATAGACCAGAGGTTATGAAGTGAGGGAATGCATCCATTCAGGGAGAGCTCAGATATTTTCACCTTTCAATGATTGAGATTTAGTTGAGAGGGAGATCTTCTCTCTCTCTTTTAGGATTTAGGATTTCTTCTTGTTTTAAGAGTAACTCTGGATCCAGGTTTAATGTTCTTTTAGTTTTTACTTCTATTTATTTATTCCAACATTTGAATTGATTATTATAATTTGATCTAAGAATTCTTCCGTGTTACAGACAGTTATTTGAATTAATGATATTTGAGGTATTTTCAGTTCATGATTGTTCTCTTTGACTTAAGTTATCATTGCTTTCCATTTAAGGATATTTTTATTATTATTCCAACAATTTTACTTTTTCTTTCCTTTTAGTTCTAGTTAAGACTTTAGTAACTCAACAGTTATTAAACTCAACATAATTGATAATCGTTATCTTGTTAATTGAGCTGAACTTAAATAATCCCAACCTTCTCTTAGGAAATAATTAGGATTCAAAGGTCAACTTAATTAGTCCCTTGACTTTCCCTTGCTCTGGTAAAGGTTGACTAAGTGGAGTTTAGATTCAACTTTCATTATTGTTGAGAGAGATAACTATGTTGGACCTCTAATTTCTCTACCTTGCTAAAAGTTGCTTTACAGTTATTATTTATCTTTAATTGCCATTTAATTCACTCGTCATTTAAATTGCTTGCTTCTCACCTTCTAAACCCCGATTACAACCCTTATAACCAATAATAAGAACATACTTCCTCGTAGTTCCTTGAGAAGACGACCCGAGGTTCGAATACTCGGTTAACAATTTTTAAAGGGGTTTGTTACTTGTGACACCTAACACGTTTGTACGAAGGGATTTTTGCCGGTTTAGAAACTATATCTACAACACAACCGTTTCTATGAATTTCTTTACTGGTAGAAAACCCGACGTCAGTAAGTGTCACTAACGCTCTCGAAGTTAAGGCATACCCACGTTAAGAGTCATGTTAGATACACTAACGTGGACTCTAACGTAGGGAAGAAGGGGCCAAGGGCAACGTTATTGGCAAAGGTAAACGCCAATAATGCTCGCGATGGATAAAGAGGCAACGTTAGTGGTCACATTAGTGCCACTAACGTTGAAGTTAACGTAACTCATCTTGGGCTAGGAACGTTAGTGCAAAAGGTGATTGTCACTAACGTTCTCGAACCCACATTTTCACTTAACGTTAACGTTAACGCCACTAACGTCCTAGCCAAAGTCCATGCCTACTTCACACTTTCTCTGTAAGTAAAGCTGAGCCCACTGAAGATTCCAAACTGCTTCAACTCAAGATCCAAAGGCCCATATCCAAGACTTGAAGAGCCAACTGGAAGATCAGAAGAGTAGTATATATAGGGGTAGTTTTGAACTAGAGAGGAGCTTTTGGATTGGGAGGACTACTCTCTGTATAATTTTACTTTCTCTGCAACTTCTAGTTTTAGTTCAGAATGTACTCTCCATCTTTGCTTTCCATTCCTAGAGCCATGAACAACTAAACCCCTTTCATTGGGTTAGGGAGCTCTGTTGTAATTTGATGGATCAATAATAGTTTTCATTATTCTTCTTCTTTCTTTTCTCTTGATTTTACTTGAAAGCTTTCAATCTTCATCCAATTGGATAGTTGTCTTGGAAAAGAAACTATTCATACTTAGATCTCTTCTGAACCTTGGAAGAGGAATCAAGAGATCATGCTAGAAATACTTTCTCATGTTGGACCAAATTGGATTTGGGCGGATATGGTGACATATAATTCTCCTAATACTTTGATTTGGAAATACATGTGGTATAATCAGTGACCACACCTCATCTCTTCTCATGAGCAATTAGACCAAGGAATTGGCTATTGATCAAGATTTGAGAGATTAAGTTACCAAGGAATTGGAATTCAATCACTTAAGATTGCCAAGGAGATCAATGAATGCGTTGATTGAGGAAGAGATGAAAATGAACTTGATCCGGAGAATACAACATCTCCTAAGCCCAATGAATTTCCCATTTCTGATCTTACCTATTCTCTTTAGTTTCTGCCATTTACTTTCATGCTGAACTCCCTTTCCCCATTTAAGATTCTGCAATTTACTTTCCATCATTTATATTCAGCTCTTTATTTCCAGCATTTACATTTTCTGCCATTTACTTTCCCGCCATTTAATTTCCTGTAATTCTCATATCAAATTCTGCTTAGCTCAACTAGAACATTTCTCCAATTAAAGTTGCTTGACCAATCAATCCCTGTGGGATTCGACCTCACTCTATTGTGAGTTTTTACTTGACGACAATTCGGTATACTTGCCGAGGGAGATTTGTTAAGAGACAAGTTTCCGTGCATCAGTTATGAACACTTTTGTTATTTTAATTCTAATTAATGCAAATTTATGTTTCCATGTCATTTATTGCTTTCTTTAGTTGTCATTGTCATTTTCTTGTTTTTGTAGCTTTAGAATTTACTTTATTGTATTTTAATATTATTTTATTTTCATACACACTAAGTGTTCGATAAAATGCTTGGCTTAGTTTTTACTTAGTTTCTCTCCACTCTTGGCTTGAGATTGTTGTCTTTGGTGATCTTTGAGTCATTGATGTCCATTCTTGTTTGATATATGAGAGTGAGTTAGTTGATTTGGTTTTCCTTGACTCTATGTGACCCTTTAGTGTTGACATAGGACTTAGGGATTGAAATTAACTATGCCTGTTTGACTTATCTTTGATGTAAAGTTGACTAAGTAGGATTAACTCTTCATAATCATCATATGTTTGTGGTCAATGACTAGGGTAGGTAGCCTTAGTTCTCAATTGCTTGCCAAGAGGTTTCTTGCATTTTTAGTTTCCTTTACTTGCATTTAATTGCTTTGACTTTTAATTGCTTTTGACTTTTATTGCTTTGATGTTTAATTTATCGCATGTTTAGTTTTCACACTCTTGGTTGAGAAATTGGATGTTTGGGTGGAATTGAGTTGTGGATGGCCATTCCGTATTGTGTGAAATTAGTTAATTGATTTGGTTTCCATTGACGCTAGTCTTTCACTAAGTAATTAGTGAGTTGACTAGGACTTATGGATTGAGATCAATTACGGCTTTTTAACAAATTTTCAAGGAGGATTGACTAGTTTGGATTGATTCTACACAATTGCCATGTTTGTGGTCCATAACTAGGATAGGAAATCTAAATTCTCCAATTCTTTCCAAGAGTTGCCATTTACATTCCTTGCATTGCCTTTACTTGCTTTCCTTTACTTTCTTGCATGCTCATTTACTTTCTTGCTATTTATATTTCTTGCTCTCTTGCTTTCCCAATTCCCCAAGCTTTCTCTCATAGCCAATAATAGTACATTTTATTACAACTCCTAGGGAAGACGACCCGGGAGTTAAGTACTCTCGGTTTATATTTTGTATTGTGACATTATTATTTGATCGTGAGAATTCTTTGTTGGTTTGGACTATGCTACCAACGAATTGATGCTTGTTTTGATGATTGATTCTGAACCATACAAGAACTCTCATTGTCACACGCCCGACAAAACAACAAGCATAGGAAGGAATTTAAAGGAGGGCCTAAAGGAGCTGCTAGTCAAGCTATTAAGGGAGAATTCTGACCTCTTCGCCTGGAAAGCCCCTGATATGCTCGGCATAGATCCCAGCTTAATGTGCCACAAACTGGCCGTCTACCCAAGATCCCAGCCAATGCAACAAAAGCACCGAAAACTCGGCTCGGAGAGATCACAAGTCCTAGAGGAACAGGTGCAAGCCTTACTAGAGGCAGGGTTCATAAGGGAGGTTAAATACCCACACTGGTTGGCCAACATCGTGCTAGTCAAAAAGTCAAATGGAAAGTGGCGAATGTGTGTAGACTACACCGATCTCAACAAAGTCTGCCCCAAAGATCCTTACCCCCTCCCGAACATCGACACCCTGGTCGACGCCTCCTCAGGATACAAGTATCTTTCTTTCATGGACACCTACTCAGGGTATAACCAAATACCAATGCATAAACCTGACCAGGAGAAAATCTCGTTCTTAACACCAAAAATGAAACTACTGCTACGTGGTAATGCCGTTCGGACTTAAGAACGCAGGAGCCACATATCAGAGGCTAATGAACAAAGTATTTGCCGACCACATCGGAAAGCTGATGGAAGTCTATGTGGACGACATGCTATGTGGATTTCATCATATAAACCCACATTTATCTACTTAAATAGCATGCTTTTGTGTTTTCTCTCTAGATTGTGCCTAAGTGTGAAAACATGCATTTTTGAGCTTAAATTGGTGATTTTAATCCCACTTTTATGCCATTCGATGCCATGACATGTTTGTTGAGTGATTTTAGGTCCTAGAGGCAAGTTTGACAAGGCAAAAGTGGAAGGAAGCATGTACAAAGGGAGAAAACATAAAGAAAACAAAGGAGAAGTACACAGCCATGTGTGCGTACGTACAGGTACCAGCGCGTGCCTCCATTAAAAAGTCACGTGGACTCGCGTTTTAGGGCTTTTTGGCCCATTTCTGATGGCTTGGAGGCATATTTGAAGGGGGAAGCAACACCATATCACAGCATACACTACCATACTTCATAGAATAGTTTTTAGGAGTAGTTTTAGGGTAGTTAGCTTAGGTTTTCTCTCTAGTTCATTAGGGTTTTAATTAGGTTTTCAATGTAAAATTTTATAGTTCAAGTTTTGCTTTTGGATTTTGCTTTCCATTGTAAGTATTCCCTAATTTCCTCTTTTATGACATTACTTGTTCTACACTTTCTTATATTTTAATGCACTTCATCAATATACACATAGTTTTACAATTTTGGATTTTCAGTTGTTAATTTGATGTTTGATGATCATTACATGTTTTTTTGAGTTGCTTTTATTGATTTTAAGCATTTGTGGTTCATAGCTTTTATCATTTTCCCAAATTTGCCATGTTTTATGATTATGCCCTCTATGTGTTTGATGAAATGCCAATTTTGATTATGGGATAATTTTCACCCCTTGGCTTGGGGAAAATGAGTTTATGGATTACTAGAGCCATAATGTCCAACATTTAGTGATAATTCTTGGGTTGTTAGTTGTTATTGTTTCCACTAACGCTAGTTTTTTACCAATTAATTTGGTAAGTTAACTAGGATTTATCGATTAATAACAGTTATGTTCACTTGACTTATCCTTCGATGTAAAGGGTTGACTTAGTGAGATTAATCCATCACAATTATCATAGTTATGGTTGTGGCAAGGAAGGGATTCCATGACTCATCCCAAGTCAAGGATTCATTTATGTTTTAAACCACTTTTTCCATCAATTTTGAGTCTTACTTGTTTATATTACATACATAGTTCTTTTGTTCTTTCATTAGTTTATTTATTGCAAAATTTTGTCTTGTTCTTTTATTTCTTTATTACTTCCTTATCATTGAAAACCCTTTTGATCTTCACAACCAATTTTATGCACTTGTTGTCACTAGTTCCTAGGGAGAACGACCCGGGAGTCTAAATACTCTCAGTTAATTTGATTTGAATTGTGACAATATCTTGGATTAAATTTTGATTAGGATCAATTGTTGGTTCGGAGCTATACTTACAACGAAAATCTATGTTGTGAAAAATCTGAAACCATGTTTGGTCCTCTATCAATCCCTATCGAAGTAGATAAAGGATCCCCTAGGGTGATCTTCTACAATGAGGACATCAACTCCCAAGAGCAGAAAGAAGAACTCGACCTACTTCCAGAAGTCCGAGAAAGAGCGCGGATTAAAGAGGAAGCCCTGAAGCGTCGAATGGCATTAAGGTACAACCAGAAGGTAATCTAGTGAAGCTTCGCCACCAATGACCTCATCCTGATCCGAAATGACATCGGAGCAGGTCAGTCAAGAGAAGGCAAGCTAGTAGCTAACTGGAAAGGACCATACCGGATTACGGAAGTACTAGGAAAAGTTTACTATATGGTGGCCGACCTCCAAGGGCGGAAGCTCCCGAGGTCTGGCACGCCTGTAACCTAAGAAGGTGCTATAGCTAGAGAATGGTCTTGTGCCAAGGTGTGCGCTTTTTTCCCACTAAAGGGTTTTTTAATAAGGCACCAGGCCAAGACCTAAAGGCGGCCTGACTTGTAGGGTAACCACACACATGTATATACTCTTATTTACATCTTTACTTTGATTCATTGCATCTTATTCTAATAAAAACAGAGATTCCCTAAAATGTTTCCTACCAAGGCGCATTAATTTATGCTTGAAAAAATGCAAAAATCATCGTCCGACAAGAAAAGGTCGGCAAGGTGAAGCGACAAGGTCCAAATTAATGTGAGAAATTATAAAAGTAACCCGTATAAAGCGACCTGACGAGGTCGGATAAAAAACGGAGTTGCAAAAAATAACTTGAAAAGGCCCGACAGAGAAGTCGGACCATTAAAAGGATCACTAAAAAGGGAACAACGACTTCCCAACCAAGTGAAGGTCGGAAAAGGTTTAAAAACCTAGTGTCAAAGTTGCTAAGCTAAAAGGTAGGAGTCCGAAGAGGAGCTGGAGGGATAACCGAAATAGGAACGGCCCTGACAACACCATCTGGACCATTCAGGATCTCCATGTCAGGGTCAGCCTCAGATCGGGTAGCTTCAGCAGAAGTGGCCTTCAGGTCAGGAGCAGGAGTTTCATCGTCATCAGGGGCTGGCACAATCTTACCATCTTACTCAATGTTGTCCATGCTAAATAGAGTGAGGTTGGCATCAGGAGCAAGAACCTGGGCTTGGGCTTTCAAGTTCTTGTATAGGGCGGCCATGCGATTCACTATGTAACCCTGCAGCTCGGCATAATCATCATAGGAAGATTGGAGTTTCTCCTTAACCTCAAGAAGCTCACCATAAGTCCGGGAATAACTCTTCTTGGCCTTCTTCGCAATCTCCTCCGCCAAGTTAGCAGCCGCCTCCGCCGCAGTATCCTGGGCCTTCTCCTTCTCCAAAGAAAGCTCCAGCTCAACACTTTTTGCCTCCAGCTCAAGCCGCAGCCCTCTACCCTCTCATAGTCAGCTTTAGCACTCCCAAGGAAGGCACTGGTAGCATTGATAGGGGATTTCTTGAACTCCCTCGATAACGCGGCACTAAGGTTGGCCATCCAGACACTATTGTTGGATATAAAATCAAGGTGCTTGAGGATGGACACATCGTCGGTCGGAACGAAACCATACGGAGCGATATGCTCCACAGCAAAGTCCACACCATCAAAGTCCTTATCGTTAAGATCATAAGCACCAGCAGTTCTTTGCCTCTTAGGAGAGGGCCCAAACGAAGAAGGAGAGGAAGCAGCACCAGAGGTTGCAGGAGGTGGATCAGTAGAGGCCACACGGACTTGAAGAGTCAGGATAATCTTCCTCGGACCTTGAGAAGCCGAGTCTGGCTTCCTCGGCGGGACCTGGGAAGAACCCTCCCCCGACGTCTTCCTTTACAGGTTCTAGGTAGCCCTCGTCTTCTTGGTCTTGCGAAGGACATTCATTGAATTAGAACCTGAAGCCATCTCTGAAAAAGAACATCACAAAAACAGTTACATAGTGGATGATGACAAACAAAGATAGTAAAAATTTAGGAAGTCGGGCACTACCTAGTTCGGAACGGAGAAGAGCAGGATCCCCTAAAAACTTCTTCGTATCCAAATGAGGAGGCTCCCCCTAATGCTCCTCCAAAACACCCACAAAGGCCCTCTCTACCTCATCAAGACTCTCCAACGAATACTTAAGAACTACAGGATTCTGTTGCCACCAAAGGGGAAAATTAGGTTCCTTATTCTCATTCAGAAAAAAGGGGTGAACATCATCCACAGCCCGAACCTTAAAGTAGAAATTTTTAAAATCGTGAAAAGAGTCATCAAAAATGGAGAACACTTTTTTACCCTGGGTAGCCCGGAAGGAGATCCAGGAAGCCTTCTTCTTGGCTGCCCCCGGCTTAGTCAGCACAAACAAATATAGAAAAAGACAGAGGGAAGGTCGGACACCTAACTCCTGACACAGCAACTTGAAAATTTTCATGAAAGACCAAGAGTTGGGATAGAGCTGAGCAGGGGCAAGATTACAGTTCCAGAGGATGTCGGTCTCAAACTCAGTAAAAGGAAGGATAATCCCTAACTTAGTAAAAAGGCAATCGTATGCATAAAAGAACGGACGCTCTGCCCGACTTAAAGGAGGGAAACTGACCCTCTCCTCAGGGTCGGGTGACACCAACTCATAGTCCTTCTCATCCTCCCTATTCCCACAAATCCTATGATATCTCCTGAACTTTTCACAGCGCTCCTGATCTGCTACAGTAACACATCCTAATACCACAGAATCTAACCAGTCAGCTATACCAGGAGGAACCTTTGTGGACATTTCAACAATATTCCTACAAGACATAGAAACTATACCTAGAGCAAGAAAATGAAAAGGCATCACTACCAAACAAGACCAAATAGGAAAATGAAGAAACAACTAGCAAAACAACAACAAGACAGCAAAGGGTGCCCCAAGGTTTACAAAAACAAAATTATCACTGCATCCCAGAGACACCCTTTGGAGGCAGCATAAGTACAGAAAGAAAATCGAAAGACCTAGCCCTAGCCGTTTCAACAACAGCAAGATGAAAAATAAAAAATTTAGAGGAAACAAAAATATCCAGCACAACCAGAAGCAAACACAAAACAAAAGAAGAATCGCAACTATCATCAAAGTGAGAAAAAATGCGAAATACACAAAGCCAGTACCAACCTGAAATAAGAAGGAGCAGAAGCGGTGATGAACGCATGGCAAACACACGGACGATCCACAGCAACAAGCGCCTCGAAAGCTTCGAAGAAGATGAAAACTTGGGGCAAATCAAAAGAAAGAAGACGAAAGAAAGAGTCTCTCTCCAGAAAACCAAACGAAGCAGATGAAAGAAAAAGGAAAGAAAGCTAAGACCCCTCTGATTTTGAACAAAATAAAAAGAGGGAAAGTGAAACTGCAAGGAGTAAAAACCCAAATTAATAGGCTTTAAAAGCACTTGTATGAACCCAAGAAACTAACCCACTCGAGAATGGCGCAACATTTAAAAGCAAAAGGAAAAATGCTTCGCGTTTCGAAAAAGTATTAAAAACGCAAAGCTCGCCCGAAAAGAACAAAAGCACCTCGGGCAAGGTCAACAAGAAGATGCTTGAGCACGACCTCCCCCTAAAGAGGTCGAAGCTCAGGAATGAGCACAACCTCAGGAAAAGATCGAAGCTCAAGCAGGGACACTTTTCATACACCGGTCTGAGTTATAGGGCCGGGCTCGCTAAAAGACAAAAGGGTCGACCTCACGGGAGGTTGGCCCACTACCGACCTCTTTAAAGAACTCGGAAAGATGTCTAAAGAAGCCCAAAGAGGCCCAAAACGAAGAACCACTGCCTACTGAGAAACGGCTGGCAAAAGATATGGTCTCACCCACAAAAGATAAGATAAGATAACGATTCTATCCCAAAGAAGGTCGTTAAACACCACTATAAATACACTGGAGCACCCAGGTATAACTCATATTCCAATTCTACGAAAAACCTTCCTAAAGCTCATATTGACTTAAGCATCAGAGTCTCTTGCATGTACCACCACTCCCGGTGAGCGAGGACCAGCGGCACCGCAAGCTCCAACAGATCGGACAGGACAGATTCAACCAAACCAGAAGATCTCGTCCAAGATCGAGCTCAACGTTTCAGGTAACCCTTGGAACACCTAGGTAACCACAACTCAAGTGAATTGAGTATATGAGGTATTGGATATTGAAATTGTGCAAGTGAAAGCACAAGATTAATAGGAAATGGCACAATCAACAATAACCAATTCAATGATGAAAAGAGAACTACTTATTCTTCTTCAAAATTAATGACATAGTCACATGGTAAAGGTACTTGTTGCACAAAGTGACAAGCTTGATAAGAATCAAGCCAAGTCACTGAAACAAATGCAAAGCATTAAAAACAAATGAGTACCTTGTTATGTGATTATATGAGAAGCATGGTGAATAAGTAGTTCAACTCAACTCACTAAATTCATTATGCACTTAAAAAAAATTCACCTAATATGCAACAAAATGTAAATGTGAAAATCCAATTAACTGCTAGTAATTTAAGGCAAAGTATAAGTGCATTGATGAAATTCAATCAACAAGCAACCCAATCAACATTAATCAAACGCTTGTAATTTATTTAATTAACAAACAACTAAACAAAAACTAATATAATTACTAAAATGAAAATGAAATGCAAACAAAACTGAGTAAAACAAGTAGTAAAACAGGGGAAAAACAAGAGAAGAGAGGGATGAAGGGGTCGGAAGTGTGTTAGGGTTTAATTTAAAGTGCAATGAAAATGTTGTCCAAAACAACACTTGTGCATACGCACAGGTATGTGCACGCACGCACACGAGATAAAAAAGAGGAGGTGTGCGCTCGCACAAGGCGTGCAAACGCTCTGAACAGAGAGGGATCAAGAAGTGTGCGCACGCACAAGAGTGTGCGTGCGCACAGAAGGCTTTTTTTTTTCAAAAGAAAAAGATCATATGTGCGCGCACACATAGGATCGTGCACAAACACAAGAACAAAAATGGATGGGGTTCGTATGAACAAGCTGTGCCAACGCTCCCAACAGAGGGAGTATATAGGAGTGTGCGTACGCACAACCAGGTGCGTACGCATGCAATGCACGAAAAAGGATTGGTGTGCGTACGCACAATGCGGTGCACACACATAGAGCGCAAAACAAAGGGAGATACGCGCTCACAAGGTGTGCAAGTGCTCCCAACAGAGAGGGCACAGGCTACTGTGCGTACGCACAGTATGGTGCGTACGCACAAGACACAAAATTTTGTTGTTGTGTGTGTGCGCACAATGGTGCGCAGAAATTGTGATTACACTTTGATTATGTAAAATTCATCGCTCTTTCTTTCCCTGGTAATGGCACCAAACACATGATGCCAATACCATGGTTCACAACTTTGCACAACTAACCAGCAAGTGCACTGGGTCGTCCAAGTAATACCTTACGTGAGTAAGGGTCGAATCCCACGGAGATTGTTGGTATGAAGCAAGCTATGGTCACCTTGCGAATCTCAGTCAGGTAGGGTTAAATGTGATTGGATTAGATAATTAAAAGATAAATAATAAAGGATAGAAATACTTATGTAATTCATTGGTGAGAATTTCAGATAAGGAGATAGCTAGCCCCTCTGATCTAAGAACCAGGCATCCAAAGATGTCTAATACAATAGTAAAAGGTCCTATTTATAATAAACTAGCTACTAGGGTTTACAGAAGTAAGTAATTGATGCATAAATCCACTTCCGGGGCCCACTTGGTGTGTGCTTGGGCTGAGCTTTAACTTTCCACGTGCAGAGGCCATTTGTGGAGTTGAACGCCAGGTTTTGATCCATTTCTGGCGCTGAACTCTGGTTTTGGATCCTTTTCTGGCGCTGGACGCCAGAATTGGGCAGAAAGCTGGTGTTGAACGCCAGTTTGCATCATCTAAACTTGGCCAAAGTATGGACTATTATATATTTCTAGAAAGCCCTGGATGTCTACTTTCCAACGCAATTGGAAGCGCGCCATTTGGAGTTCTGTAGCTCCAGAAAATCCATTTTTAGTGCAGGGAGGTTAGAATCCAACAGCATCAGCAGTCCTTCTTCAACCTCTGAATCTGATTTTTGCTCAAGTCCCTCAATTTCAGCCAGAAAATACCTGAAATCACAGAAAAACACACAAACTCATAGTAAAGTCCATAAATGTGAATTTAACATAAAATCTATTAAAAACATCCCTAAAAGTAACTAGATTCTACTAAAAATATACTAAAGGATTGTGACTCAGCTTTGCTAAAGTACCCAATTAGAGGTGTCCCAGGTTCTTAAACACACTCTTTTTTTGCTTTGGACCTTGACTTTAACCGCTCAGTCTCAAGTTTTCACTTGACACCTACACGCCACAAGCACATGGTTAGGGACAGCTTGGTTTAGCCGCTTAGACCAGGATTTTATTCCTTTAGGCCCTCCTATCAACTGATACTCAAAGCCTTGGGATTCTTTTTATTTGCCCTTGTCTTTTGGTTTTAAGGGTTATTGGCTTTTTGCTCTTGCCTCTTGGTTTTAAGAGCTTTTGGCTTTTTCTGCTTGCTTTTTCTTTTTCTTTCTATTTTTTTTTCGCCTATTTTATTATTAATTTTTTTTTCTGCAAGCTTTGTTCTTTGCTGCTTTTTCTTGCTTCAGGAATCATTTTTATGATTTTTCAGATTGTCAAATAACATGTCTCCTAGTTATCATTCTTTCAAGAGCCAACATATTTAACATTCTTAAACAACAACTTCAAAAGACATATGGGAAAAAGCATGAGCCTGTAGACTTCAGGATCTACTCCATTAGTCTTAACAGTATCACAGATCTGCAAGAATTCAGTTAAGAACTGAAAAGGATCTTCAGATGGAAGTTCATGAAACTTGCAGTTCTGCTGCATCAGAGAAACTAATTGAGGTTTCAGCTCAAAGTTGTTTGCTCCAATTGCAGGAATGGAGATGCTTCTTCCATGTAAATTGGAATTTGGTGCAGTAAAGTCACCAAGCATTCTCCTTGTATTGTTGTTGGATTCGGCAGCCATCTTCTTTACTTGTTCGAAATTTTCAATCAAGTTGTCTCTGGATTGTTGTAATTTAGCTTCTCTTAATTTCCTCTTCAAAGTCCTTTCAGGTTCTGGATCAGCTTTAACAAGAATGCCTTTTTCTCTGTCCCTGCTCATAAGAAAGAGGAGAGAAAAAGAAAAGAAGAGGAATCCTCTATGTCACAGTAAAGAGGTTCCTTATTGTTAGTAAAAGAAAAGAAGAAGAGAAAAATCTGAACTCAGAAAGAGAGAGAGAGGGTTCGGATTTTTGGTGGGTGAGGGAGAGATGTTAGTAGATGAATAAATAAATAGAATAAGATGAGAGAGGGGAAATTTTGAAAATAATTTTTGAAAAAGAGTTAGTGATTTTTGAAAAAAGTTTTTGAAAGAGGTTAGTAGTTTTTTTTTTCGAAAATTCAAAATAAAAATAAAATAATTAGTTAATTAAAAAGAAATTTTTGAAAAAGGGGGAAGATATTTTCGAAAATAGAGAGAGAGAGTTAGTTAGGTGGTTTTGAAAAAGGTAAGAAACAAACAAAAAGTTAGTTAGTTAGTTGAAACAAATTTTGAAAAGATAAGAAGATAGGAAGTTAGAGAAGATATTTTGAAATCAAATTTTTGAAAAAAAAAAGATAGGAAGATATTTTTGAAAAGATATGATTGAAATTAGTTTTGAAAAGGATTTGATTTTTAAAATTACAATTAATGACTTGATTCACAAGAAATCACAAGATATGATTCTAGAACTTAAAGTTTGAATCTTTCTTAACAAGCAAGTAACAAACTTGAAATTTTTGAATCAAAACATTAATTGTTATTGTTATTTTCGAAAATTATGATATAAAAATAAGAAAAAGATTTTTGAAAAATATTTTTAGAATTTTCGAAAATAACTAAGAAATTTGAAAAAGATTTGATTTTTGAAAAAGATTTTGAAAAAGATAAGATTTTCAAATTGAAAATTTGATTTGACTCATAAGAAACAACTTGATTTTAAAAATTTTTGAAAAAGTCAAATCTAATTTTCGAAATTATGAGAGAAAAGAGGGAAAGATATTTTTTTTTTATTTTTTTTGAATTTTTAATGATGAGAGAGAAAAACATGAAAATTATGCAATGCATGAGAATTTTAGATCAAAACATGTGATGCATGCAAGAATGCTATGAATGTCAAGATGAACACCAAGAACACTATGAGGATCATGATGAACATCAAGAACATATTTTTGAAAAATTTTTAATGCAAGGAAAACATGCAAGACACCAAACTTAGAATTCTTTAATGCTTAGACACTAAGAATTCAAGAATGCATATGAAAAACAAGAAAAGACACAAAACATGCAAATGCAAAGATCAAACAAGAAGACTTACCAAGAACAACTTGAAGATCATGAAGAACACCATGAATGCATGAATTTTTGAAAAATGCAAGATGCACATGCAATTGACACCAAACTTATAACATGACTCATGACTCAAACAAGAAACAGAAAAATATTTTTGATTTTTATGATTTTCTAAATTTTTTGGATTTTTCGAAAATTAATTGAAAAAGGAAAATAAGGATTCCAAAATTTTTAATATGAATTCTAGGAATCTTGCATTCTTAGTCTAAAGCTTCAGTCCAGGAATTAGACATGGCTCACTAGCCAGCCAAGCTTTCAATGAAAGCTCCAGTCCAAAACACTAGACATGGCCAATGGCCAGCCAAGCTTCAGCAAGATATCAGAATATACTGCTCATTACTTATCAAATATGTAACTTGCCTCTATGCTGATGGTTTGGAAGCCTCAGTCCAAAAGAATTTAGACATCGCTTTGCAGCCAGCCAGGCTTCACATGCTTCATGAAACACTAGAATTCATTCTTAAAAATTTTGAATAAAAATATATTTTTGAAAATATTTTTATTTTTTCGAAAAACAGGTGAGAAAATTTTGAAATATATATTTTTTTTTTGAAAAATGTTTTTGAAAAGAAAATGAAAAGAAAGTTACCCAAACTGAGCAACAAGATGAACCGTCAGTTCTCCAAACTCGAACAATCCCCGGCAACGGCGCCAAAAACTTGGTGCGCAGAAATTGTGATTACACTTTGATTATGTAAAATTCATCGCTCTTTCTTTCCCTGGTAATGGCGCCAAACACATGATGCCAATACCATGGTTCACAACTTCGCACAACTAACCAGCAAGTGCACTGGGTCGTCCAAGTAATACCTTACGTGAGTAAGGGTCGAATCCCACTGAGATTATTGGTATGAAGCAAGCTATGGTCACCTTGCAAATCTCAGTCAGTTAGGGTTAAATGTGATTGGATTAGATAATTAAAAGATAAATAATAAAGGATAGAAATACTTATGTAATTCATTGGTGAGAATTTCAGATAAGCGAATAGAGATGCTTTCGTTCCTCTGAACCTCTGCTTTCCTGCTATCTTCATCCAATCAGTCTCACTCCTTTCCATGGCTGGCTTTATGCAAGGGCATCACCGTTGTCAGTGGCTACATCCCCTCCTCTCAGTGAAAATGGTCAACGCACCCTGTCACGGCACGGCTATTCATCTGTCGGTTCTCGATCATGCTGGAATAGGATTTAACTAATGAAAACATCCCTAAAAGTGATTAGATCCTACTAAAAACATACTAAAAACAATGTCAAAAAGCGTATAAATTATCCGCTCATCACACAACCCTATTTTTATTTCAAAAATTTTTCTTCAAAATCTAAGGCACTCAACCTTAGCTCAACCAAAATTCAACCCCGCAACATTAATAAAATTCATAAAATCAAGATCCATACACAAATTAACCTATCTAAACTAACAATTAAACTAATCCTAAGCTAGCTAAAAGAAGCAACATGCAATAAAACAATACTATAAGAAAAGAAAAGTTGGAACAATGTTACCATGGTAGGGTGTCTTCCACCTAGCACTTTGGTTTATAGTCCTAAGTTGGACTTGTTGAGGAGACTCTTGCTAGGATGGCTTGTGTTTCCACTCCTCCTTAAATCTCCATCCATGCTTGGTCCTTGAAGCTCCTCCGGGATCCCATATTCTAGTTTCCCGTTCTCCTTCTTGTTGATCTTTACGCCTCAAGCCGGATGGACAAGCTCCTAAAGTACCCTTGAAACAATCCAACAGTCTCCGAAATCTACTCGATTGTGCTTCACACCAAGCTTGAATCCCAAAGCTTGAATTGGCTTTCTTGATGAGCTTTGGACTCACTTGGCAAACAACATTCCTTCCTCCTCCATGTACTAACCCAAGAAGGACCTCAAGTTAGTAATCCGTTTCCAAGATAGCATATTGATGGGGGCCAATGAAGCTCATAGATGAAATTGCCATCCAATCAATATGCTCTTAGACCGGAATTGCTTCCTCACAAACTTCCTCTTCCCCATCACTCAAATCATAACAAGGAGGTTGTGAGAAGTCTACTTCCATGTCTCTCTCAAACTCAATGGGAAGAGGCTCATTAGGATCATTAAGAGGATTGACCAAAGAGGACAAAAATTCATCAATAATGGAATCCTCATCTTGTTCAATCTCCCCCATGTCTTCCTTTACCTCTTCCAGTGCACTCATCTCACCTTCCTCCTCTTGTTGTGGTTCAAACCTAAGCTCCTCTTCATCCACTTGACATTCCATGCTCTCCTCTTCTCTACACCCTTCAATTGCTCCTTCATATTCTTCAAGAGGAGTGCTTTGATCGGATGAGCGTAGTAGGATCAAATGGTTTACCACTTCGGCCATGGTAGCCATGAATTGCCCTTGTGTTCTTCGGAATCCTTCTTGCTCTTTGAGAAAGGCTTGAAAGTTTTGTTTTTCTTTGGACAAGGGTTGAGGATCTTCATTTTGGGGTGAAAAAGGAGATTCATTGTTTGGGAGGAAGGGTGTATATGTGGGAGGTGATTCATGTTGATGAGTATCTTAAAGTGGTATGTAAGAAGGTGGGGGGTAGTAGTGGTGTGGTGTTTGAAAATATAGTGATTGAGGATTATGTTGGGGGTATGGATCATAGGTATATGGTGGTGGAAGTATGTAATCATTGTGAAACCCACCATATCCTTGATTTGGGTATGCATATTGGGGAGGGTTTGGCTCGTTGTAGTGTGGGGGAGATTGCTCCTTCCAAAATTGATGCTCTAATCCCATGATGCAATCCAAAATTGAAGTTATCAAGCCCTACAAAATGATCATAACCAAACTCCAAACCAATAGAGAAAATTGAAAATAAAAACTAAAGACATCAATTAACAAAAGAAACAAAACCTAATTACCAACAAAAGCAAACAAACAACCAAAAAGTATCTATTCACACTATTCACATATTAAAAACAACCAAAATTATGGCACTCAATTACACTAAGTTTTCCAGCAACGACGCCAAAAACTTCATGAGTGGGCCTAGAGCAGGTTAGGAATTTTATCTCAAAATAAGATTGGCATTGTAAGTATAGCCTAGACCCGACAATCAGCCAACATCAAAGTTTAGTTTTTTTTCAAATACAAAGCGTAAACTGAGAGTAATTAAACCTCGGGTCGTTCTCCCTAGGAATGCAATTGAAATGTTACGCTCTTGGTTGTGAGGAAAAGGGGTTTTCAATCAAAGAACAAAAGATTAAAAGAACTAAGAAATGATCAAAATTGAAATTAATGCAAGTAGAAAGGAAACAAGGTCAAAACTTAGTGAAAATGCTATAAATGCATAAAGAGCCTTGACTTGGGAATGAGGATCCAAGGAATCCTATCATCGTCATAACCACAACTATGATAATTATAATGAGTCAATCTCATCTAGTCAACCCCTAACATCGAGGAGTAGGTCAAGCAAGCATAATTGACCTTAATCCATAAGTCCTAGCTAACTTACCAAATTAATTGGTAAAAAGCTAGCGTCAATGGAAACAAGATTTAACTAACTACCCATGAATTACCACTAAATGTCGGACATTATAACTCTAGTATCCTAGGAACTCAAATCCCAAGCCAAGGTGTGAAAATCTATTCAAAATCCATAATTGGCAATTTCACAAACACCTTGTGGGCATAAAACCAAAACATGCAAAATTACAAAGGAAAAAGGAAAACTATAACCAACTATCCACAATATCAACAATGGACAATAAAACAAGCATAAAAAAATCATAAAACATTAAATTCATTAATCAAAACTTCAAGATACTAAAATTGAAAATATTAACAAAGTAACTTGAACTAAGAGAAAATGAAAGTAAAGATGATGTAATTAAAGAGAAATTGAGAGTACTTACAATAAAAGAAGCAAAATTCCAAAATCAAAGCTTGTTATGAAATGCTACAATGGAGATTGAAGTAAACCCTAAGAGAGAAATTCTACACTACTCCTACTCCTATGGAAGCTTCCTAAACTAATGAAAACTAAAACTAAAACCTAATGTAAGCTTAATGTCCTCATATGTCTTCATTCCCCTTTGATATAGCACTCCCATTTAGCATCAAGCCTTCAAAAATTGGGCCAAAAGCCCCCAGAAATCGCGTATCACGTGTTTCATTAATGAAACCACGTGCAGGGTCCTATGCGTACACACAGATGTATGTGTATGCACACCTTGCTGAATGTTCACTTGTGCGTACGCACAGAGGGTTGTGCACATGAACACTAACTGATTTCCTTCTTGTGCGTACGCACAGGTGCTTGTGCACACGCACAGGTGCTTGTGCGCACGCACACTTATCTGTGTGTGCTTTTCCTTATTTTTTTCATGTGTTCTCCCTTTGTACATGCTTCCTTCCACTTCTACCTACCCATTCTTGCCTAAATGACCTGAAATCACTCACAAAACATATCACGGCATCGAATGGCATAAAAGTGGAATTAAAATCACTAATTTAAGCACAAAAACGCATGTTTTCACATTTAAGTCCAAATTAGAGAGAAATCACAAAAGTATGCTATTTTGGTGATTAAGTGTGAGTTTATGTGATGAAATCCACTCAAATCAGGTCAAAATATCTCATCAAATATGGACTCATCAATAGTCATTCAATCATCAAGAAAAACATTCCAGATTAAAAAGAACTCGACTTGAGCAACTACACTGAACAATATCACATATGTGATTTACTTTTACTTAACAAGCATACATAAACAATTTACAGCAAGGATGTGAAAAACTAAACCAGATGAATATCATACAATCATATAAATGAACATCACCCAATACTTACTGGTTTTCAGATTTGCTTGTGCCCTCTGAATCTGTCGGCAAATGCTTTCTTTTTTGCTTTGTTTTCTAACCACCTTCTGTGGTTATTTTCTTTTCTTTGTGGCAGTTTTTTCAATTTCTTCTTCCCTGCAATACATAAGAACAAAGACATAAGAACAACTTTAAGCAAATACAGGTTAAATGAAATCAATATGAAGATCAAACTTACTGGTTTTTGGATTCACTTTTGCTTTCTGAATCTGTTGGAGTGCTTTCATTTTCAGTTGTTGTTTCTGAATCCGTCTCAATAACCTTTTGTTTTTTAACCACTGTCTTTTGTCTTGTTCTCTTTCCTGGTGGTGATTTGTCGGATTCGGATTCAGTTTCAGATTCAGAAAATTTTTCTTCTTCCGGAGAAGATTCCAGATCAACAATTTTCTTTTTTTCTTTCTTTCATTTTTCCTTCTTTTCTAACTTCTTTGTTTTTCTTTCTTCCTTCTTTAGGTTCTTTCTGTACATAAATCCCTAAAAGAGAAATTTATTTATTGAGAAATACAGTAACAATCAGCTGAATCAACATTAGTAACTAAATCAAACAATAGTAATGTGCTGAAGAAAACACCATAAAACGTGATAATTATTTAATGATCAAAAAAATATTTTTGCATGCACAAGAACTCAACTGAAGATACTGACGATCAGTTGAAGCAAAGGGATCAAACCCACCGAACTGAATAAGCTTCATATGGTGAATAAAACGTGACAAATATTTAATAATGAATAAAAGTGTTTCTGAATGCACAAAGATTCAAATGAACACACTAACAATTGCTAGTAGGAGAAATAAATTAATTATAACTTAAAAGACAAGTATATTTAGTTAGCAGAGTATTTTGGAATCATTTTAAATGAAATTTTAGGTGGAATTTTTTGTTTAATTTACCAATGGATTAGTTGCTTCCCTTAAAATACGGTCAACCATAATTTTCTTTATCCAATGGGCCACCCACAGTGCTGGGGGAGTATCAGGTCCGAATGGGCGAGGGAACTTGGTTTCATGGGAGTATATCAGCATCAAAACAAAAACACAGCCATCAACGGACTGTTTCATTCCCTTTCTCGCATTTTCTATTCCTTTCATTAAGAAGTTGAGCACATGTTTTGCCCAATCCCACTCTTGGATGTTGTCCACATGAAAGATTGGTGGCTTAAGTATCGGGGAGGCCACGCTTACTGTGGTCGATAGCAAGAAACACTTTTGTATGAAGACAACAAAAGTCCTTCTGAATTTTTGCCGGTTCTCCTCCCTTTTAACGCTCATATCCAGCACATTCCTTGTCTTCTGGATTTAGTTTTGTGTATTCACCCTTGTCATAAAAAAGATTTCCTACAATATTTAAATAGCAAAAAATCAGCCAAAAAGGCTCAATTTAATTTTCTGTACACTAATTAACAGAAAATAAACAGGAAGTGAAAAGTCTATTACCGGCATTGTTTATGCCCAGTGCAGCTGCTACCTTGCGAGGAGTTATTTTAATGTTCCCCTGTAGAGTCTTCAAGCATCCCTTATACTCATCAAAATAATCAATCAATTCTCTCAACAGGGTATGAGAGACATTAATTTCTGGGACATGTGCCAGGGCACCAAATCCTATTTGTTCAACTATATCTCTCTTTTCTTGACTCATATTTCTAAACACTGTTGCTATTGCCTTTGTTTGGCATCTGCAATCATGAGTTTTTCTATAAGTTTTGAAACAGAATGTGATGATATATTTATAATACAAAATAGATATTATTTAAAAGAAAGCGAATAAATATATTTAATGTGCTTCCATTATATTATGCCATCTCCTTTTTTGTCACAATTGTCTTGTGTTTTTCTACAGTGAAAAAATTTGGTCAATACTTCACTCAATACACTGAAAAGCACAAGCGTCCATATTTTTAATCAAATCAATTAAAATGTCCCAGACCACCGAACAGAATAAAAGCCATGTGGTGAATAAATAATTATAAGCTTTCAATTATCAAGAATAGTATTTCTTCATGCAATAGAAGTTAAGTCAATAGAGTAACAATCAAGTTCAAAGACCTAGTTACACTATTCAATCGACTGAATGAAAATAAAAACATATTTGATTCAAAGCCCTAGTTATACAGTAAATAAAATCAGAATAAAGCCTAAACCCTGAACACACTAAATATCAAGTGAATGAGAATCACCAAACCTGCAGAACCGAATAAAATTCATGTGTTGAATAAATCATTATAAACTTTCAATTATCAAGAATAGTATTTCTTCATGCAATAGAAGTTAAGTCAATAGAGTAACAATCAAGTTCAAAGGCCTAGTTACACTATTCATTGGACTGAATGAAAATAATAACATATTTTATTCAAAGCCTTAGTTTTATAGTAAAAATGCAATTAGAATAAAACCTAAACCCTGAATACACTAAATATCAAGTTAATGAGAATTATCAAGCGTACAGAACCGAATAAAATCCATGTGTTGAATAAATAAGTATACGCTTTAAATTATTATGAATATTATTTCCTCATGCAAAGCACTATGTATACTGTAAAAATGCTATCATACTACGTTAATCTACTGAACGAAGCAAATCAATGCAGTAATCTTAAAATGCAAGTAGGAGAAACACTACATTGCAAGACTTCAATTGAACAATAGTTTTTATCATATCTTTGGTAGTCTTTGTTGCTATTTTTGTTCGTTTTTTTTGCTTCTTCGTGGGGAAATCTTGTCGCAATTCTTTTCTAGTAGTGGTTTCCGCAGAGAACGTGACTGAAGTTTGAGTGATTTTGAGAGAGTTTCGAATAGATGGAGTGTTTTCGTGAGGTTTCGTATTTTGGAAGAAGTAACGTTTCTTTATAATGAGCGCCAATAACGAAGGAATTTTCGGGTACGTGTTTTCACGCTTTATTAATGTGCGTGTCTCTATTTGAACTTGAATCAACGTGATTACATGGTTATATGAATGTGTAGCAGGCCCGATTTTAAATTTAACTGTTATATTGTAAAATTAAGATTAATCTTTGTTATGTTTTTGAATTGAACTGGTACTGGAAGAAGAAACAACAACGTGAATCATTAATAGGAAAAGCGTGTTATGAATACATTTGATTGGTTGTTTGTATATATACAAAAAATAGATTCTAAAAAGATCTAATGAATTATTTTCTTTAGTCAATCAATTAGATAGATAATAAAATTGATTGACTAAAAAAAATTAAAACTTTTTCTCGTAAAATAATCAATTGTTGTAAAAAAAAATTATTTCTACTTACTAAAAGAAAAATGATTTTCATTCACTAACTAATAAAAGAGAAAGTTCTATTTACTAACTAATAGATTACTTGAATAAAAAATCGATTATTTTTCTACAAATTGCAATTTCTTCTACTACGAAAAACACATATCTAGTAATTGATAAACAATCATTTATAAATCATAAACAATTATAATTATATAATTAGGTAATTTGAAAAGAGATTGACGA